>NC_083227.1:132303787-132609157 GCF_032191835.1 Heteronotia binoei | reverse complement strand
GGCATAGTGGTGTGTGTCAGACTTGGGGGACCTGGGTTTAAATCCCTTCTCAGCCATGATGCTTATTGAGCCTTGAGTTAATTGCTCTGTTCTGTATTTGACCTTACTTCACAGGGTTGTCATAAGGAACACATGAAGGAAAGGAGAAGCATGTATGTGTTCCTGATACCTTGGAGGAAATGTGGGCAAAATGTATTTGATAGGTCTCCCACTGGGACAAAGTAGTTTCAATCCATCCCTAAAATTGGGGGATTTATGTGCATCACAAAACATTTATGAACAGAAATAGACCAGCAGGGAGTAGATCAATCCTGTCTCTTCCTCTGGTTGTTGGTCTCCTTTGCTTTCTTACCCCAGTCTGCCATTGACTTCTTTAGGGTTACCAGTTTCCAGGGGGGACCTTCAGACTTCTCAGAGTTAAATCTGATTTTCAGGCTAAAGATACTAGTTTTCCTGAGACATGACTGCTTTGGAGTGTACCCTCTATAGCATTCTACCCTGTTGAGGTCCTTCCATTCTCCAAACTCAACCCTCCACAGGCTCCACCCTCAAATTTCCAGGAATTTTCCAACCCAGAGATGGAGCCCTACAGGTTTCCCATGCTTTTGGTGGTTGTAGAAAAGTAAAGTCCAAGCTTTTTATAGTGATTGTTGTGGGAGGAAATCTAAAAGAAACCTTCTGTGGATTTTTTTGGCTTTAAAAAAAATACTTCTGATTCTCCAGCAACAGGAAATCCAATAGATACAGGGGGAAAAAGACTGATTGGAGAAGGAGCAAAGGCTGGAAAGTTTTTATTTATTGTATTTTACTCTGCCCTTCTTCCAAACTATCACTCCCCCAAGAAGCTCTTAAGCCTACATTTCTCCTCTCTTCCATTTGCCTTCACCACAATCTAAGGAGGTTGGTTAATCTGAGAGATAGTGACTATCATACAGGAATTTTCCTTTTCCAAAGAATTTCCTCTTTTCCAGATGTTGTGTAAAGATGTTCAAGGATCATTCCTGATCTTCTAATCCTGAAGTAGTTCCAGAACTTAAATTGATACAGGTCTATTATCCTTTTTATTGGCTGTACAGCTGTACTTTAGAACCACAAAAGCTATCATTGTTAAAATAAGGGGAAGGTGTGATTCCTGCTGATCCCCCCCCTTCCAATGCCCCCCCCCCAAACTAGAGGTACAAACATAGAGGTCAAAATATGAGGTTTATAACAAGAGGATCAATTAGATGAAATTTGAGAAAACAGGCCTTAGCACTTCACATATATGGTATGGTGGAGGAGGTTATGTTGGAAATTATTATTGCTTGCCAGAAAATTATCCTTTGTTAACTTGAATTTTTTAAAAAAGAAATGATTGTCCCTGCTATCAGAAGACATCTGGAGCCATTTCTTCTGGGGCAAATTCAGTATGCTAGAATTAAAATTTCATATGGTATATTATTAAAAGATGTACTAATATGTCGGCAAATTGCCACCACAGGGCCTTTAATGCTGAAAAATAAGGAAATTACTGAGCTGTGATTATCTTCTAAGAAAAAAGGCTACCATTGTATTTGCATTTGCTTCTCCCTTTGAGAAATAAAGTGAAGTGCCATTTATGAACACACATTACTTCTGCCAGGTGATGGCATTTTAAAATTTAATGGCCTATTAATTATTATTGAAACAAATAGTTAAAAAGGGAGTATATTTACTCAGCTACAGTTGTAAAGACTTCCAAGACCCCCTTTCAAAGCAGTCCCCTCCTTCATACTAGACAAGAAAGTTCTTACACTCCAAGGGAACACTTCTACTGAGTGTATAAATACTGCACATTTTGTATTCCAACAGTAACAGTTACAACAAATACATGAAGGAAGCTAACATTATCCTCATGATTGAAAAAAGGGAAGGCAGGGGCTAAGTGGATTGCTGAGAGCTACTCAGGGAGACAATTTCCAGATTTACTGCTCTCATTCCTCAAAACTACACTAACTAACCTGTCAATTTTGATTTGGTTAGTTACTTCAAATCTTCCTTAGGCCAGCATAGACCGAGGCTGCAGCCCTTTAAGTTCCTGTGGGCAGGGAAGCTAGGGAGAAGGCCAAGCCCTGGTAGGGTTGGAGAGGAAGAGCAGCCTAAGGAGATGTGCAAGGCCAGAGAAAGAGGGCCCTGGCTGAAGCAGAACCCTCCCATCCTCTCTACAGGCTGAGGCTTAAACTACATCTGCATACTACACAACTATTGCAAACTCACTGTAACTCCTTACTACTAATTATTAGATGTGTAAAGATTGTTCACTGTCTATGCCTCTCAGCTCCTGAAAAGCCTGGAAGTAAATTTTCCCCAGTTTGGCTTAATTTCTGTCTTCTATTTTGCTATAAAACAAAATTTGTAACTCCATTTCAATGTTATTGTAGACCCTATGAGGTGGATTCAGCCAGCTTTTCTGCTGCTGATCATCCAAAAGGCTGCATTGGCAATCAAGGGACCTGGATCTACAGAAGCCATGTGGGATGGGGATTGTAAAACTGTGGGATGGGGACTGTGGGATGGGGATTGGGTAAGACTGAAAAAGCTGTCTGGGTTCAGCCCTATGTTAGTGAAAAATTTAGTCTTGGCCATCTATTTGCTTATTTACCATAAGCTCTGCCATTAATTCTGCTGGGAAGACCACTAAATTTAGAACTCTGGATGGGAAATACATGGTACAGTGTTGATTCTTGCAGGATACTTGCTGTTATGTACTAAGTTTGATATAATGACTAAGCTTGAAGAAAACATCCATTGCAGGCCAGAATCCTGTTGCCTACATTCTGATTGGCCGCTTTGCTAGAATCTGGCATTTGCAATCAGTGAGGTATTTCAGAAGGAAATGCAAATGAAGGAGCCTAGAGGATTGGTGAGTGCCTGCCTGAGGGGGCATGGTTTTCTATGTTCTAACTGTATATATTCGTTCACTGCCAGTTTGTAGTTTGTGACTGCTTCTCAATAACTGTGTTCTTGCTTACAAAGAGCTGACTGAGCCACTTTATAACACCTGCCATTGTACTCAGTGGTAGGGCTGACCTGGCAGTAGCTGGTTAGATGTGGACTGTGCAGGTGGACACATTTTGTGTGGATGTATTTTCAAAAGCTGTTGATGGCTGGTGCTCTCAAGCAGTCATTTTTACCTTCAAATCCCTTTCCGTGCGCCATTCTATCTTCTCTTTCCATTTGCCTCTAAGCTTGACTTGCTTTATTGTGGCAATAATTGCCTACCCAGCATTGCCAATTACTTCTGTCAAATAGATTCTGAAGTGCATTCTCAATAACTCAACTTGCCTCTTGCTCACAAACGTTATTGCAGATTTCCTTTCTAACAGGATTTCATGTTGGATTGTTCTGGTTGCATTAATATGCAACTCCTGGGGTTCTCACTGAGTTTCTTCCAGCAGTGCATGAAGGAACATTTTTAAAGCAAAAAATGAGGCTAGCCACAATGAATGGTTTTTTGTGCCATCATAAGCAATAAATGGCAGATGGTAGCCATTTGGCTTGGGCTAAGGCAATAGAGTCCTTGACTTCCAAAGTGCTGAAAAAATTATTTCTTTATGCTTGATCACTTCATGCACTCCCACTCAAGAATTACTTTCCCTTTGAGATAATACTCATCTCCTGTGGATTTGTGAAGATTATCTCATCTCACATGGGAAGGTGAGCTAATATCCCTTGGTCAGGGTGTAGGGACAAAAGGGTACTGAAACCCCCCAGCATCTGAGGGAAGAGTATTTTTCACTGTTACTGTAATGTACTGGGAGACGAGACGTGGTGAAGGCATAGGTCTTTATTGGCTAGTACATCACACGCGACTGACAACACGCGGCCGGGTCCGCTAATATATACATGCCTCCCGGAACATCCCCTTCGCTGGCCAGCCCAATCCTGGCCAGTTAAACTTCCCGCCCTTGGTCAGGATTGGCAGTGGCTCTTCCCGCGCTGCGCACGGCGACCCGAGGGTGGCTCGGGTCGCGCGGCGCTTGCGCTGAGTCCGGTACACTACACTCCTCCCCTCCTAGTTTAAACTACATAGTCCTGTAGGTACGCTGGCGTCCTGCGTTCCCGTGTTGATCTCCTCGGGGTTGCCGTTGGTGTGGGGCCCGATCCCAACGTGGGTGGCGCCGTTTCTGGCTGTTGCCGGCCCGGGTCGGGTGCTGGCTCCGGTTCTGGTCCCGCGGCTGCGGGGGCCTCGTACGTGGGTAGCTCCTGTATTGGCGGGGCCCCTTCTGGCGGTTCCGTTGCTGGCGGTTCCCTACTCTCTGCCTCTTCTGCCTCCTCGGGTAGGGTGCGGCGGCGCAGCTGGTCGATGTGCCGCCTCAGCACCTGGCCTCCGGCGGTGGTTACCTCGTATGACCGGGAGCCTGTTACCCTCAGAACCCTTCCCGCCAACCACTCGGGGCCACTTGCGAAGTTTTTCGCATACACTGGGTCGCCCGGAAAGAATCCTCTCACTGCTTCCCGGACCTCGGGGGACCCGCGGACATCCGGCGCCCGGTCCGGGTGTAGCCTATCTAGACGAGTGGTCAGTTTCCTCCCCATGAGCAGTTCTGCGGGGCTGAAACCGGTTACAGGGTTTGGGGTGATCCTGTTGTGGAACAGGAATGCTGAGAGGCGGTGGTCCCAATCCCCATGTACTATACGGCCAAGGGCCTCTTTGGTGGTCCGCACCATGCGCTCCGCCTGGCCGTTGGTGGCTGGATGGAATGGGGCGGACCTTATGTGCCTTATGAGGTACCGGTCGGTGAACTCCCGGAATTCCCGGGAGGTGAATGCCGTGCCGTTGTCCGTCACCAGGGTGTCAGGGATCCCGTGTGTGCAGAGGACCCTTCTGAGCGCCCTGACTGCTGCTGCGGTGGAGGTCGAGGCCACCGGGATTACCTCTAGCCATTTTGTATATGCGTCCACAAGTATAAAGAAGATCTGGCCCTGATACGGCCCCGCGAAATCCACATGGAGGCGGGACCACGGCCGCCCGTTCGACTCCCACCTGTGGACCGGGGCGGACGGCGGATTGGGTCTGGACTCCTGGCATGGTTGGCACCTTCTTACCCACCCCTCTATTTCCTCATCCATGCCCGGCCACCACACGTAGCTCCGGGCCAGGGCTTTCATCCTCACGATGCCCGGGTGGGTCTCGTGGAGATCCTCCAATACCTGTCTGCGCAGGGGGGGGGGCACCACCACCCGGCTCCCCCAGAGTATGCACCCCTTGTGTGTCGATAGCTCATCCTTCCTGGACGCGAACGGCCGAAATGCTTCTTCCACCTTGCCCGAGGGCCACCCCCTTCCCACCCAGTCCCTGACCCGTGCGAGGATGCGGTCTCTCCCAGTCGCCCGAGCCACCTCGTCCGCGTGCAGTGGGCGCTCGGGGAGCGACTCAATGAGCATCACCCCGTGTGCCGGGGTGGGATCTGGGTCCGTTGTGGGTAGCGGCAGGCGGCTGAGGGCATCTGCGTGACCCATTGCTTTACCGGGGCGGTGTATCAGAGCGTAAGTGTATGAATTCAGGAACTGGTTCCACCTTAAAACCCTCTGAGACAGAATCTGGGGGGTCTGACGATCGGGGGCTAGGAGGCCGAGGAGCGGCTTGTGGTCAGTGGCGATGGTGAAACGCCTACCGTAGAGGTAGTCGTTGAACTTTTGCACCCCCGCCACGATCGCCAGGGCCTCCTTATCGATCTGGGCGTAGTTCCGCTCGGCAGGGGACAGAGTCCGGGAGTAGTAAGCGATCGGCGCCTCTCTCCCGTCCGGGAGTTGGTGCCCTAAGACCGCTCCTACTCCGTAGGGGGAGGCGTCGCAAGCCAGGATCAGGGGTAGGTTTTCATCGTAGTGATGAAGTACCGCGTTAGAGACCAAGAGGTCTTTCACTGCCTGGAACGCCGCGGCTTGGCGTTTACCCCAGACCCACGGGGCCTGTTTATCTAACAAGCGGTGCAACGGTTCCGCCACGGCGGCTTTGTGTGGCAGGAATGCATGATAAAAGTTCAATAATCCTAAAAAACTCTGTAGTTCTGCCTTGCATTTGGGGGCAGGGGCCTGGACTATGGCCCTGGTCTTGTCCGCCGTCGGGTGAATTCCAGCCGCGTCCACGGCGAACCCCAGGAACTCCACTCGCGGAACACCCAACAAACATTTCTCCTTTTTAACTCGCAGCCCCGCCGCTTGGAACCGTCTGAGGACCTCTCGCAGGCGGCAGCTGAACTCTCCTTCGGTGGGGGCGGCGATTAAAACGTCTTCAAAGAAGGGTTGAACTCCGGGGATCCCTTTCAAGAGAGAGTCCATTATGCTCTGGAATATCCCCGGAGCTACACTGACCCCGAACTGCAGCCGTTTAACCCTGAACGCGCCCCTGTGGGTCACGATCGTCTGCGCCTCCGCTGTCTTAGCGTCGACCGGCAGTTGCTGGTATGCTTGTGCTAAGTCCAGCTTTCCAAAAACCCTTGCCCCGGCTAGTGCTGCTAGGACGTGGCTAACCACCGGGACTGGGTAGGGGTTGTCTTGCAGCGCCTTATTGATCGTGCACTTGTAGTCAGCGCAGATCCTAACCTCCCCGTTGGGTTTGACTGGCGTTACTATGGGGGTCTCCCATTCCGCATACGTTACAGGTTCTAGGACGCCCTGGGCTGTTAGGCGGTCCAGTTCTGCCTCTATTTTAGGCTTAAGGGCGAACGGGACGCGCCTCGCTTTAAGCCTTATGGGCCTGACCATTGGGTCTATCGGTAAGGTGATGGGCGGACCCTTGTAGCTCCCCAAGGACCCGTCGAAGACCTCGGGGAACTCCCGGCAGACCCCGTCGAAATTGCTGGCCTGCAATTGGTCCACCCCCACCAGCTGGATCCCCAGTGGATTGAACCACGCCAACCCGAGAAGTGTGGTCAGTTGGCGCTTGACCACTAGGATGTCTAGGGGCCCCCTAAAACCCCCTCTTTCTACATGCACCCGGGCCCACCCCACGATGTGTACTGGGTTCTTCTGAAAGTCCCTCAGTACGAAGTCCGCTGGCCTCGTTTGGATGCGGCGGCGGGGACATAGTTTCTTGAGGGTTTCCTCCGAAATGATAGAGATGGAGGAACCCGAGTCTACTTCCATGATGCAGGGGGCGCCCTCGATTAGGACCGACATTTTGACCTTGTCTGGGGCCGAGAGGGGCAAGTTCAATACCTGCAGACTGGTGGATGCCGTCGTGTGTGTGTCCAGGGATTCGTGATGCGCTGACGGTTGGCGGCGGCTGTTCTTGGCCCGGCAAGCCCGGGCGATGTGGCCTGTCTTTCCGCAGCTGCGGCAGTCCAGGTTGCGGTACGGGCAGTCCCGTCGCTCGTGGGGGTCGCCGCAGCTGGCGCACCTGGAACCGGTGGTGGCGGTGGCCCTCTCCGTCGCTCGTTGTCTCGCAGGGGCCCGTGTGTCCGTTCTCTGAGGCCTCCGGAGCTGAAACGCTTCTTCCTCTGCTCGGTCTTCCAGCTCTGTTTCCCCTTGGTGGACTGCTTCGCCGCGTGGCTGGCCGAACGCCTTGGTGGCCCTCTCGAACGCCGTCGCCTCGTCGAAGGCTTGTTGTAGCGTGAGCTCCTCCTTAGCGAAGAGCTTCTGCTGCAGTCGTTCGTCTCGGAGGCCCCAGACGAAACGGTCCCTCAGGGCTTCGTCCCTTTTGTCAAAATTGCAGTTCCCGGCGATCTGTCGCAGGGCCGCCAGGTAGACCGCCGCTGTCTCCCCCGACTTTTGGTCCCTCTTGTGGAAGAGGAATCGGCGGGCGACGATGGACGGTTGGGGCGAAAAGTGGCCCGTGAGGAGTCTCACGACTTCCCGGTAGGTCCTCTCGGTCAGCTTAGCTGGAGCGGAGAGGCCTCTTGCGATCTCGAAAGTTTCTTCTCCACAGACGCTCAGCAGGACGTCTCTCTTCCTGTCGTCATCTTCGATCAGGTTCGCCCGCAGGTAGCACTCGACCCTTTCTGTGTAGGTCTCCCATCTCTCGGGGTGCTCCGGGTTGAATTCCGCAAGATGGCCCGTCGTTACTGTAGAGTTCGCCATGGTGGCGGCGGGCTGTGCGATCCTGCGGTCTCACGCCTTCCTCGTCTCCGGCCCGGTCAGGTTCCCCTCGGGGCGGCCGGACCTATCCAGATCCCACCTTCGTCGCCAGTGTAATGTACTGGGAGACGAGACGTGGTGAAGGCATAGGTCTTTATTGGCTAGTACATCACACGCGACTGACAACACGCGGCCGGGTCCGCTAATATATACATGCCTCCCGGAACATCCCCTTCGCTGGCCAGCCCAATCCTGGCCAGTTAAACTTCCCGCCCTTGGTCAGGATTGGCAGTGGCTCTTCCCGCGCTGCGCACGGCGACCCGAGGGTGGCTCGGGTCGCGCGGCGCTTGCGCTGAGTCCGGTACACTACAGTTACTAACAACGTGATTCTTGGTTGTTTTTCACCAGAACCCTAGACAGCAGTCTGTCTGCGCTTTTTAGGGCAAAGAAGATAACAAAAGACATCCAAGGATGAAAAGTTAATACTGTCCTTGCTTCTCTGAAGTAGCAATGTTGAGGGGCCAGCTGGGCATATATGTGTAGAGCTCAGTACAATGCAGCAGCAATTTACTCTGGATCACACAAAAACATTTGTTTGTGTACACAAATAGGATAAAGGTTAGAATAAGCAACAATCTAATTGGGAAATCAATAAGGATGCAGGTAAAACCTACAAAGGCAAAAAGGAGATAAAAGCATAACTGCCACAGATAAATGGATACATTCCTTGGCAATCTAAAAATGCTGTCACTGGTGAGATAAACCCTGGGATTCAGTGCCTTCATTGTTCCTCCCGTAAGGATTAGGGAGAGAACAAAGAACAGTGGTGGGGGATCTACTTTATGGGTTATTTGGTGCATCCTATTAGCTTAATTCAAGCAGGAAATTTAGGGCCTTTCCCTTTTCTAGTCAGGTGGGGATACAGAGACCAATCTACAGTGTGGCAGAAACCATTCACAGGTCATTCTGCTAGCTGACCCAGCTATCAGAACAGTCAGAATTTGGAGCATTTCAGTCCCTCTCCCCTGGATCTTTGCCTCCCAGATGAGCCGCCTTTCTGCCAGCTGCAGTGACACAGGCAAACCATTTCATTTTAGATAAAGAGGAAAGGGGTTTTAAGAAGGAGTAACTAGTTATTGCCCTGACCTAGATAGCCAGACTAGCCTGATTGCATCAAATACTTGAAACTAAGCTGGGTAGGTCCTGGTTTGTCCTTGGAGGGTTGCTACAGAAAGGCAGGCAATGGCAAACCATCACAGAAGTTCCTTGCCTTGAAAACTCCATGAACTTGTCGTAAGTCAGCTGTGACTTGATGACGACCCCTCCCCCTCACAAAAAAACTAGTCATCATATATGAACTGGTGGAATTATGGGATAAAGGTTATGGAATACAGGAACAATAGTTCTGATTTCAGTAATGGGAGAGAGGAGATTCTCAGTAAAGCTGCTGGTTTTTGTATTCTCAAAAAGGGGTGTCTCTTCTGATTCTTTGGCTTCATGATCCTTGGATATTCTGTGACATCCTGTTTTGAACCCAGTGCCATGCAATCCAGTTGCATTGACAAGATATGACAAAATTAGAGTTGACTAGACATGACTAAATGCAGGCAAATCCAGCAAAACATACCGACTGGCTACAGAATCATTACTCCATTCAAGATTTCTAGCTCCCCCACCAAAAAGAGAAACCCAATATTGTACAGTGATCTTTGCAGACAGACTTATTTTTACAGACAGATAGGTTTGCAAGTAACTCACTGTTAGCAAATAATGATCAACAAGCTTTCCACAAGTCTATGCATTGTGACACTCAGGGAGAAATCCAGATACCAAGCTGCTCTCTGTCTTGCTGATCAGTTCAAAGAAGCCTGACATATACAGAAGAACCAGAATAAGAAAGCCAATGGTGATGTAAAGATTATAATGTTGAATCTGGTTTTTTTTGTTTTGCTTTTGCTGTCAAGTCATATTTAATTTATGGCAGCACTTTGAAATTATCAAGGAACCTTTCTGATGGCCCCTCTCCTCCTCCCCACCTACCTTGTCCATTGAAGAGTAGGTGCAGCTGCATAACAATCCCTAGATTAGGAGAGTGGGCAGCCAGCCAGCCAGCAGGAGCTTTGACACACCCCCAGCAGCCCTCATTAGCCCCTGGAGAAGCCCATGCCATCCTTTCACCACTTCTTTTGGGTGATTTTGGGTGGTGAGTGGCTTGCTGACCTTTTGACTGTGAGGGGGCGGCCACCATGGAGAGCCCAAGGTGAGCAAGGTCTGCTTGGATTGGCTGGATCTCTAGACAGTCCAACCAGGCCTCACTCGCCTGGGGCTCTCCTTTCTTGAGTCGGGTTGCTTTTGGCTGGTGATGGGAGCAGCATTGATAACGAGCTCTGCCGCTTATTTTCCTACAAAACCACCCCTGTGTATAGCCATATCATCTCTTTCTTTGAACTAAATGAATTTTTTATCTGCATTTCTCCTGCACACTCCACTTCTTTGTTAAACTACTTCCTACAGCAATTCTTTTTTCCTTAATCAGTACTATGCTCAAAAATATCAAAATACAATATCCATCAGGCTTCCTTTTCCTCCTTGAATGTTTTGGCAGGAAAGTAATTGTAGTGTCTTTTATAAAATGTTTTGGGGATCTTTTCCCTTCTCAATCTACACTGGTCTGTAATAAACAAGACAACTTCGAGAGAAATAGCTTTATATATTTGTGGAGAAATGCATCCCTTTTTAAAATTAAGACATTTACAGCACATTATTCCAACCTGTTGCCTTTCCATTTTTTAGTAAGTACTACTGTATATCAGGAAGAACCAGGAGGTACATGAAGAATCTGATGTTCTTATTTTCACTAGCTAATTATACAACTAGGCCTATAGATGTATATGACAGTACCCAACAGTACGTGTTGCTATATCATGTTTTAAATGTTTTAACTGTTTAAATGTTTTAAATGCTTTAATGTTTTAAATGGTCTAATGTTTGAATTTAAATGTTTTACACTTAATTCCTATTTATGTTAGACTCCTATGTTGTAACCCGCCCTGAGCCACTTGTTGGGAAGGGCGGGATAGAAATCACAAAATAAATAAATAAAAATAAATAAATCATACAGCATTATCAAAAGATATTTGTAGAAAATTGAAGGCAATCACTGGGATTTCCTTTTTGTCTCTGGAAGTGTTTCTGCTGAAAATGTTTCATCGAGGTTTTTTTCCCTCCCCAGCCTGTTGAGAAAAAAAAATAGGGGCACAAAGTTGAGGGGGAAAATAGAGGTACAAACTGCAATCCTTTAAAATTCTAATGTAGTGTATTGAACAGTTTTGTTCACAGCCCCTGCAATTACCATCATTATTTAGAATGAAAGAAAGCCATTTTGAAAAGACTACCAATTTTCATGTGTGAATTGTTTTAATCTCCTGAAATTTGGAATATATTTTAGTGAACAAAATGGTGCAAAGCAAAACACTGCAGAAGTGATGCATCTTAGTCTAATTTCATAATCTGCCTTTCTTACTGAGCTCTGACCCAGTTTTCATTACTTTCTTCTGCCTGGGACTGTAGGTGTTTCAGCAGTGTTTTGAGAGTAAAATTGGAGAAATGGGCTCTGAAATGAAAAGGACTATGTTGTAATTGGTGAATTATATCAATAGACTTGACTGTGCTCAACTCCCTCCAAAAAAACCCTAGGACATTATTTTTAGGGCAGAGGGTCGTAGGTGAAGCTCACTTTCCACACTGTTGTGAATACAGTTTTACATGTGACCATCTTTGATATGTATACACCCATCAGAGCTCCAGAAGCCTATACTTAAGCAATGACACTCCATGATAGTTGTTTTCTCTTGCTCATTGATTATCACTGGTACTTTAATCAGAAACAAGGTTCAATTACATATATCTCCAGACTACAGACATCAACTCCCCTGGAGAAAATGGAAGCTTTGGAGGGTGAATTCTATAGTATTGCACGCCACTAGGGTGGCCATAATGTCTGAAGGCCAGCCAGGGACACCTTGGGGGGGGGGAGGTAGGGGTGCCCAGGGGGCCGGCGCAGCGGCCCGCCGAAGCAGCCTGTCACTAATAACACAGGTCAAGATGCAGGACAGGAACCCGGAAGTGACCGACAGGCTGCTTCAGCGGGCCATTGCGCCGGCCCCCTGGGCCCTACAACGATGGGACCGACGCCACAGGCCCCCTGGGAGGGCTCCTAGTAGGGTGGCCATAATGTCTGAAGGCCAGCCAGGGACACCTTGGGGGGGGGAAGGTAGGGCTCAGGGGGCCGGCGCAGCGGCCTGCCGAAGCAGCCTGTCACTAATAACACAGGTCGAGATGCAGGACAGGAACCCGGAAGTGACCGACAGGCTGCTTCAGCGGGCCATTGCGCCGGCCCCCTGGGCCCTACAACGATGGGACCGATGCCACAGGCCCCCTGGGAGGGCTCCTAGTAGGGTGGCCATAATGTCTGAAGGCCAGCCAGGGACACCTTGGGGGGGGGAAGGTAGGGCTCAGGGGGCCGGCGCAGCGGCCTGCCGAAGCAGCCTGTCACTAATAACACAGGTCGAGATGCAGGACAGGAACCCGGAAGTGACCGACAGGCTGCTTCAGCGGGCCGCTGCGCCGGCCCCCTGGGCCCTACAATGATGGGACCGATGCCACAGGGACGGGCTCGAAACACTCTATAACCCCTCAAAAGAACAGCAGTCTAGCTCGCTTCCCCCGAGCCCTGCTGCCATAAGCCTCAAGGGAGCTCATTTTGCGGCATCTCCCGGCGGGAGGGTGGCACCCGCACGGGACACATATCAAATGAAAGAGGGGGTGCAGGGCTATCAGAAACAGCCGGCGGAGGGAGTCGGGAGACCACCCCACTGGGGGATCCACACCCCGAAAGTGATGAAGGTGGCACAGATAGAGCCAACAGAGCAAACAGGACAAAATAAATAGGCTGCATTATGCAGCACAGTTGAGAAAGTGCCTTATCCCATATACTGATGAAGTAAATACAGGATCTGAGAACAAAATTGCACCAGAAGACACAAACACAAAGCTCCCTTACACTGAATCAGTGCTTGGGTCCACCAAAGTCAGTATTGTCTACTCCAGTCACAAACACAAAGCTCCCTTACACTGAATCAGTGCTTGGGTCCACCAAAGTCAGTATTGTCTACTCCAGTCACAAACACAAAGCTCCCTTACACTGAATCAGTGCTTGGGTCCACCAAAGTCAGTATTGTCTACTCCAGGGGTGGCCAGAGGGAGGGAGGGAAGGAAGGAGGGAGAGAGGGAGGAAGGAGGGAGGGAGGGAGGGAGGGAGGAAGGAGGGAGGGAGGAAAGGAAGGGAGGAGGGAGGGAAGGAGGGAAGGAAGGGAGGCGGGAGGGAGGAAGGAGGGAAGGAAGGAAGGGAGGAGGGAGGGAGGGAAGGAGGGAAGGAAGAAAGGAAGGAAGGAGGGAGGGAGGGAAGGAAGGAGGGAAGGAAGGGAGGGAGGAGGGAGGGAAGGAAGGGAGGAGGGGAAGGAAGGAGGGAGGAAGGAGGGAAGGAAGGGAGGAAGGAGGGAGGGAAGGAAGGGAGGGAGGGAAGGAGGGAAGGAAGGAGGGAGGAAGGAAGAAAGGAAGGAGGGAGGGAGGGAAGGAAGGGAGGGAGGAGGGAAGGAAGGAAGGAAGGGAGGAGGGATGGAGGGAAGGAAGGGAGGGAGGGAGGGAGGGAGGGAAGGAGGGAAGGAAGAAAGGAAGGAAGGAGGGAGGGAGGAGGGAAGGAGGGAGGAAGGAAGAAAGGAAGGAGGGAGGGATGGAAGGAAGGAAGGAGGGAGGGAGGGAGGGAAGGGAGGAGGGAGGGAGGGAAGGAAGGAAGGAAGAAAGGAAAGAAGGAGGGAGGAAGGAGGGAGGGAAGGAAGAAAGGAAGGAAGGAGGGAGGGAGGGAAGAAAGGGAGGAGGGAGGGAGGGAAGGAGGGAAGGAAGGAAGGAAGGCCGCCCCCTCCCGCCAGCCGCCCCCCCGCTTTCGGCCCCCTCCCTCCCTGCCTTGCTTACCTGCTTCCAGGGCGGGTCCGGAGGCCGGGGAGGCGGCGAAGAGGCCGGCGCTGCCTCCCCGGCCTCCGCCTGCAGTGGAGGCCCGCGCGTGGGGCCCGGTGGCGGAGGCCGGGGAGGCGGCGGAGAGGCCGGCGCTGGTCGCTGGAGGCCCTCCAGCGACCAGCGCCGGCCTCTCCGCTGCCTCCCCGGCCTCCTCCTGCAGTGTAGGGCCCGTGCACGGGGCCCGTCGGCGGTGGCGGAGGCCGGGGAGGCGGCGGAGAGGCCGGCGCTGGTCGCTGGAGGCCCTCCAGCGACCAGCGCCTGCCTCTCCGCCGCCTCCCCGGCCTCCGCCACCGCCGCCGGGCCCCGCGCACGGGCAGGGAAGGCGGCAAGTGAGGGAGGGAGCGTCCCCGCGCATGCGCAGAGCCCGCCACAATCGCCCTGCGCACGCGCAGGGATGCTCCCTCCCTCCCTCCCTCGCCGCCTTCCCCGCCCGCGCGCGCGGCCCACCGGCTCTCTGGCTGGCTAAACCGGGACCTCTAATGATCCCGGTATAGCCAGCCCGGGAGCCGGGAATTGGGGGCCAGAACCGGGACTTTCCCGGGTGCCTGGGATGGTCTGGCCGCCCTACACACCACTGAGGTCCCTGTCCTCCCCAGGCTCCATTTCCAAATCTCCAGTAGTTTCCCAAGCTGGATCCAATAACCCTACCCCCCGATCCCCCCCCCCCATTGGCCAGGGGACCAATTATGCTTAACCCTTCTGATTTATGATATGGTACATTATACATTTATTCATATAACTATTCTGATGTGCCAGATATCAAGAACATCACGTTTTAAAGCTTTAATGCCTAAAAAGTCTCTCCCATCCAATTCTGGGAAACAGTTCTTTTAGAAGTTTTTTTTTTTTTAAATTAACATTTCACTAAATGGGCCTCTTTTTATACAGCATTGTTTTTATTTCTTTTATTTTGGTGCTGTCTTCAGTATTTCTCAGTTGGTTAGGGTATTCACGGTTCATCACTGAAAATGTCTCCTGTTTCTGCTGCCGATATCACTGCCACTCACTCTTCAGCATGGCTGGTGCTAAATAGATTAAACCTATCTTCTGCATAAGCACATTTGCTGCCTTTTCTTTGGAGCAATATAATGCAGCTGGTTAAGTAAGTTATGCAACAGGCATCATCTGTGACAAAAGGGAATGGCTCCTTTCCAAAAAATATTTATTCCAGCACATATGGCCTCACAGAAAATGACCTCCTGTGCTTGTAAGCATGTGATAATAAACTCAGTGACTGACAATTTTCGGCCCTTTTGTGTCACAACAGAGAGGTCACTTATCCTTTCTAACAGTGTTGCTGGCTCTGCTCTCCAGTGTAATAGGTCTAGGATATCTTAAGCGTCCAGTAGCATAGAATCACTGGTATGGTTTTGCACATAGTGGTGTTGTGGTCAACTTTCTTATTCTTTTACTGTTTGTTCAACAATGTCATCTGCATTCCATGGTGGAGGGGATGTAAAAAGGCTATCAGTGCAGAAACAGGAAGCAGACTTAGAGTGGTGCTTCCAAGCAATACCTTGCCTTTGATTTCTTTGCACATACACAAACACAGCTGTTTCCTTTTCTCTCTTATTCCTGCATAACCAATATCTATCAAGTCCAAATGAGAGATTTCACATCTCACATGTTAAAATCTGGAAGTAAATGGCATATGATTTCATCTTCTAAATAGTTTCATTTTTGCTGGTTGTCTGGTTAGTTAATTTTCCCATGACAGGAGGGGCAGTTGGAACCCACTTATAAAAGACTTGATATTTGGGGTAGGATCCAATATTCTTTGTGCAAGAGACCCCTTTATCAATACAGGTGTCATGATTGCCAGCAAAACCTTTTTAGTAGTCAAAAGGGACACATCATTCAATTTTCTGGTGCAGCTTCCCAGGAGGCAAGGGTTGGGGTTCAGCAAGGCAGGTCAGAGGCAAGGTTGCTGAGAATAGCCACAGTCCAGTCCAAAAGTCAGGGATTTTCCAGAGACCAGGCTTACAAAACTCCAGTCTATGGTCAAGGAGTTGCACGAAGCAAATCCAAGTCCAGTCAAGTGTTCCAGAAAAGCCAGTTGTCAGGTCCAGTTCAGGGCTGCAGAGGTCCAGTAGCAGCAAAGTTGGTGGCTCAGTAGCAAATTATACTTGTTGCATTCACTTGCTGCATTCACAAACTGCTGCTTCTCCTGGCTGAATTTATAGCCTAAACTCTGGCTGAAATTATAGCCTATAGCTAAACTCCTTGGCAGTTATCCTGAAACTATTCACTCATCTCTTCAACTGACAGCTGACAATGGGCCATAAGTCTAGCACTTCTCCTCTCTTGAAACTCTAAGGGTGATTACAGACCACTGGATCGGGATGGCATGAAGCCGCCCCAAAGAAAGCCAGCGGGGAAGAGGGTGGACTGGAAGCCTCCAGATGGCATGTGGCCTGCCCCCAGAACAGGGAAGGGCTGTGCACGCTCTGGGGGAGCCTCTAGAATGTTTGTGCGCCTCCCAGCTGCTTCCCAGGCGCTTCCCGGCTGTCCAGATAGCCGGGAAGCACCTCAAAGACATCTCGGAAATTAGGTACCACTTTGTAAGTAGTGCCTTTCTGAGGCGGCTTCAACCCGTTCCCAGGCAGGCTGCAGTCAGGACAGGGACGGAAGGCAGATGTGCACGTGTGGACATGCTTTTATGGTCCACCTGCCTCCCATCCTCAGGGTGGCTTAAACCACTCATCTGTTATCACCCTAGTATGTCTGACAGTGTTGGCGCTGCAAGGGTGATCTAGGTGGGCTGGGAGTGGCTTCTGAAGACTTGTTTACTGCTTCAGAGCTACAAGGTGTTGGCTCAGTTTCAGCTGTAGGTTGTGACTCCTGATCAGCTAGTAACCTGATCTCTTGTTGTTCTCCTTCTGGCTCAGAGTCTGCTGAAGCTGGATGTTCAATTAATGGCTGAGAACTGGCTGCAGGTAGCTCTTCATCTGATGAATGCATGCTGTCACTGAGCACAGACTGACTTATGACAGCCGGTTGGATCCATTATATGCTACATGTCAATCAGATATTTCATTTAATGGTTTTCTTGGTGGTCAGAAGTACCTTAACCACATGTAATACATATCTTCCCTCCTGTTTTTAAGTACAGACTTACCAGTGTATTCCATTTGTACTGTTTTCATAATATTTTTGACTATTAGTGCAATACTAAAAAGAGATCCCTGAATAAAAGTATGTAACTCTGTTTAGGATTGAACTGTATGTCTGTGTCCATTTTCATCTTTTAAAGCAATTTCAGGGTTCAATATGAGTTTCCTGAATTCAATAGAAAAGTGTACAAATCCTTGATTTTCCAGGTTTTCCTAGTAATCAAGATGCCTTGGACTTTACATATATCAAACTTTAGGGCTCTAGCAAAAAGCATCATATATTTTCCCTAGTCCTATTTATGGATCAGTTTATGGCTGTGTGTGGGGTTTTTTTTACTGGTGTGAAAAGCATACTCCAAAAATGTGATTGAATAGTTTCTGCAAAACCATCTGAAAAACTTATTTAATTGCTTCCTATAACCTTTAATATGCCATTTGAATGTTTTCACTTAATGGTTCAACTTTGTGTTGTCTTATTAAAGAGTCTAGTTTTGCAAGGTCTTATGCATGCACCAAGTCTCCAGTTTTATTCAGAGTACACAATCCATTTTGCATTCTCATTTTCTTGTTTCAATGTATGCACATGTGAGTGTGGCTATTCTCTTCTGTGTTGCCTTTCCTAGGAAGGATTTGCAAAAAAAATTAGTGCTGCATACAGGGGGGAAAAAGCTGCCTGTGCTTTCTTTTGGAATTAAAGACCATAATCTCTTTATTCAATTTTAAATAAATGCTTCACTAGTGCCAGCTTTAAATATTTCTTTTTTAGAATATTTTTTTAGCACAGACACTCTTTAAGGGGTATAATAACTTCCTTCTGATGGTAAGTCACCGGAGTGATATCTTCCAATTTCTGGAATCACTTTCCCAGTTGTATGGAAGCCCCTTATATTTTACCAGCATTTGTGTGGCTGGGAGCATGTTCAAATGACCCAACTATATGGGTGGCATTCAATCCCACACATTTCCATATGGAACTGAAATCCTCTCATTAAGACATCTGTGACAGTCACGGGTTAACATTCTAACAGAGTTTGAGAACCTTTGGGTGTCAGGCGGTACAAATGGAATTCTGTTGAGTGTCAGTTAAGAAATGGCAATTGGGAGCTGACGGTTGAAGAAGAGACAGTTTATCACTAACTGCAGACTGGGAAAGATGCTGAAGGAGTGAGTGGATCACAGTGGATCCCCATTCAAGCCAAAAAGGGACAGAATTTCTAGTCAAGAGAAGTAATGGCTGCACAGTGAAAAAGGAGATAACTCTTTAAAAAGGAGTGATCCTAGGAGTGTATACAGAAGGATTTTGGGAAGTTGGTTGTATGCTCCTGCCTTTTAAACTATAAGAATCCTATGCTTGAATGTTTAAGCAGACACTGAAAAGAAAGCATCTCTCCTCAAAGTTTCAAAGACCTTGTTAAAAAGCAAAATATTTACTTGTTGGCAATATAGTATCTGGATTTAGTGTGATTATCAATTCACTTTGTAATCCTACCCCTGATTCCACCCGTCCTTTCCCCTTCCAAGTTAAATAAAATATTTTGTTTGTTTTGAACTTTCAAAAGTTTCTCATGTGACATTACAAAAGCAGAATATAAGCAGGTGATTTTGTCTCGTCCTTCAATTCCCTTGGTTGAGTCAGCATCAAAAGATACAATAGTGTGACAGAATGGGACAGCCATAGACCAACTAATAATAAGAAAATAGATATAGGGCTACTCACAAGAAAGAAGGAGAATAGAGGGAAAATCCTGTGATTGAGGAAGGGAAGAGGGTGAGATTGCTGTAACATCACATGGAAAAAGATCCACGCAATCAGACAATGCCTCCCTCCAAGAATTATGTTGGTGTGGTATCTGAAAAAATAAGAACAAAGCAAATAAGATTAATATGTTTAGCAAGATAATTCCATAATCAGTGGATGCATCTGAAGAAGAGCTGCTGATAGGGCCCTATCCAGGAATTATTTTTTTTTTCAGCGGAAGCTGCAGCCCACTTGCGGCAAGCAAAAGTGGGGAGCTCCGGGGCACTGACTAAGAAGCCCAGCCAGTGAGAGAGGCAGTCAGAACTTGAAAAATCCTCTGCAGGGAGCGGAGTGGCCTGCCAGAAAGACAGAAGACAGGCATGTTTTGTTTTTCCTTCTGTTCCATGGTGAAGGTGTTTAAAAATTAAAGGAGGGCACCCCTAATTTGAAAAAGGGTGCCGCCCTCTGTACCCCCTTGCTGGTTAAGGCCATGGCTGCTGAGGAGAACCTCAGATGACAGGCAAGTTCAGAAAGTGATAATTTAAATAATGTGCAAGTGTAAAAGCTGATAATGCTGCACTGAAAAGGAGTACAGTGGCCCTTCCATAGCCACAAAGGAGTCATGAGCAATTGTCAAAAAATCAGCTGCCTGATCACAACTGGCAATCAGGGTATCTAAAATGCCTGGTGCTTGAGCATCCCTAGAATTAGATTGATCTTTGGTCTGAAACATCAGATCTCTTCTCAAATTCGTAATGGAGAGATGGTCCAGAGTGCTGAAACTGCTTCCAAATATTGAATTCAGGACTAATCTTTCCATTATTTTTGACTATTGATAACATAAGTCAGTAAACAGTACCTTGTGTAGAAATTTGTATCTTGCACTCCCTAGCAACCTGAAGACTCACAGCACAATCCAGAGGGGTGGGGCTGAAAGCGCTCTGGGAGCAGACTTGCCACTACATGGGTGCCAGATGCATTTGTACCGACATATGACTGGTGCTGCCACAGCGGAGGGAAGTTACATGGACGGGGAGCCACCCAGCACCGCTTCGCCCAAGAGCAGCGGCACCTGAGGGCTGCACCCGAGCGTGGGCAGAAGTGAGGCACAGTGCGGCATTCAGGTGGAGGAGGGCATGGAGTTGGGGGCGTGGCCAGGCTTAGGTGGCTTTCTCAGCAGTTTGGCCCATGACACGCCCCCCCTGAGAGGCGCAATGTTATGCCTGCAAAAACAGCAACGTGTCCCATAGGCACTCGTTGAAACCAAAACCAAAGTTTGCCTCTGCAGAAGCTCGCAACCCCCTTGCCAATGATTGCCTTGCCAATCCCCTCGTGCCTCGGGCTGACAAGCCCCCTCCCCAGCACCCAATCATGGTCTCCCCCCTCCTAGAATACTTCCGCTCTGGCCTTGCACAACTCAGTTGTTAGGGAGAGGAGTGCATGGCGGAAAGCTCTGCTGGCAAGCTCCCACCCATACAGAGAGTGAGGGACAGGCAGGCACGCTGGTGATGGGTTTTGCACTGTGTGGTTGCTTTGACAGTATCTTTGACTTGCGAGGGGGAGAGAGTGCAAAAGTCTCCCTGGCATGCGCTGGGCAGTCTCGTCATGGGCGGGGCTCCATTCAGAGCAGCGGGCAGAAACAGCTGAGGGAGTGGGGGGATGGTGGAGCGACACACGCAGAAGCCTCTGTGTTGGAGTCCCACCTGCAAAACAGAGACAGAGATCAAGAGCACCCACGGGGCGGCGGCTGGAAGAGCAGGCTGCATTTCAGCCAGGCGCTCTCTTAAAGGGACAGTCTCTGACCTACTTCCCCACAATGGAGCAGCTGCCACACACACACACCATATGCCCTGCCAGGGGTTGGGAATGCGGCAGAGGGCAGACCAAGGGAAGGGAGCAGGCAGCAGCACAGGGGAGCGGGGTCAGCAAATGCCCCCTGCCGAAGCTCACTGCCTGGTTCAAGTGCCAGATACACTCACACACCAAGCGGTCGAGAGCGAGGGGAGGGGGAGACTGCGGAGGGGGGGGGCAGTGGAACTTACCCAGCCATGGGCGACAGTCCTCACATGCAGAGCCTCTGGGAGCCCGGAACCAGTGGAGACCTTGAAACAAGAGCAGTTAGCTCCAGGTGACCATCTCCCTACACTCCAGCGTGCCAAAATTTTCAGGAAGTCTACTAGTGGTGCGACAGCTATGCCATGGCTGGCCACTACTTATGTCTGGATTGGGCTGTCCAGCTTCTTTGTAAAATAAAAAAAGGTCCCAGGGCTGAGAAATGTACATATTTGCATGGATTTATACTCTTCTGTTTTCCATCCTGCTCTTTCATAGGCTCAACAATAAAAAGTTATGTAAAACATAAGAATTAGCTGAGTCTAACCTACATTTGAACTCCTAAGTTCATTTCATGATGCTTTGTTGTCTTTAGCTGAATAGGTTAATTGTGTGTGTGTGTGTGTCTGTGTACATATCTCAAAAATGAGATTTACAATTGGAAATAAAATGCATGCTAGCTGGCAGTACTGTAATTGTGGGATTTTTTAAAAAAATTCTCTTTGTATATCTTTCAAAGTTTGCATATTTAGAATAGACCTTTACATAATTATAGCATCTTATTATGGTTCACTTTATTTGGAACAGTTAATATTCATTGGCTCCATTTTCATAATCACTCAGAGCTTATCATATCATTTGTTAATAGAAAGACACTGATGTATGTTCCCTCTGTTCATTATAAGTGCTATGCTATTAAGACATCCACCTTACACCTTCATGTGATCACCCAATTTCCTCAGTACTTCATTGTAACAAAATAAGTATGGAAATGATAGCCACTGCACAAATAAAAGTATATCCATTCTAGTGTATATTGGTGATAGCAATTCTCCATCAAACCACAAAGAGATAATTTCCACATTATTTATACGTGTGAACTAGCCCTCAGGTTGATGAGATGAAAGGCCAGAAACAGATTCTGAAGGTCATCTTTAGTTTCTTCGTCATCTTTAGTTTCAGTTTTATATAACTATACCAGATAGGTGGGGGCCAAAAACAACAAACCTGCAAGTTGATTCTGTGAAGGCTTCAGCTAGAGTCTGCTAGACACTTGTTTTGACCATTCCAAATGTGGCTAAGGATAACTAATGTTTATAAACTTTATTGATAATCTGTTCTTAGGCATCCTAATTTGAAGTATCATTGCTAGGAACAGAAACATTCTTTTACAGGTAGTGCCAGCTTGGGGTATTAGATAAGAGCAGTCGACTCTGATCTGGAGAACCGGGTTGAATTCCCCTCTCCTCCACATAAAGCCTGCTGCATGACTTTGGGCTCTCTCAGAACTCTTTCAGGCCCTCCTACCACCTCAAAAAGTGCCTGTTGTGGGGAGAGGAGGGGAAAGCAATTGTAAACCACTTAAGGTAAAGTTGCAAAATTTTTTGCAGATAAAATCTCGTCGCTCCGCCAGGACTTTCCTGCCACATTGGATGCAGCACAAGAACCCAGGGCGCCATGCCTGTCTTCTGATGTTACCTTGGATCACTTCGACGCGCTTAGTCTTGGGGAAGTCAATGAAATCCTCTCAACTGTACGCCCTACAACTTGCGACCTTGACCCATGCCCTCCTGGCTAATTAAATCCTGCCAGAGGGAGCTTAGATATCCTGTACGGGATATCATAAATAGATTCCTCTTGGAAGGGCAATTTCCAACATCTTTGAAAGAGGCCATGGTCCGCCCTCTCCTAAAAAAGAGTACATCAGATCCAGCCAAATTGGCGAACTACCGACCGGTCTCGAACCTACCATTCTTAGGTAAGGTTATAGAGAGGGCAGTGGCGTTACAGTTGCAGAGTTTTTTGGATGACACTTCCGCCTTAGACTCCCACCAGTCCGGCTTTCATCCAGGTCATGGGACGGAGACAGTGCTGGTCGCCTTGGTAGATGACCTCCAGCGGCATCTGGATCGAGGCGGCGTGGCGGTGATGCTGCTGGACCTGTCGGCTGCATTCGACACGGTCGATCATTGGCTACTGGCCCGCCAGCTCGCTGACGCAGGGATTAGGGGGTTGGCCTTACAGTGGCTTTCCTCCTTCCTTGATGGACGGGGACAAAGGGTGGCTATTGGGGGAGAGTGGTCCCGGAGGCATCCACTAGTGTGCGGGGTGCCACAAGGGGCAGTTCTCTCCCTGATGCTATTTAACATCTACATGCGCCCCCTTGCCCAGATTGCTCGGAGGTTCGGGCTCGGGTGCCATCAATACGCTGATGACACCCAGCTCTATCTACTAATGGACAGCCAACCTGGCTCCGTCCCAGAAAACCTGGACCTAGCACTGCAAGCCGTGGCAGGTTGGCTCAGACTGAGCGGGCTGAAGTTGAATCCAACGAAGACAGAGGTCCTTTGCTTGGGTCGCGGTGCCCTGGGAAGGGAAATCCCCTTGCCGGTCTTTGACGGTGTGCTGCTGAAAGCAGCCCATAAGGTCAGGAGCTTGGGGGTTCTTCTGGAGCCTTCATTATCAATGGAGGCACAGATAGCGGCCGCTGCCAAGTCCGCGTTCTTTCATCTTCGACGGGCGAAGCAGTTGGCCCCCTTCCTGGAGCACCGTGACCTAGCAATGGTGATCCATGCTATGGTCACCTTGAGACTGGACTACTGCAACACCCTCTACATGGGGCTGTCCTTGTGCCGAACTCGGCGGCTGCAGCTGGTGCAGAACGCGGCGGCTAGGCTGTTGCTGGGGCTCCCAAGGTGGGAGCACATACAGCCGGGGCTACGCGGACTGCACTGGCTGCCAGTGGTATACCGAGTTCGCTACAAAGTGCTGGTTATCACCTTTAAAGCCCTATATGGCCGAGGACCTGCCTACCTGAAGGACCATGAGCCCCAGAGAGCGCTGAGGTCAGCTGGAAAAAACCAGCTGAATGTCCCTGGGCCAAGGGAGGCCAGATTGAAGGCCACCCGGGATCGGGCCTTCTCTGTCGCAGCTCCACTGCTGTGGAATCAACTCCCAGAGGAGGTGCGGGCCCTACGATGCTTAGATCAATTCCGTAGGGCCTGTAAGACCCACCTTTTCAAGATAGCCTTCAACTGATGACAAGCTAGGAAGTGCTGCTGAAAATGCCGCTGAATTCTACTGAAGACCTAATGACCTAATGACCTAATGTTTATAGCACCATATTGTTAATGTTAATTTTAATAATCTGTAATTGTTTTAACCATGATTTTATAACTGATGTGTAATGTATTTTATGTTGTGAGCCGCCCTGAGCCTGCCTCGGCGGGGAGGGCGGGATAGAAATAAAAAATTATTATTATTATTATTATTATTATTATTATTATTATTATTATTATTATTATTATTATTATTATTATTATTATTATTATTGTAAAACTCCTTAAGGTAGAGAAAAGTGGGTCCAAAAACCCTCTTTCTGTGGCTATGAGAATAGCTGCCATGTAGCTGGCTTTGTTTACTGTCTGGAAAGTGCCATTGTTTGGGTTTCTTCAGGGTGATGCATATTTGTTTTATTCTACTGCTTCATTTTTGGTTCCATATGAATATAACATTCCTATAGTGATTCATAATTTTGGTCATCTGGTCATTAATTTTAGATTGTAAAGCTGCATTCAAATGAGTGTTGATATACTTTCAATATATTATGTAATTTTTTTTACATGGATATCAACATAGTTTGGCCTATACAGCAGTGGGTCTTTAGTATATGTGTAATTTGCGCAAATTACTGTATTTTAAAGTGTTACTGAGAGGCGCTGCCTGTTGAAAAAAATGGAGTACCCCAGTGTAAATAAAGAGAAAGGGTCTCCTACTTCTGTTGAATAAAATGGAGTCCAGACTTCTGGTTTTGGCGACGCATCTTTAAGAGTGGCTCGGACCAGCGCGTCCAGAGCTGCTTCTAAATTGGACTGTTTGAGGGGTCCCTCACAAAGGGTGACTCGACTCTGGGACCCAGGAAGGGTCCTAGAAGGCAGGGAGCTCGAGTGGTTGAACGGGCGTGACAGCGGAGGCAACTGCCTCTTGATCCCGCTTGCTCCAAGCCTCGCTGTTCCGATCGCCATTTTTAAATGGCTCAAGGGTCGACTGCCAGATTTTTCCTTCCCTTTTTCTGATCTAAGTGACTCTGCAATAGCAAGACAAGCTGCATCTTTATTATTATGTTTGTAAGTGTTCTTTCTTCTTATTGCTGACTTTTAAGGCATTGCTCTTGACAAGCAGGAATGGAGAACCGGGGCTGAAGCAGAACTCAAGTGGAGGCAAAAGATTGAGAAGGTGGTGAGACTCTCTCTCCTTCTCCTTCAAGGCTTCTAAAAGTTTCTGCCTATCTTGGTGAAATCTATAATACCTGTGTGAGGAGAATCACACCAATCCTTAAATGTAGAAGAGACTTGATGGCTGAATTTAATTGATTTGTTTTAAACTCCCTTCTGGGGAAAAAGTTTTGACTTTGGGAAAGTTGTTTGTAAGCATGTATGGATGTGAAGGACAGCTGGCTTAAAAAGCAATTTGAAGCTTAAACTGAAGTTCTCTGAATGAATTTATGTGAATTTATATGAGCTCCAACTTGACTTTTAAATTCTGTTGGGCATTATATATTGACCCATAAAACATAAAATATATCAGGACCCTTGGTTGAAAGAAGAATATTTGTACCAATTTTTTAAGTGGATTATAATTCTTTGACATTGGATGTTATGGATATAACCTTTTAATTTTGCTCTTTCTACTCATGGTTTGAATTATTTTGATATGGTTTGAATATTTTTGGCTTTGGATTTATTTTTTCACCCTTCCTTTCTTTGCTTATCAAATTTGGAGTTTTCCTTATTTCTGTTATTTTTTGCTTTTTTCTTTGGGAGTGCCTGGTTTTATTTTTCTCTTGGATTATTTGTTTAATTTTTAAATTTTTGATCTCATTTCTGGATTATGAATAGGACATTCAGCCCTGGATTACAAATTTATACCTTGAAGCAGTTGGAAGATCCCGTAGTGACTTGGATTTCTATTGAACTAGCGTTGGTAGAGGACTTGCTATAGTGAATTGTTTTTGTTGTAGTGAATTGAACTGTTTTGGCTATGTAGTATTAAGCGTGTTTTGCTAAAAAGTCTTTGCTTATTATTAATCTTACTATTGTTTTGGGTATGACAAATTGTTGATAGAAGCTAGAAGGCTGTTTTCCTTTTAAAACCATTCCATAATAACAGCATTGCCTGGTGGAGATTAGCTTATCTGTTATAAACAGGAACACAGAGTTCCAAAACAAACTCTGAAGAGGCGTCATATAGACTTGGTGACTGCGAGTGTATTTGTTCTAATAAGAATGGAAAATAAAGCTGCGATTGGTTTTAAAGAAACAGTTAAAAGAAAAGAAAATTGAGAAGGAAAACCACCAATATCTTTACCCAGCGCTCCATCTGGGCTAGGGAAATTTAGGACTATGCAGGGAGACATGAAAGAGATGCAAAGTACCTTACTGACTGCCATAGCACAGCTGACTAGTAAAGTAGATAATATTGGTGAACAGATGGCAGAGATTAAACAAGAGCTTTTGGAGAACAGCAGACAGACAGCAGAGACCAATAAAGCCTTAAAAGTACTAGATGGCCAGGTGACAGATAATACACAAAAGGTGGAACAACTGGAAAAAGAACAGAACATACATGAATCTAGACTCTTGCAGTTGGGAGTAGATAGAGCTGTCTATTTGTTGAGGTTTCAAAACATACCAGAAGAGAAAAATGAAGATTTGCAGAAAATATTAAGTGAAGCTTTGGCTGAAATTTTGCAGGTGACTTCTCAAAGGATGGAAGAAGAGTTTGATCAAGTTAGACGAGTGCCATCAAGTTATACAAGATGAAACAAACTACCTAGCAAAGTCCATTTGAAACTTACAAGAAAGAGGACCAGAGATGATATTTTGAAGCAAGCAAGAGACAAACCTATGATGATAGCTGGAAACATGGTGAAAATTCTAAAAGAGGTACCTTGGCCAGTGAGACAAAAGAGGAGAGAATACCAAGTGTTAACAAATTTCCTGAGAGGAAGAGAAATACCCTATACATGGTTAATGCCAGAAGGCCTTCTTTTCACTTACCAGGAGAATAGATACAGGATAAATTCCATCTTCAAAGCTCAGAATTTTCTGGATAGAGTAAAGGAAAAAGAAGGCAAGGAAAAGAAGGATGATGAAGAGGAGGAAGAAAGCTCTGGTGAAGAGAATCCAAATGAACCATGGAGATACCTGACAAGATAGCAGACTTAAAAAGATAAAAAAAAAGATAGTGATAAGCAAAATTCATAATGGCTTCAAAAGTTTCTATTAATGTGAATGGACTCAACTCTCCTGCCAAAAGGAGGAAGACTTTTAGATATTTGACAAAAATGGAAATGGACATATTTTGTTTGCAAGAAACCCATATTTTAACTAAAGATCAACATCTACTGAAAAATAAAAAACTTGGTAGCTTATTTACAGCAACAGATAAGAATAAAAAGAAAATGGGAGTGGCAATATACATTAAGGATAAATTCAACCCACAATTGCAGTATGCCTCTGAAGATGGAAGAATTCTATTAGTGGAAATTACAGTGGAAAATAAAAAAATCTTATTGGCAAATATTTATGCCTCAACTGATCAACAAGAGAAATTCTTTCAAGACTTATGCCTTAAACTATCAAATTTGGAATATGTAGAATATTGTCTAATAGGAAATTTTAATGCAGTTTCTGACAGACAAATGGACAAAAAAGCATAAACAGACTAAAAGTAAAAATCTCCAATTGCCAATAAGTTTTTGGAAACTAGCAGAAGAATTGGATTTGGTTGATGTAAGGAGAACTAGATATCCAAATTCTAAAGATTTCACCTACTATTCTACTAGCCACCAAACATGGTCAAGAATCGATCTGTACTGGCTTTCTACAAATCTGGTCAAAGATCTAGTTGAGACAGAAATTCAAACAAGAGTTATCTCAGACCATAGTTCTCTAATGATAAAGTTCAAAGGTACATGAATGAGAACATGGAGGTTAAATACCTCAATTCTGAAAGATAAAGACTTAAAGAATCTAAGGTTGAAATGGAATCCTTTTTCAAGCAGAACACAACGCAAGATGTAAAGATGCAAGTAGTTTGGGATACTGCTAAAGCTTATTTCAGGGGCCTTGCAATTAGATATAGTATTAAGAAAAAGAAAGAAAGAACTGAAAATTTTCAAAAATTAATGTCACTAGCTGGAGAAGCTGAAAAGAATCTAAAAAAACCAACTGACGACATGAATTCCAAAATAAGGTGAAAGAAATACAACACCAATTGAACTTGTTACTTATGGATGAGATGGAGATAAAATTGAGGTATGCTAGACAAAAAATGTTTTGAGCATGCCAATAAGCCTGGAAGGTGGTTGGCCTATAGGATGAAAAAAGAAAAGGCCAACAGAATAATTTCTGTCCTGAAAGATGAGAATAACAAAGAGAAAGCTCAAAAACAAGAGATATGTCAAATCGTGGAACAGTTCTATAAAAAATTATATGAAGATAAGCAAGTTCACAAAACAGATTTAGAAGATTACATCAACCAAAATAATCTTAACAAATTTACAGAGGAACAGCAAAAAATTTTAAATGAACCAATAACAATAAGAGAACTTGGAGACATAATGGCATCCCAAAAGAATGGCAAAGCCCCGGGTCCAGATGAACTGCCTGCTGAATTCTACAAAGCCTATGAGGAGTCTTTATTGTTACCATTTAAGCGTCTCATTGAAAAGATTCAAGATGAAGGCCAAATACCTTCATAGCAAGAAGCTACAATATCCTTAATTCCAGAAGAAGATGCAGATTTGAAAGATATTAAAAATGATCTTCCAATTTCTCTTTTAAATGTGGATTATAAAATTTTTGCTGCAAAATTGGCACAACATTTGAAGAAAGTTCTACAGTCTACAATACATCAAGATCAGGCAGGGTTTCTTCCTAGAAGATACTTGAAAGATAATGTTAGAACAGTTTGCAGTATTTTGGAATATTATGAAACTCATCCAGAGAAACAACCAGCTCTAATTTGCTTGAATGCTGAGAAGGCCTTTGATAATGTTCATTGGCAATTTATGTTACAGCAACTGAAAGGTATGGAATGTGGTGAAATTTTTTTGAGAGCAGTAGAAGCAATATACTCTTTTCAAAGAGCAAGGGTGACAGTGAATGGTAAACTAACAGATGCAATTAATATTCAAAAAGGTACAAAACAAGGCTGTCCACTGTCACCATTATTTTTTTATTTTATCTCTAGAGATACTGAACAACCAAATAAGAGAAGATACAATTATCATGGGAGCAATAATAAAAGGTGAACAATACAAACTGAGAGCTTTTGCAGATGACCTAGTTTCTATATTAGAGCAACCAATAGATTCAATAGACTGTCTTATAAACAAGATCACACAATTTGATTACTGGGCAGGACTGAAGATCAATTACCACAAAAAAACTTTTTTTGACAAAGAATATGATGATGGAACAAATCCAGTCTCTTCAGCAAAAATCAGGGTTTTTGTATGAGAAAAGAATCAAATATCTAGGTGTACTTATTTCAAATAAGTGCAACAATTTAAAAACAGACAATTATGATAAACTACTTAAAGAAATTAAAAAAGATTTGGAAAACTGGCATGACTTGAACTTATCCTTAATGGGAAGAATAGCCTTAATAAAGATGAATATCCTTCCAAGGTTATTATTTTTGTATCAAACTATTCCAGTATTTCTAAATAGTGGGGTTTTTTTCAAGAATTGAATAAGATGGTCTCCAAATATGTTTGGCAAGGCAAAAAAACCTAGAATCAAACTAAAGACATTGCAAGACTCCAAATTAAGAGCAGGTATGGGCCTTCCAGACTGGCAATTGTATTACAAAGCTGCTGTGCTTTTGTGGGTAAGAGACTGGATATTATTGAATGACAAGAAACAACTGTTGTTAGAGGAACATGATCTCACTATGGGGTGGCATACATATCTATGGTATCAAAGTCTTGAAGGACATTCCTATTTTAAGAACCATTGGTTTCGGAAATCTTTGTATCATACGTGGTCATGGTTAAAAATGAGAATTTATCAAAAAATTCCAAGACGGGTCTCCCCAGCGGAAGCATTTATCCATCCAAATCTTTTAAAACCAAATCAGAGTTATAGCTATGAGGACTTGTTGGGAAAAGATAATCAGCTGAAAACTAGAGAGGAGTTGGAAAATAAGGACATTAAAATGAACTGATCGTTGAGAATGCAAGTTGAATCTAGGTATGCCAAAGACAAGATGATAGGTTTCAACGCAGAAAAATACCCATTTGATAAAATATTTCTAGGCCCACAAGAAAAGTTAATCTTTAAACTATGTGCATATCTACTACAGATGAAGACGCAAGACAAAGTTGTAAAAGATTGTATGGTCCAATGGGCGAAAACTTTTGGTCACAAAATTACATTAGAAGAATGGGAGATTGTGGAAGTTCAATGTTAAATTAACTAGGTCAGTAACTTTTAAAGAAAACTTGTACAAGATGTTTTATAGATGGTACTTGACTCCACAGAAATCATGTAAGATCTATACTAATATGTCTAACAAATGTTGGAAATGTACTAAACAGGTCGGTTCCTTTCATCATATGTGGTGGACATGTGAGATGGTGAAGGACTATTGGAAAATTGTTCATGAACTATTACAGAAGATTATGAAGGTACAGATTCAATTTAAACCAGAATTGTTTTTATTGAATATATTTTCTGAGGATTATTCCAAAGAAATTAGACATTTGTTGGCACATTTCAATACAGCAGCCAGGATTCTCTTGGCGCAGAAATGGAAATCTCAGGAAATTCCCACGAGAATGGACTTGGTGAGAAAAATTCTGGAAATAGCAGAGCTGGACTTTTTGTCCCAGCTGTTGGCTGGGAAATCTAAGGAAGAAGAAAGAAAATATTGGATGAAATTTTATGCCTGGCTAGACACTCAAGACTCTTAAGATTTACTGGTGTGAAGTTATATCTCCCTTTTTCCTATATTTTGTATCACAAGATTGCCTTTATTGGAATTGTCAAAACCAATATATATCTTAACAAAGAGATTCATAACATAAAATATCAAAATGTTGATGATGCATAGTTTAGAGACAATAACATGTGACAATTTATGTATTTTAAGAAAGTATTGCCGATGTAGACTTGTAATCTTTGAAAGTATTTTTATGCAGAATAAGATTAATATGTATTTTTGTTTTCTATCCTCCCTACTCCTAATTTCTTGAAACCAATAAAACTTTTAAAAACTAAACAAAATGGAGTCCGACCAAAGACAGGCCAAGAAAACACTCCATCTAAACAGGTGGAGTGGACCCAACAGAGAGCCTGTTTTGGTTGGTGCCTGCAGTCTGTCTCAGCGTAGTCTCACCATTTCCCTCTCCAGCACCTCCGCCCAAACGGGATGCATAATAACATGGGACCTGCGGGTAAGTATTACTCTCACTCTGATCTTCTGCTACTTGCCAATTGTCCCTTCCTCCAGCCTATCACCTCTACCTTGCTAACTTGCATTTGATTGATCTTACCCTTAAAGGTCTTTGATCCCTTTCCGAGTGTCAGCTAAAAATCGGTAACAAATTATTCGATTGCTCCAAGCTTATCATCCTAGCAAAATGTGCGAAGTTTCCCAACATAGCGATTCAAGATAGCCATCAATGGAACATCAAAACCCCTTTGGTAACTAATGACCCCCATCCATCAAACCCCTATATAGTGTGGGTAAAAAACCCACCTCGGTGTCCATTCTGTAGGGCACCATTTGCAGTCTGTACCGCCCGTTACTCCTGTAATTGGGTCTACAGGGCACGTTATGCTGGTCGTTCGTGTTCCTCTCCGTGTACTTTCCCTTGAACGAACGTCTCCTCTTCTGGATCAGGTGAATATTACCCGCTTCAACAAACCCTGGAATTCTTCTATCGATAACCTCTATTTTTCTTAGTCTCTTGATTGCTTGTATATAGATCTGTGTGTGTGTAAATCCTCTTGCTACATATCCTAAGTAAACATTATAAAAGTACAATTGCTTGGACTATTCTTGGCTGAAAACCCAAACTCCATATCATTGATAGAAAAGATCTTCACTCCTAATTCAGTCTCTTAGCTAATTTCCCCATTAAAAATAAGAGACTTAAAAGCATTGCCTATAACAAAAGTGTACATTTGTTCATTTATTTTGAATATAAGTACTTCAACGAATGGTTGCACACTTCACAGAAAAAGTTAGCTCTGCCTCTTAAAATCTGTTGGAACAAATGTTGTTTGTCCTTAAAGCACCACTAGACTCCAATCTTATTTTGCTGTCTTTTAACAATATATATTAGTGTCTGTATAATGGATTTAGCATTTCCTTATTTGTGGTTTTCCTTATGAAATAACATGATGAAGCAGAAGCCGGAATTAAGATTGCCAGGAAAAACATCAACAACTTCAGATATGCAGATGACACCACTCTAATGGCAGAAAGTGAGAAGGACCTAAAGAACCTCTTGTTGAGGGTAAAAGAGGAGAGCACAAAAGTATGCATGAAACTCAACATCAAAAAAACTAAGACCATGGCATCTCGCCCCATCACACCTTGGCAAATAGAAAAAGAAGACATAGAAGTAGTGACAGACTTCACATTTCTGGGATCCAAGATCACAGCAGATGGTGACTGTAGCCATGAAATGAAAAGACGTTTGCTCCTTGGGAGGACAGCTATGGCAAACCTGGACAGTATAATAAAAAATAGAGACATCACCCTGCCAACAAAAGTCTGTATAGTCAAAGTGATGGTATTCCCAGTAGTAATGTATGGCTGTGAGAGCTGGACCGTAAGGAAGGCCAAACACAGAAGAATAGATGCTTTTGAGATGTGGTGCTGGAGAAGAATCTTGAGAGTCCCTTGGACTGCAAGAAGATCAAATCAGTCAGTCCTAAGGAAAATGAACCCAGACTGTTCCCTGGAAGGTCAGATGCTGAAGCTCAAATACTTTGGCCACCAAATGAGAAGGGAGCACTCATTGGAGAAAATCCTGATGCTGGGAAAGACAGAAGGCAAAAGAAGAAGGGGACGGCAAAAGGTGAGGTGACTGGACAGCATTACTGATATGACTAACACGAATGTGAGCAGACTTCGGAGGATGGTGGAAGACAGGAGGGTCTGGCATGACTTTGTCCATGGGGTCGCAAAGAGTCGGACTCGACTATGCAACTGAACAACAAAAACATGCTAGGAATCAGCCTATCCTATAATTGTGTGCTATGACCTGCCCTTTGTCTAAGGCATAACTATACAATGAATAAACAGGAAGGTATGTTTCATCTACAAATCTTAAACCTACCTGGTCTCTATAAATTGCATTTGAAGGTGAAGATATATTTTTAAAATGTTTATATTTTAGCATTTTCAATTGCAGCACACTAACACTTTCTACAGAGTTCTGTTCTATCGATTTCTTTGACATTTGATTTTGCAAAGCATGTAATTGAAAACTGTACCCTTTTACTTGAAACTGCACAAGTTAACACTGAATTATTTTTAGCATATATTTAAGTTTATTCATGTTGAAAGGTGGCACTTATCTTTTGTAATTTTAGAGCAGCGATTTGGACAAAAACACAAGTAGAGTTCCATTTTAAATGCCATCTGATGGGGGGGGGGGGGCAACATTCAATCTATTCCTTGTATTAGTGTCTCTCTCTCTCTCTCCTCCCCACCCCACTTATGCATGTTATGGAATAAATATTTATTTTTGCAAAAAGGAAAGTTACTGATCCTATTCATGTACTATATTATTGCAGAAGAAAGTACCTCTATATATGAAGCTAGGGCCACTGCTGAAAAACTCAGGGCCAGAACTACTGGCATCTAACATAGTTCACTGCAGGTCTGGAAGATTTTAGAAATTTAGCAAAAAAACAAAACAAAACAGAAACCCAGGGGCAATTTGTACCGGTGCCTTCTTTTCTGTTATCACTGAAGCTTCCAGAGCCACCAATACCTACTTCTAAAATCATCTGGATTCTCACAATTTTGCTACTGCAATGTGGCCCTTTAGAACTGACACCAGTTCTGTAAGAGTGAAATGCAGCTCACCAGATGTTTGAACAAACATGATGGATTTCAGAACTTTTGGCATGGAATTTAATTTATTTGCAAATGTCATTTTTGCTTGAAACGGAGGACCTAACTAGATATGATGGCATCCCAGGGTCCAACTCAGGATGTCAGCATCATTTAAAAGCCTAATAATAGTGATTTTAAAATGCTGTGAGTGCCTAGTCCTGGTTGGGTCTTCAGTATGGTGGGATGCATTCTTGTCCCCCTCCCAAGTTCATTTTCAAGAGCCAAAACAGTTGAGGCCCTTGCTGTATTTTTAAATTAAAGTATTAGGCTTTGTAGTGGTAGCACCAACCCCAGCTTGGACCCAAGATGCCATCGCAACTGCTTTGGCCCTCAGGAAAAAGCCAGAATATATTAATTAAATTATGCAGACATAGAGTCAAAGAATGTCCATGTATGGTGCAAGAATTGTTATCAGGATTATGGAGTTAATGCATGTAAAGAGCCTGTAAGGATCAGACCAGGGAAGGGTTAATTTGCACACGTGGTAACAGTTCTTGGAAGAGTACAACATCATCTCTTTCCATAGAAACAAGGTACTTGTAGAAGCAGGGCTGTTGTTACTGGCAAATGTTAATTAATGATGATCAGTCATCTAAATCCTCCAGAGTGATAAATTTGAGGGCAATTGTTCTGAATTGCTTGTGGTGCCATGTGCCTTGGTTGATAATGAAATTACTGAGGCATTATCTTATTTTCATGTATAGGGCTTTGATTTTAGCTCTCTGTAGGGCTTATAAGACCAGTCGTGCATTATGCAAGTTGCAGTGCAGCTAAATCACAAAGGATTGGCAGAAGATACAGTAACAAGCTATTTAGCATTCTGTCCATCTGAGGATGTTAGGATCCTTATGAACTTAGGGTCCAAGGAATCCAAGACTAGAGAACTCCATTCGGATATGAGAAAACAGTCTATTACAGCATCTGTCCCAGTGCAAATGCTACTGAGCTTATGAAATAGTTTTATTTAGAGCAGCTGTAATACTGCAGTACAGAGATCCAATCTTTGGCTTATTTTTCCACAAGAAGAAGAAGAAGATATTGGATTTATATCCTGCCCTCCACTCCGAAGAGTCTCAGAGCGGTTCACAATTTCCTTTACCTTCCTCCCCCACAACAGTCACCCTGTGAGGTGGGTGGGGCTGGAGAGGGCTCTCACAGCAGCTGCCCTTTCAAGGACAACCTCTGCCAGAGCTATGGCTGACCCAAGGCCATGCTAGCAGGTGCAAGTGGAGGAGTGGGGAATCAAACCCGGTTCTCTCAGATAAGAGTCCGCACACTTAACCACTACACCAAACCGGCTCAGAGGGATATGTACCACTGACACACAGTTTTGAATGATTTGCATAATGCATGTTTGGATTTTAGCACGGGAAATTCCCCCCCCCCCCCTTTTCCTTCCTTCCAGCCTTTGCTGGCGTGCCCTATAAGGAGAGTGAGCTCCTGGCATGATCCCCCCCCCCAATTTTCCTCCCCAAGCAATCGCTGAACCCCCTGTTTCCTCCCCTTGGCAGTTGCTGGAACGTAGGGGCAGGAGAGAACTGGCTGCCTCTGTTGTGTGTGTACATGGGGGAATGTCCAAGTGGCATCCTTTTTCCCAACAGCATGGGGTGCTCTCTGTATCCAGCACCAAAGAGAGCTGGCTGTGCTTCTGTATAAGTGCTGGCAATGGGGGGGGGGCGGTGTTGCTTTGAGGCTCGCTGCTGCTCTTGCCTCCTGGCCATCTTCAAACCCAGGGCATTAGCCTGGAATCAGCCTGCCTTGGGGGTTGGAGATGCCTTGATATCTCTGCATGCCAGGGATTTCTAAATGTCTGGAGAAATATAACTGGAATGAGTTTCATTAAGGGCAAGCACAGGAGTTGGGGCAGTCAAACACATCTGAAGAATACTCCAAAACACTGGGATTTCCTTCACAGGGTCCCATTCCCTTTCTTCCTTCATAATAGCTTGCACATCCTTCACCATTCTTCTAGCAAGGAAAATTTTCCTTCCTTGGACGTGGATCTTAAACTATCTTGTGAATGAAACTGTTATTACCAAACTAAACATCTAAAAGTATTTTACAGAAATAAAGTGTTAGAAAGTATTATCTGTATGTTAATATGCCCCCTTGCATGTGCCCCCTTGTCCAGCTAGTGCAGGCTTTGGGCTTTGATGTCATCAATATGTGAATTTAGCTGAGGGGATTGGAGGCTGTGGTTGGGTGGTTAAAGCAGAGCCAGTTGAAACTGAATCTGGATAAGATGGAGGTTCTGTGACTGGAAGGGGGGGGGGGACCTGAGGTTGGGTTGTCATCTCCCAGCTCTTGATGGGGTGCTCTTATCACCAGACCTGTCAAGAGCTTGGATGTGGTTCTGGATGCCACCTTGTCTATGAAGGCCAAGGTTGCCAAGCTGACATTTTCCCAGCTGCACAAGGTTAGGCAACTGGCTCCCTACTTGTCCCGACCTAGCCACAGGAATCTATGCAACTGTCACCTCCAGAACAGATTACTGTAATTTGGTCTACATGAGCCTACCCTTGCATCTGACCCAGAAGCTCCAACTGATCCAGAATGCAGCTGTGTGGGTCCTAATTGGGCCCCCCTCAGATGGCACACATACAACCTGTGCTATACAAGCGGCACTGGCTTCCAGTGAAGCACCAGATCAGGTTCAAGATCCTGCTTTTGACCTTCAAGGCCCTTAGTGGTCAGGGACCCACATATCTTTGAGGCTGCCTCTCTCAATATGCCCTGAGAAAAGCCTTGTCATCTGGAAATAAGAACCTCCTGGTGGTCCCTGGCCCAAAAATGATCCAGCTTTTCTCAGCCAGGGCCAGGACCTCCCTGCCTGAGAACATCTGTGCCCTTTAGGATCTGTTACCATTTGGTAGGACTTGCAAGGCAGAGATGTTCTGCCAGGTATTTGGTTGAGGACAGTGCTGGTTTGGCACTGTCTCCTTCCCATCATCTTACATATCCAGGGGGCAATCAGGTACTGATAATTTGTTCCATCTTGGACTGTATATTGTTTCATGTATTTTATGTATTTTAATGCTGTTTACTTTTGTATTATTGCATTGTTAGCTGCTCTGAGCCCTGCTTGCAAGGAAGGGTGGCTTAACAAGATGATGATGATGGTTGTTATTTCACCAAATGAAACTTTTGTTGTTGAAGAAAGGATTTCACTGGACAATCTTGAATGAAATTAGACTATGATAGGTTTCTATCAATGACTGGTTGTGATAATAACAAAAATTGAATGAAAACTCAGGAATCAAGATGGGCAAGTTAGTTTCAGTTTCAAGTTAATTACAAGCCTTCTGGATCCCCCCCTCCCAATAAAAAAGCTCCAAGAGAGTTAATGTTGGGATATTTATTGTTATCAGAGACAAACAGGAAGGTAAAGAAATTGGTTATGTAAATGAGAAAAGCATTTTATGAATACTGTCTCTAGAGATGGATGTGGGAGCTATTCTGTCTGGCTTATTTTCATTCCAGCTTTGTTCTGTGCCCACACCTATTTATTTTAAGTTAAAGAAGATTAATATGTTTCCTCCCAAAAAAATGAATTCCTAAGGAGTCTTTTTTAAAAAAGAAAAACTTACTTTGAACTGTTATTTTTTAGAAGTGTTTGGATTTTTCAAGAAGGAATTTGGGATACAGTTTGGTTATCTATATATAAGCAGAGGTTTAGTACAGAAATATTGATACTATGTGGATTGGAAGGAAAACTCCATTGAGCTGATCGTGCTTTTAGTGAAGTATTTTGTAATTCTTTTTAATACAAGGTACAGGCAGAAAAGCCCTGACCTGGATAGCTTAGGCTAGCCTTGTTAGATCTTGGTCGGCACTGGTAAGTATTTGGAGGGAAGACCACCGAGGAATACCAGGGTCACTACACAGAGGCAGGCAGCGGCAAACCACCTCTGAATGTCTATTGCTTTGAAAACCCCCTACAGACATAAGTCTGCTGTGACTTGACAGCAAAAAACAAACAGGCAAAATAGTGATTTGGATGCTCAAGGATTATATTTACACAGACAGAGATACAGTGAGTTTAGTTCAGTTTATATACTTTTCCACACCTGTTCTTCTGTTTACTTCTGTCTAATTAGATATAAATAGATAAAACAGTATCAAGTGCATTACAGCACTATGTATTATTTTATTTATTGGCAATAATAATTAGTCAGTTTGAAGGTTACAATAATATATTAATAAAGCATTAAATACATTATTAAAAACAGCTAAAAGTCAGTTATCCATGGTCAGCATCAATAAAATCCACACATAGGCCCTTTCTACACCAACTATCAATAAAATCCATACATAGGCCCTTTCTACACCAACCATTTGCTGCATTCTTTGCACACATTCCAAAGAAACTTTCTACATTACCAACTGCATTCAGTTCTGTCTTGCCTTGTGCCTTCTTCTAGCTTCTATATTTGTTTTGTGTGAGTGTGTACTGATGCTGCCTCTATCATGTGGTTGCCTTGCATTTCTCAAAAACGGTTTTGGTCTGGACCTTTTTCCACATCTGGAAAGAAGTTTGAACTGTAGAACTTTCCCTTCACATTTTTGAACTCTTCTGCAAAGCTCCATCCCACTTTTCATTGTTGTCTTTCCGCCCTTCCGCTTCCTGTTGATTATTTTCTCTAACTTTCCATGGTTGTTTTTTTAAATTTGAGAGTCCCTTTCTGACTCGTTTTTACTATTTTTGTGTTGCAGACAGTTTCCTAGATGAAATTATATGCTTTCTCTTTACTGTTTGGAGTGGAACCTTGAGACCTTATTGAGAGCAATGCAGTTAGCACTCCCACTCTCATGCTCATTCACACATACACACATATTCTCCTGATGGTGCTGGCTAGCTGGCTACTCACTTAGGGGGAAAAGGACTTGTGCAGGCTCCACCTCGCAACCACTCTCACACTCATTCTTTCTCACACACACACATCTTCTCCTGACAGCTCTGGCTGGCATGCCAATTTCTGAAGGGGAAAAGAATGTACATGGGCTTTCCCCCCGCCCCAACACTCTCACGCTGATTTACACGTGCACTCATCTTCTCCTGACAGCGCTGGCTGGCTGATTACTCAGATGGGGGGGGGGGGGGGAAGGACTCTCGTGGGTTGTCCACATTCTGTTACACACAGAAGCATGTTAAACAATGCAAACAGAAATAAAAATCCACTGATTAAACGGTTTTCTGTGGGAAGGTGTGAAGCAATATTTTAAATGCAGAATCAATTTAGGTGATGTGGATCTGTAACAGACAGATTGAGCGATCACAGAATCTGGAGCCGAACTTGATGTAGTAGAAAGGGCCATAGTAATTAAAAATGTCTATTAAAACAATGCATAAAAGCAGAGTAAAACAACTGAACAAGTATGGTCAATAAAATCAATTGTGCTGAAAAAGTGCATGCACTCACACACACACAAACTTCATACTATGCACAAAATGCTTATGCAAATAAAAATGTTTTCATCTGATGCCTAAAACTTTACCAGTTAGGTGTCTGAGAACCATTTTAGTGTGCACATCCCACAGCTGAGCCACCACCACTCATTCAATATTTCAAGGTAAAGTAGCTTCTGGCATGTGAAGCAACCTTCAGAAGATGAAGCACTGTAAAACACCTGATATATTTTTAAAGTCAATGATTTTTTTCCAAGAAAGGTCATTCACAGATTCATCTGCAGATTTAGTATGGTATAGCTGAGTGATATCGCACTGCTGTGTACAGTGTGTTTTGATCTTAGATATCCAGCGTAATGCAAGATTTGGTGGCAAGCTATGATTCTACTCAATATGTTCATATTGGCTTGTTATTTATAGGGGCAACCCTCAATCACCTCAGAAGCTAGCAGGCCAAAAAACTGGCTCAATTTAAGTTGTTTTGGATATGCTTTAACTGATGGGTTACTTGGACTTACCTATACCTTACCCACCACCCTCAATGGTCTGGTAACCATGGCTGCTCTGAATCTCGTTGGTAAAGCCCCACTGAGGAAGATGCTTTGGAATTTGCTAGGGCAACTCAGTTGGCTTTTGCCCTTGGATTTGCACAAAGGACTCTCTGGCAGGCTCTGGGCATCCCTGAGCATCTGAAAAGGGGAGGACAAATGCTCAGCAGATCTAACTCAGATCTCCAAATTACTATCTCCTTAGAACTTATTGTTAGCTCTGGACTTTTCAAAGTACCTGGACTCAGAAGAGCTTTATGTAATATTTCTTTCCACACTTTTCTATTTTAGGCAAATGTAGGTGAGAAGGAAAGTACAGAGTAGATGACTCCTGACTCATAAATTCTTTTTCTGTAAAAAAAAAAAAAAAGTCTTACTGCTATTTCATGCTGGAAGTAACACCAGTGGGGATATAAGTTCCTTTTCATTTTTGCTTCATATTCTAGAGAATAATATGCTGAAAATCTTGCTTTAATTTTCCTTCTCTTTCTTTCCCCTGAAGGTCTGATGACCTATACATGGGAACTCACACCTTCTCTCACACAAACATTTCTTCTGATACAGTGTCCTGTTTAGTTATCAATGAGATGAAATTAATATGGTGACTGACAGATTTCTCTGAGGAATAGGGGCAGCAATGAGGGTGCAATCCATCACATGCAGAGGCCCCAAATCTTTCTGTACTTGGCCATTACATTCACAGTTGTGCTCTGCATAGAAACTGCAGTTTTTCAGATAGTAAAATATCAGATATAAAAATATTACAGTTTATATATGGAACCTGATAAATGGCTCAGTATATCTAAAAAGCAGAAAAGATTCGAAAATTCAATTCAGAAACCTTTCCTAGTGGGATCTGATATACAGAATGCAGGTAAATGTGTTTAGGATTGGGGTCCTCCTGTAGCTCAGGGATTTCTACACAGAATCCTATTCAAGGAAAATGCTCTTAGCATGGCGCTGCAAGGCAGTGAAGTTATTGACCACAGTTCCATTTTATCTACACAATAAACCTGTGAGGTAGATTATTCTGAGAAAGTATGTTTGGGCCAAAGTCATGGGCAGCCAAAGTGAATTTCATGGCAAATGGAAATCTGAACCTGGATCTTCCCAAAAGCAGCCCAGTGCTCTGTGGGCATTCCTGGTCCCTGATTCCTACCTTCCTAGTTCATCACTCTCCATTTAACTCTGTCCCCTCCTTCTGAGCTTGCAAGACCTCAAAATTGGAGAGGGGAGGATATTCTATGATAAAGGATACCTTATTTCATCTCTTCTCCTGTGGATGGTAACCTCCAGGTGATAGCTGGAGATCTCCTGTGATTACAACCAATCTCCAGGCTATTTTTGCTGGAAAAAATGGCCACTTTAGAAGGTGGATTCTATGGCATTATACCCACTGAAGTTCCTCTCCAAACCCTGTCGTCCTTGGACTTCACCCTCAAAATTTCCATGTATTTCTCAGCCTGTTCTTCCAGGTATCTCACTTGCTTCCTTGAGGGCACTCAGGTCTACTATTTCCCAGGTCTGAAGCACTACCATGCATGGCAGACTGCACATGTCCCATGTGCTCCTTTTGCCTTTCATAAGAAGAACCAGGCTGACAGGAAGGGGAGAGCACAGGCTGCTAATGTGGTCTTTCCCTGATACTGCCCTGGGCTGCCAAATCTGGGATGGGAAATTTTTGGAAATTTGGGACTGGAGCCTGGGGAAGGTTTGGGGAGGGAACTCAGCAGGATATAATGCCATATAGTCCACCCTACAAAGCAGCCCTTTTCTCCAGGGATGCTGATCTCTGTATTCTGAAGGTAAGTTGTAATTCTGGGGGATCTCAAGGCCCTGCCTGGGTGTTGGTAATCTTGTCCTACACTCACCTGATTCATTTATTATTTATCTAGAATTCTACCCCCCCCCCAAGTGTTGGGCCAGCCATTTGTTCTGGAAGCTGAGCCTTAAGGTGTGGTGGTAAAAAGGCCTTGAAAAATCTGAATTGTGGAGAGAGTGGTGCTGATGGGATCCAGGTAAAACAGGCTTCTGGGACCTGTTCTCAGGGCTTCAGGGCCCGCTTCTCCTCAGGTGGGGATAGGTTGGAGATTGGGTGAGCTGGGTATCCCTACTCTGGCTTGTATTATCTCTGAAGGGAAAAAATAAATTTTACTCATAAAAAGAACATAAATCACATTTTAGGCAGTAGTTATTAAATATTGGAAGTCCAATGTATAAACATGCATTTTGGAAATTAACATTTATGGTATAACTCCAATATATAAATACATACCATGGACAAAAAATATGGAGAAAATTAAAGCAGCCATTCAACTTGTGCTTGTGGAATTAATACTTTTGTACTTTGCTTCATACCCCATTCCATCTCTCTGTTTCTTGGAAGAATTTAAACACAGCTGAAGATAAACCATCCCTGGAACCAACTAGGTCAATAAACAAGAGAAATTTATGTTAAACCAATACTGGGCTGTGTTTGCTTCTCTAAAGAACCAAGTTGTAGTCCTATTAATTATCTTTAGTAAAGCACACCAGACTTAGATGTGCATGAATAATTGGCTCTTTTTTTCCAAAAGCTCTGCACAGCACTTAAAGTTTAAGGACATAAAGAAAACAAAGGAGGATGTAGAACAGAGAAAGTTGGAACTGCTGTCAGTACAGAATAGATCCCCTGACTGGCTCTTGTGCTACAATGATAATGAGAAACAGTGTTATGTAGTAGTTAGATTGGACCTGTAAAGGCCTAGATTCAAACCCTGTTCAATGACTCTCACTGGGAAAAATGTAATAATGAACAGTCAAAGAGATGGTATGGCTCAATAGCAAAACATCTGCTTTGGAAAAACAAGATATGTTTTGGATATAGAAGGTTCCCAGTTTCAATCCCTGACATCTTTAGTTTAAAAAGATCAGAAAGTAGGGAACACAAAGATCTTTACTTGAGACTTTAGAGAACCTTTGCTAGTCACAGAAGCCAATACTGACCTTGATAAACCAATGGTTTGACTCTGTAGCTTTGCTTATATTATAGAGATCAAAAGTACATCCTGCATGTATGTCAGAACTTAAGAACTTCAAACGGATCCCATACTTGGTTACAAAGTTAGGATTTTATTGAAGAGAACTAAGCACTGGAAGAGGCAAGATAACAGTGATGGCGAGAGCCAGCACCAGCACAATTTTATACACGTAAAACAAACATCCCACAGAGCCACAATTCACACCGTTACAGGCACATCTGTCTTCTCACCATCACTATCAGTAGAGAGGATGCCTCCCTACTTCGAAGGCCATGCTGCTCGGCTTCAAAGGGTCCCAGTGTGAGAATGTGCAGAGACATAACATAACTCATTCTACAGCCCCAAATATTTTGGATACCAGTGGGGCAAGGTTAATTACTATTCAAGCATTTTGGGTCAAGCAAGGGTTACAACATGGAGTCAGTTTGGTTCAGTAACAAAGCAGTTCTAAGTCATAGTAAAAATACATTGCAGCATTGGTCACATTATAGGGAACCAGCAGTAAAGATACAAGTTCTGACATACTGCCCCCCCTAAGCACCCCCTCCCGCGGGGCCCGCCTTGGGCTTGTGCGGGTACAGTAGGTGAAATTTTTTCAGCAGTTGCGGAGCGGCTACATTCTGAGATTCGACCCACTCGTCACAGCTCGGGGGGAAGTGTTTCCACCTGATCAAATAATACAGTTTCCCCCGTTTGACTCTGGAGTCCAGGATCTCCTGGACCTCATGGTGACTCTGACCCCTCACTGTCGTCGGAGGGGGCGGTGGGGCCCTGGGATGGAAGGACGTAGCACCAGGGTCTTTCCGAAGCAAGCTGCAATGAAAAACAGGATGGATCTTACTTAGAGATTTGGGCAGTTCGAGTTCCACGGTCACTTTGTTTATTACCCTTTTTATTTTAAATGGGCCCAGGAACTTCAGTGCGAGTTTGCGACAGGGCTGGGGAAGGGGAAGGTTTTTTGTGGACAGAAAAACTGTATCCCCCACCTTCAAGTCCCACTCTTGGGAGTGCTTTTTGTCAAACTGCTTTTTGTAGGCTTTTTTCGCTTCCTCCAGGTTTTCCTGAATACCCTTCCAGCCTTCACGGAGGCCCTCCCACCATTGCTGACAGGAAGTGGGTTCGGCCGGGCTGGCGGGGAGGGCGAGAGTGGGAAACGGTTTGCCCTCGTAACCATTGATAATTTGAAAAGGGGAGGTTTTGGTTGAGCTATGGAGGCTGTTGTTGTAGCCATATTCTGCAAAAGGGAGGAGGTCCACCCAGTTGGACTGTTGGAAGTTAATGAAGCAGCGGAGGTACTGTTCCAGAAGGCCATTAACCCTCTCCGTCTGTCCGTCCGACTGGGGGTGGTAGGCAGAGCTTAGCCCCTGCTCGATGCCAGCCAGTTTGCAGAACTCCCGCCAGAAGTTGGCAACGAACTGCGTCCCGCGGTCACTAATGACCTTGTCCGGGAATGAGTGTAGGCGTACAATGTGGGTGAAAAAGAGCTGGGCGAGTTTTTTGGCCGTGGGTAGTTTTTTGCATGGGATGAAATGGGCTTGCTTAGAAAATGTGTCGACTACGACCAGGATGACTGTTTTGCCCTGTGAGGGTGGGAGTTCGACAATGAAATCCATGGAGACTACCGACCACGGTCTGGTGGCTGTAGGGAGTGGAACCAGGTGGCCTGGGGGTTTACCCCCCCTTCTTTTTGCCATGAGGCAGGTGGGGCATGAAAGAACAAATTCAGAGACATCTTTCTTAATTTTCGGCCACCAGAACTGGCGGGCGAGTAAGTTGAGGGTTTTGACATAGCCAAAGTGGCCGGCCAGGCGACTTGAGTGACAGCGCTCTAAGACCTCTTTTCTGAGGGGGTCGGGCACATAGATTTTTTCATTGTGCAGCCAGAGCCCGTTTCCGGCTTTAACCAAGTTGGGTGGGCGGTCGGTCTCCTGGTTGTATTCTGAGAGGAATCGAGGCAGCAGATCTGAATCCGGAGGGCTGGTCTGCCTGCCTGAGCGGGTAGTGACCCCCCCCCGAGATGGCTGAGGGGGAAATTAATGAGTCCACTACCTCCTCCCGGAGACTGTCGTGTTGTGGCATGCGAGAGAGGGCGTCTGCTAAAAAGTTCTTTGAGCCTGGGATGTGTTTTAGCACAAAGTCAAATTTAGCAAAGAAACCTGCCCACCGGATTTGTTTTGCAGTCATTTTGCGGCGCCCGGTGAGGGCTTCAAGGTTTTTATGATCGGTCCAGATTTCAAAGGGCACTCTCGCTCCTTCGAGCCAGGAGCGCCAAGTTTTCAGGGCAAACATGACTGCAAACGCCTCCTTGTCCCAGACTGACCAATTTCTTTGTTCGTTGGAAAATTTCCTTGAGATATAGGCACATGGACGGAGCACCCCATTTTCCCCCCTCTGCATCAGTATGGCTCCCACTGCGGCGTCGGAGGCGTCGCATTGGACCACGAAGGGTTTCCGCTCGTCAGGATGAGCCAACACGGGTTCGGAGGTGAAGAGGCGTTTTAGTTCATTGAAAGCTTTTTGGCATTCCGGCGTCCACGTTAGGCGTGCGCCCGGCTTTTTCGCCTCTTCACCCTTCCCTTTAGTTTTGAGAAGTTCCGTGAGGGGGAGCATGACGGTGGCAAACCCCTTAATGAAATCGCGGTAAAAGTTAGCGAACCCGATAAAACTTTGTAACTGTTTGCGGGTTCGAGGGGGTTCCCAGTCTAATACCGCTTGGACCTTTGCGGGGTCCATGGCCAATCCCTCCCCCGACACCCGGAAACCCAAATAGTCCAATTCGGTCTTGTGGAATTCGCATTTTGACAATTTAGCGTACAGTTTGTGTTTGCAAAGGGTGCGTAACACTTTTCGGACCAGGGGTACATGAGATTTTAGATCTTGTGAATAGATAATGATGTCATCAAGGTACACCACCACCCCCTTAAACAGGAATTCCCGTAGCACTTCATTGATAAAGTTCATGAAAACACCAGGGGCTCCCTGCAGTCCGAAGGGCATGACTAGGTACTCAAATTGTCCCAGGGGGGTGTTGAATGCTGTCTTCCACTCGTCCCCCTCTTTGATGCGGACGCGGAAGTACGCGTCTCGGAGATCGAGCTTTGTAAACACTTTGCCCTTTGCTACGGTGTTCAACAAATCCTTTATCAACGGGATCGGGTAGGCGTTGGACATGGAAATCCCGTTTATAGCACGAAAATCTGTGCAGAGCCTAAGAGACCCGTCCTTCTTCTTTCGGAAGAGGACGGGGGCGGCATGGGGGGCAGTGGCCGGCCGTATGAAGCCGCGCTTAAGGTTCTTGTCCAAAAACTTTCGGAGTTCAGCTTTTTCCGCCCAACCCATGGAGTACAGTTTCGCCTTGGGAAGCTGTTGCCCTGGGATCAGCTCGATGGCACAGTCCGTAGGGCGGTGGGGCGGTAGCTCGTCCGCTTCCTTCTCGCTAAACGCTAATCTTAGATCCTGGTATTCCTTGGGGATTGAGGCGACTTCCTTGAGAGTGAGGCAAGCCCGCATGTTTTGGGGGGGAGCGTGCGGCCCCCATTCGGGGCGCCAGTGGTGATGCTCACACCTCCAATCCGGGAACCGGACGATTTGTTCCTCCCACCTTATGTCTGGTTGGTGGCGGGCGAGCCAAGACGAGCCCATCACCACGTCAAAAGAGCAAGAGGGGGCAATTACGAAAGTTTCAATCCCCCAATGCTCCTCGGTTCCCACCGGGACTGCCTGAGTCTCTAACGCACATGGTTCCCCCCTCATGGGCCCCCCGTCCATCTGCTGGAACTGCATCGGCTGTGGTAGGGGGGAGGTGGCTAATCCCAACGCCTCAACTAGGCGGGGGGTGATCAGTTCCCTGTTACACCCGGAGTCGATCAGCGCTCGGGCGTGCATGAATCTCTTTAGGGTAGGGTTGAGGAGGGTAACAGCCATAAATAGTAAACCCCCTGTTGCTCTCACCGTGAGGAGTGCCGGCTGTTGCTGGACCTGCTTTGCGGCACCCATTAAAGCAGGTCGCTGTCGTTTCCCGCCGACTCGGTGTCGTCCGATTCTTCGGTCGATTCTTCCACTGTAGCCAAGTCGGTGGTAAAATCCTCGTCAGTCGCCAAGGAAGTGGCGACGGAGCCCCGGCTGGGCTCCTTCGAACGGCTGCTCTTTTTCTTCTTCGGCCCTGGGGTAGTTGCCTTCGCCGTGGGTGGGGTGGCACCCACTTTTACTGGGCAGTTGGCAGCGAGATGATTTGGGTCTCCGCGTTTGAAGCACTTGCGAGCGGGAGACGGGGTGGAGGCCGCCGGTGCCTTTCTCCCTTCGGATTTAGGCGGCGTGAGCTTCACCGCCTTCTTCGCCAGCTGCTGCCGTCGCATCCCCACATGTTGAAGGTTGGTCTCCACCTCTCCGGCCAGCTGGATCCATCCGACTAACGTGTCGGGTCTCCCTTGACTGTAGCAGCGGTCGAGGATTGACGGGTTCAACCCATTGATGAACGCGGTATATTTCATGACCTCGTTCCATCCCCTCGCCGCCGCGCAGTACCCCAGGAACTCGGTGGCATACTCGCGGGTGGAGCGGTTGCCTTGCTCTATGCGCTGAAGGGCGGCGACGGCCTTCTCCTCCCGCAGGGGATCGCCATACTGGCGGAGCATCGCGTGCAGGAACCCCGCCACCGTAGCTAGCTCGGGTTTTCTTCCCATAAAAAGCCCGACGTACCACTTGCGGGCCGCGCCTCTCAGTCGGGATGCGATGTGGTACACTCGGCTGGCTTCGGTCGGGTAATCCGCACCCCAGTGGGTGAAGAACGTGTCGCACTGTATGGTAAAATACTCCACGTCCTCCGGATTCCCATCGAAAGTGATCTTCAATTCTCTTCCTCGACCCTCGGCCCCCCCTGGGGCTCGCGGCGCCCCCGGCGGCGGCGCAGGGCCCGGTAGAGCCGGCGGGATCGGGGCGGGGGGCGCTGGGGCCCCTGGAGCAGGCAGGGCCGGCATCGCCAGGGCAGCCGGGGCCAGCGGGGCTGGTGGTGCCGGGGCGGGCGGAGCCGGCGGCGCCGGGACGCCTGGAGCCGGCGGGGCCGGGGCGGCCGGAGCTTGCGGCGCTGGGGCCGGCGGAGCCGGCGGGGCCGGGGCGGCCGGAGCTTGCGGCGCTGGGGCCGGCGGAGCCGGCGGGGCTACGGGCAGTTGCCCCAGCGGTAGCCCTCCAATCGGGACTCCCAGGACCGCAGTTTGCAAGGTGCGGAGCTGGTCGTAGATCGCGCCCAGGTTCTGCTGCAACTCCTCGGCCATCGTCACGCGGGATCGATGCACGTCGTCGTGTATCTCCCGAACCCAGTCGAATAAGTCGTTGCGGAGGGTCCGGATCTGGTCGTCTCCCCCTCGGGGCTCCGGGCCCTCCTCTTGGCCGCCGTCTCCGTCTCCCCCTTCGCCCAGCATGCTTCGGTACCGCTGCTCCGCGGCGTTGATTGCTGCCGTGGACTTCCGTGGGCTCCAGGTTCGCGGGGCTGGGAACGCGGCGTCGACCGAGAAAGGCGCCGGGACCTTAATTTTGCGCCGGACCCCCGTCACGTTTGGGTCGAGCGGCGGGTCCTCTGTTGGGGTGGTGGGCTCTCCGTCGTCTGGTACTTTTGCCGCCATCGGGCCAAGCCTCCAGTACAGATAAGCCACTAACAATGGGATCACTGTTATAATGTCAGAACTTAAGAACTTCAAACGGATCCCATACTTGGTTACAAAGTTAGGATTTTATTGAAGAGAACTAAGCACTGGAAGAGGCAAGATAACAGTGATGGCGAGAGCCAGCACCAGCACAATTTTATACACGTAAAACAAACATCCCACAGAGCCACAATTCACACCGTTACAGGCACATCTGTCTTCTCACCATCACTATCAGTAGAGAGGATGCCTCCCTACTTCGAAGGCCATGCTGCTCGGCTTCAAAGGGTCCCAGTGTGAGAATGTGCAGAGACATAACATAACTCATTCTACACCCCCAAATATTTTGGATACCAGTGGGGCAAGGTTAATTACTATTCAAGCATTTTGGGTCAAGCAAGGGTTACAACATGGAGTCAGTTTGGTTCAGTAACAAAGCAGTTCTAAGTCATAGTAAAAATACATTGCAGCATTGGTCACATTATAGGGAACCAGCAGTAAAGATACAAGTTCTGACAATGTAGATGTGCACATCTGTAAGAAAAAGTCAACATTTGTTTACTTTGCAACTGAATCCAAGTACCACTACCAGGATAAATGTGGGGTTTGTATCACATGTTTAGCTGTACATGCATTGAGATCAGGGGAAAAAATCATGTACTCTATATATCAGAAGTCGTTTTGTAGAAAAATAGGTGGTGGAGCTCATCCAGGAATTGTTATGTAGCTGCACCTACTATTCAATGGACAAGGTGGGAAGGAGGAGGTGGAATTCTCAGAAAGGTTCAGGAGCTGTGCTCCTATGAGCTCCTGCTGAATCTGAGGCCTGTTCTATATACAGATTGTACAGATGTTATGTATGTGGACTCAAGGGAAGACTTTGGGTGTTCCTGCCTGGCTCATTGGAGCCATCTGGATTGAGCTTGGGGACTTGGGAACAATGGGCTGCAGGATCCAAATCTCTGCAGCCCTGGACCAATCACAAGCCCCCAGAGGTTTGAATGTCCCAATAACATAATATGCTAATTAGTGTGTGACCTAATATGCTAATATTAGGGGATGTGGTCTAATATGCTACTGAGTTCCTGCTGGGGATTTTCTACAAAAAAGCCCTGGACCTATGCATTTGCCTAGGGCGGCGGGCCGTGTGTGTGTGTGTGTGTGTGTGCTAGATTAGGCTCTCCTCACATGGCTTCAAATAGAAAACAATTATTTGCATTAATTTTGCTGACCTGAATCATTCTCCCTCGGCGGAGCACTGTTTTTTAAGTTGAAAAATTTTTATGGCCCGCAAATGATGTTATAAATTTCCATATGGCCCTTGGCAGAAAAAGGGTCTCCCACCCCTGCCTTACACAGACTGTTGGACAAAAGGACGCAGTTGGTTTGGGGTCACCAGCAAGCCGCTGCCTTTGAGGCAGTAAAGGACATTTTAACTTCAAACAGCTTGCTGGCGCACTTCAATGAGTGGCTGCCCATCATTTTAGCATGCGATGCTTTGTCTTATGGGGTGGGCACAGTGTTGGTCCATGTATTACTGGATGGCTGCGAGATTCCGGTAGTGTATTATTTTAGGACCTTATAAAAGCCAGAGCCCTCAATACTGTCACAAGCCATAGCCCGGCTGAGCTTCTCATGGGCCGACAGCTGACAACCCTGCTTGACTGCATGCACCCGGACCATGCCCCGGACCTACAAGAAGTACCAGAGGCAGTCTGGGCTCTCTGGGGTTTTGATACAGGGGACTTGGTGTTCACCAAAAACTTCGGGGAGGGGGCAGCATGGATACCAGCACACATATCCAGGGTATTAGGTGCTGTCATGCATGAGGTCACCTTAGAGGGGGGCTTCATGATGCAGCAGCACATTGACCAGTTACAGTCATGTGAGGCACCCAGGGACGAAGGTGAAGGTGAGAGCATGGCAGAGCTGACGACAGTGCCAGACGCAACAGCCTATGGACCGGCGGAAGCAGAGAGACAGGCAGCCACAACCCTTCCGGCACCAGAGACCTTGGAGGAACCGGAACTGCCATTGGCACTGGAGGCTTCTGGGGACCTGGTCTAGCCAGCTGAGATCCCAGCAGCATCGGGCCCTCTGGTCGCCACACCTGAAGCTGCAACCACTCCACCGCCCACTCCAGCACTCAGGCGGTCAACGCGAGAGCACCACAAGCCTGCGTACCTAAAAGACTATGTCCACTAGGGGCTTGCAAACTAAGTGGGGGGGGGAGGGTTAGAATTAGGGTTGGGGAGGGTTAGGCCCAGCTCCCAGTATTGCAGTGTAGCTATCTACTATGCTACTCTTAATAAAGAGCTTGTTATCACTGATCCTGAGACTCATCAATGTGTAGAACCCACTATACAATAACCTGCATTAATTGTAACTTATGAACAATGCTACTATAAGGCAGCTTCACATGTTCCTGTGTATGTCATGAGTGCATTACTAATCTGGCATGGAAGCAACCATTACTTCAGCAAATACACCACCAAGGTAACATGTGAACCAGCCCAGAGTCTGATGTTCTCTATTGATTCAAGAGAATGGTTGGTGGAAGTGTCTTTGCAGACACACAATACTGGGCACTTGGTTTTACCTTGCATTCATTGTGCTATAGATTGGGCTTTTAAAAAATAAATAAATAAAATAAAAATAAAGCAATAATCTTGCATTCAGTGTTGAGAAAAATCTGCATATCAACATTATGAATGTAGTGTGAAGGAATATAAATTTTAAAAAGGAGAATCAACAGATTTTGGGATGTATCAGACCCATCAAAATCTGACAGAGATAACAAATTGTTGATTTTTTTAAAAAAGATAGCTTGTGGCTGATTGTTGTATATAAGGTATCCTCACTTAGAAACTTGTACCAAGGCATTAAAAGGAATGGCTCACAATCTATCAACATGGCAGTCTGAAGTTATCCATTGTCTACTTTGTCCTGATGAAGATACAGTGAGTTTTTATGAGGGAAGAAAACTTTTATTGAGTTTGATCAACAATTTTATCTTTTACATACTGTGAATTCTGAATATTGACTGAATGGAGACAGATGGGAAGAGAAGATGATTAATGGAAACATTAGTTAAGCAAACAGCCTTGTAATGTTGCTAATGCTGTTTATTGTGAATGTTGAATACTAAAAATGGGATGGCATAGCAGATGGATGGTGAACTCCATAGGAATGGGCACTAACTCTTATATAAAGGAAAGGCTGCCAACTGTTGCAAGGTATGAATGCAAACACATATTGAGTTGTATAGTAGATAGATCAGTTGAGCAGGGACATGACTTGATAGTTTCCAGTCTTCTGCAACTGTAGATGCAAATATAAATTTAAATGAATGGTGTCTCCTGTTTTGATGGAGGCTGAGTGATTGATTTAGATGGGGGATGATCTATTAATAATTATCTATTCACATATGGAGAATGCAACGGGTATTGCAGATGAAGTGAACTCTAAAAGAGTGGTCTAGAACACACATTTTTTTTCAGCATGCAGTGTGCCTCATGTCAAGATGCATGCCCAAGTCCAATTAGAATGTTTTAACCTAAGCATGAAAGTGGGTGATACATTGGTTGAGACTTTCAGGTCCTATTAGTGCTGTTTAGTAGTTCAGCCTTGAAATAAATTTCCCTCTTATAGCTTGTCATATCAGAAAACCTATTTGACAAAAAAAAAAGTCTACAAGACAAAGGGGGGCGGGGTTGGCAAAAACATAACCCAACACAGTAGGTATGGGATGAAAGTTAGATTGGTTTACTTCAGATAAACCAGTAGGTGGCACTTGAAGATTCTTTTAAACAAAGAGCCATTTGACAGGTCTGCTTAAAATATAGAAATCACAAGTTGCAAACCAATGAACCAGGCACTATGTCTGCATGAACTTTACAGTATATAAAAGGAATTGTCAGCCATGAAGATGATGTATTGCTAGGATATAAATGAGTATCCATTTCTCTATTCTCTGTGTTAGAAAACTCAACTGACCTGCCATTGAGTATCAAAAACAGCAGGAGCATCAGCTGCTGAAAATGATTAAGAAAGTGAAACATTTCTTGTGATGAAATCTAGCTGCTATATCCCTTGCAATATGAAGAAAAAAGCATCACCCAAGCAAGCACTTGTACAAGATGACAAGGTCAGGAAAAGGAGTTTTGGTCCAAAGGCATTCCACAAATACACTTTCAAAATGAGTACAAAAACAAAATATTTATACAGTTTATACAGGTCTCTCTCTGCGTAAGTATGCTGTAATTTTTTTTTGTTTTTACTACTTGTGTATTATCAGAAAGAGAATTTAATATACCAGTGCTGATATTTTGTCATCTGAGCACTACACTTTCAAATTATAGTTATAAATGTTGATATTATACAATGCAGGGGGTTAAACATACAGTGTGGTCAGATGGGCAAGTTGCTGTAGCAGTGTCTCAGTTTTAAATAAACTGCTTGAGTTTGGGGCAAAATATGTCCATCAGAAAGAGAATCATAAGTCAGCATCATAGCACCACGGACCTGTGGTTGGTCGTCCGTATTGCTAACATGCTGCAACCATGGACCTACAGCTGGGTTAGTTATTTCCCCCAATTCTCACTGTGTGTGCACAAAAACATAAAAGTGCACATGCCGTCCTGGCCACATTCTATGGGGGCACGGAAGCACATGTCAAAGTGGAGTTGATGGGGGAAAGGACACACTGGAAATGGAGTGGAACAATCACACTGCTCATCTATTTCCATGGCATGCCTAGATGATCAGATGCCTGGAAACCCTCCATGGAAGCACTTCACTGAGATAGCCCCTGGAATTTGCCGGTGGCTATTTAATATGGCTATTTAATCATTTTAGCATGAGGTAAGGATGAGTGGGGCATGGGAGCCAGAAGTACCCATTTGATCATCCCCATTTAATCTGATGGGGAAGTGGTGGCTATTTCAGGCCAAACTGCTTGAGTGATCATACCCATAGTCAACTGTGCTCATAAAAACACATTTTTATAATGCCTTTCTTGCTTTTTCTGGAAGTGGAGAGCTAAAAGAGGATCAGAAATTACCAGTTGACTAGGTCATTGAGCAGGATTGGGGGAGTAAAAGCAGTGTGATGCAGTCATAAGTGTTGAATCTTGGTGTTGAGATCAGCAGAAAACATCAACTGCAAGCTCACTGGATCTTGTTATGTATGACATTTTGTCCTCCATTGCATCAAGGATGACAGAATGTTGCCAATAAATGTCTAATTCATCCAACCAATTCAATTGATCCAACTAATTTCATGGTCGAGTGAGGATTTGAATCCATGTCTACCAAGACTTAGCTGAAAAAACTCCAGCCGCTCAGTCATCATGGCACTCCAAGTGACTTCCACGGACAGAAAGTGAACATCATAGGTGTGCATATGCACACACACATAGTGAGATAAGAATCCTGTCACTAAATCTATTGATGAGCAGAACATCATACTGTAATGGTGAGGCAATGCACAAGCCCTCTGAGCAAGTATTATCAACTGTAATATGTTTCAGTGACATGGAAATGCCCAATGTGATATTTAGACAGCCCCTTTAAACATCAATCACTAAACAATGAACATGACATCACCCAGATTTTAATATATATATATATATATATATATATATATATATATATATATATATATACACTATAAATATTGATAAGTCACAGACTATTTCAGCAGATGCATGTTTAATCATCACTTCAAATAGTATAACTAGGAAATACATACTTTTAATACTGTACATAAATATAATCCATAGACCTGTCCCGTTTTACATTGATTGTGCTGACATTTGAGCATATCTTTATTTTTATGTAGATTATTTATTTCTGCTTCTCTGCATATAAGGAGGATGACTTACAAAAACACAAGAAATACAATATTATATAAAACATATATCAACAGCACAGAAATGAAAATAATAAAAATTAGAGATACAAGAAACCTATACAAAGGACTTCTAGAATAGGTCAATGTTAAAATGCTACTGGAGACCTATAAGGAGATGAACAATGATGTTCTCAAGATAAGGGAGATACAGAGCTTAGGTATGAATCTGTGAGTGAGTTACCCCTCACTTAAGTTCAGAGCACAGGAAGGAACATACCAGTGGATGTGGTCCTTCACTTTAGTCTTTGGACCCTGGTCATTTATGGCTTTATTAGGTAACACTAGCACTTTGCATTGAGCTTTGAAACCAAGTAGAAACATATGTAGTTGATACAAAGTTGCCATAATAATAATTTATTTACTGAGATATCTGTGCCTCACCAACGGGGACTCAAAACAGCTTGCAATTTTATTGTCCTCCCCTCCATTTCATCCTCACAATAACAACAACTCTGGGAAGTAGGTTAGGTTAAGAGAGAATGGCTGGCCAAAGCTCCAAGGTCACCCAGAGATCTCCCATGGTAGAGGAGGGATTCAAACCTTGGATTTGCAGATCATAGTTTGACACTCTTAGCCATCCTATCTTGTTGGCTGTCATTATTGCAAGCACCTGTCAGCATTCTGGACCAGTTGAAGCTTTCAAACTACAGTCAAAGGTAGCTCCACAACTAGCATGTTAGAGTAGCTCAGTCTGGAGTTACCAAGGTATATGGAATCATGGTCAAGTTGGATTTCTCCAAGAATGGCCATAGCTAGCATGCAAAGCAATTCCCACAGCAGAGCCCCTTCAGCTGTCCTTAGAGTATGGGCAGAAACAAAAGGGCCATCTAAGTTCATAAAATAGTTTAGGAATATTCCCATGATGCAAACTTGCTCTTTCAGGGGGAGTACAACCCCAGCTAGGACAGATTGTACAACTATATCTTCAGCACAAGATCCTGGGGAAAGAGTTCTGGTCATGTGGTGATGGCATTGACACAGGCTGCTTCCAGCGCCTGCGATCACTGGAAGTGCTCTAAATTGCTTGAACATGATGTGAAAAACACATGCAACACATGTGACATACTGGTACAAGGTAGATGTTGGTTCATGAGGCAGTTGTTATGCCATGAGGAAGAGGATGTAGCTCCGGATGGTTCTTCTGCATGAGGTTAATGTTTTGTGGGTTGGCTGTGGGGCAGGCCCAACCCCAACTAGTAGAGGCAGCCATCCTCCCATTTAAGTGTCCAGGGTGCAACCCAGAGAGAAGAAGGAATGGGGAGCCATGCAGGACAACCGGAAACCTTGATCTTACTCCACCAGGTCCAGAGCATGGTGGCCCATCATGGACCTTCAGGAAGGCCAACATCCACCCTAACTGGGCCAGATGGTGGTCTTGTGCAACCAGTACTCAAAAGGGTCAGAGTTGGCGGACTTGAGGGACTCCACAAGGTACTCCCTATCACCTCAATGTCAAGCATGGTGAAATTCCATTGATAATTGATTGTTATAGGGTCCTTCATAACACTGGTCTGTGAAGTATCATGGAGGACCAAGCTTTGCTAGCTTTGTTATTCTTTCCCCTCCCTCTTCTTGCTTTATTGCTTGTAAAGTAGAAGTAGTGAGAAACGAAACTAACTTGAGAAGAAGTAATCAGCACCTTCCCATACATTCCTGGTAGGGAGTGCGACACATCTGGGGAAAGCAAGGACAGAGTCCTGATAACGCTATGAGAATGTAGACATTTATGATAGTTTATGTGTGAGAGCTACCCCATGCCCACACCCTTTGGAATCCTTTTGAAGTAAGCCTTAAAAGTATTGTATCAATGTATTTGCAGCATTACTCTCAAGAATCTGTTACACTGAAAGTATCGGTTTATCAATAAACATAGTTTTGTATCAACTTCGACTCGTCATTGAAACTGTATGCTTGACACTCAATGGAATCCTCCACCATTGCACCTCTGCCCCCCTCACCTCCCAGAGCTGCTTCTGACCTCCCACTTCACTACTGACACCTAGAACTGGGGCTTCTGGCTTGCCTGTCCCTGCCACCTTGCAACCCCCTCTTCTCTCCCGATCTTCTTCCACCTGCATTGCCTCTGGGCACATTTGCTGTTCTGAAATCTCTGCACCACTCTGCAGAGCTCATGCTTCCACTGTACAAGCTGCACATTGCAGAAGGCGATGCTGTCCTTGATCCAAGGATTACACATGCAGGTCAGCTGGTACTTGTGTCCATCACAGAGAGGATGCAACCTGCCATGGACTGCAACTGGTCCACCAAGCCCCTGACCTATGGAAGAACTAGGATCCCATTGGGGACCGGCTGCACCATGGAGTCCAGTGCCCATTCCAGCCCTCAAATGAGGATGATGATTTGCCCCAGGTTGAATTTATGGGCACAAAGCATGTTGGTGGTGTTCTCGAATGGCTTCAGGACATGCACCACTTAGAAGAGGATCAGCCAGTTGTTGAAACTGATGCTGAGCTCCTTTTCCTCATGCAGGATGGTCACAGAAGAGATGACATCCTGCACCACACTCTTCTGCTCCACCAAATGTGCAATCATATTAGATAGCTAGATTAGCAGTCATGGTATACATGGAGTTCCACCAGTTGGCTATGTCTTGGATGAGCTGGTGTTCAGGCGCCTCCCCCTGCTTCTCTTGCATTAGACATGGAACCTTGATGCTGCATGAGAAGTCACCAGACAGGACTCCAGCAGGGTCCCGATCTCAAGGGTGATGGTGTGTCAGGTTCCCTTTGCAGTGTTCCACAGTCCCAGGACATCATTACCACTAGGTGCAGCCTATGGGTCAGGCAAATGTTGTTCTTCAGGCATGTACCGCTTACTGCTGCCTGCCTGTTCATGCCAGCATCCATGACCATGTGGTCACTGGGGATGTGTTTGCCATTGGATCACTCCCTCAGGCTACTCTGTAACATTGCAGAGATATTTGACACTGTGTGGTGGTCTGCATCCATCCCCTGTACATGGAGGAGAAATATCTTGTAGCCTGGTGACAGAAGGCCTCTCCCCTCCCGGGGTGTGGCTGTGGTCCTACTCCAGAGTTCCACTGGTTTCCACCAGTGGGCAGTGAAGGAGAAGTAACCATGGTGCCATCCTCCCTAGAGGTCTGCCATCAGGTGGATGGTTCAGTCACTTTGGAGGGCTTGGCCTTGACCAGCTCCACCATAGAGTGGTGCATGGAGGGCAACACTTACTGGATCTTGGTTTTCCTGGAGTGGACAGTGTACCAGGGAGCTAGATGATGCAGCCTCTCATGAAAGGCCATGCCCTCTGTGAGGGAGAATGGTTGGCTATGGCAGTTATTTATATCTGGTGTAAAATTGAATTGGCAGGAGCAGAGAGCTTAAGGGCTCACAATCTTTTCAGTCAAAATGGGTGTTTTTGGTTTGCAGTAGACAGAAAACTGCTGTCATGGTCAATTATATCAAAAGCCACTGAAATGTCCAGAAGAACTGACAGGGACACAGCACCACTTATAGACCAACACAGATAATCAATCAGGAGAAACAAAGCAAATTCAGTGTCAAGTTCAAGACAGAATCCAGATTGAGAAGGGACTTTAAAGAGACTTGAGATGTTACACTTTTATTAATCACTGGCTCCAGTTCAAATACATAAATATTATAGAAGACTACCCTCCACTGATAATCATATAAATTTCACTCACACTATTTTCCAGTCATGAATTTATTGGCTTTATTGAATTCCTTTGAAAATTCTGTTCAGTTGCAAACATTTTTATGTTCTTACACATTTCCTGGTCATTTGAATTTCATCTTTCTTAACTTTCATTATATTTAACTTCAGAAAAGCCAGATATTTCCCGCCCTACCACCTGACAGATTATTTAGACTATTTTCGTCAAAAAAGTTGTCTGCTGGGGTTATATTATCCTACTTACATGGAACTTTTCTTTGCCAGGCTAGTTATTAAAGCGCAAGAATTTAAAAATATGTTTTACATTGATAAAGCTTCTTACTCAGTCTTGGCTATTAAATAAAGAAGTGCTGATAAATGTACTTCTAAATAAATGAGCAGACTTCGGAGGATGGTGGAAGACAGGAGGGCCTGGCATGACTTTGTCCAAGGGGTCACAAAGAGTCGAACTCGACTGTGTGACTGAACAACAACAAATATACTATATGCTTCAGCTTTTGCTCTAAATACATTATGGTTCACTATGTGCTCTAAACTTTAAGGTATTGATATGATTATTATTTAAGCAGAAGTGCTGGTGTATTACTGTATAAGAACATACAAACAGCCCTGCTGGATCAGATCAACAATCTACCTAGTCCCAAATCCTCTTGTAATGTACTGAGAACCGAGACGGTTTGAAGGCAACATAGTTTATTCAGTAGCACATTACAAGAGAGAGAACACGCGGGCCGGGCCCCGCTTATATACAGTACCCGGAACAGCCCCCTCATCCGACCAGGCCAATCCTGGTCAGTCAAACTTCCCGCCACGGATCTTGATGGGTGGGGCGACTGGCGAGCTCCATCCGGGGACCCAGGGGTCACCCTCAGTAGCGATTGCCATGCGGCCAGGTAACTTATGTTCAATACATAACACCTCTTTTTCACAGAAATGTCAACAAACTAGGGCACAGAAGCCAAAGTCTCTCCCTGATGTGGTAGCCAGGTCACTGGTATTCAGAGGTACTGCTATCAAGTTCTATTTAGCCGTCATGGCTAATAGCTACTAATAGACCATGTCTTTTTCTAACACCCTTTTAAAGCTGTCTATGTTGGTAGCCACCATTGCATCTTGTGGCAGCGAGTCCTGCTAATTAATTACACAGTGTGTGAAGAAGTCCTTTATTTTGTCTGTTGATGTGAAAAAGCAAGTTTTTATAATTTTAAATCCAGGGTAGCTGGCAATTATTGTTTGTTTAATTGTGAAGGACTCTCTCCCCCAATATATGTCCTGATGCCTGCTGAAGTCAGCCTTTTCTGTTACTAGATGTCCTTTTCTTGTGGAAGTTCACTTTGATCATGATAAGACTTACTTCTCTATAATGGAAGCTATGAAGCTACCCTATACCAAGTCAGACTACTGATCTATCAAGTCAGTACTGTCTGTTTCAGCTGACTACCTATTGAGAGCCTCAGGTAGAGGTCTTTCATATCTCCCACTACCTACAGTTTTTAAACAGTAAATGCCAAAGTTTGAACCTGAAACCTTCTGTACACAAAGCAGATGTTTTATAATTAAGCCATTGCCTGAGTCCCTGTCACACAGCAGGGGACCAGGAAGCGCCTTCTACTGGCTGCCACCACTCTGGTAAGGGTCTGTATGGGGGTGGGGCAGGACACCCACCCATCTTCCTTATTAGCAAGTGTTTTTAACCATAACCAAAGAGACATGAGGACCCAGGCAGTTTAACAATAACAACAGGTTTATTATAAGTGTCCCAAAACAAACGGGTTTTAAGACTTTTTAGTGCAACAGTCCATAAAGAAACAGTAAAGGCTGGTACAAAGAAATAAAAACCCTGACACAACTACCTAAACGTTCCCTTCTTCTAATGCCAAAGACTCACCACCTCCTTTGGGTGAGGGATCTCTCCCCAACTGCAACCTGCCTCCAGCTCAGCCTTTCCAGAGAGAACCACTCTCTCTTTGTCTGAAGCCTCTCCAGAGAGAACTACCTTGTCTGTACCTTGGTTTTTTAATGCTTTCCTCCCAGGTCCCATCCTTCTGGGCAAGTTTTCTCTCCAAAACGGCTTTCACCCAATTAAAGGGACAGAAGGGATCCTGGGCCAAATGAGGGGGTGAAGCTTTTTTGTGCACTTAATTTTGTAGACCAGGGGTGGGGTGAGTGGTATTTTATTGGCCGATTTCGCACTAGAGCTTTAATCCTGGTTTAACTCTATCCCCAAACTGACTTTCTACACTAGAATCATAGAGTCAGAGAAACCAACTTTATGACTCTATGATTCTATGGTTTTAGTGTAAAAAGTCAGTTTGGGGACAAAGTTAAATCAGGATTAAAGCTCTAGTGCGAAATCGGCCATAGTGTGTGTGTATTCAATTAACTATGAACCACCCTTTACCCTGGTTCATGCCCATCTTTGGTGGGGAACCCATCCTCCTAAATGTGCACAGAAGGTAATATCCTCCCTATTGAAGTAAGCTGAGCAGGGGTTTTTTTCAGTAAAAGTGCTCCAAATGCACATCAGAAGTCCTGTGTTTGAAAGAAGTCCTCAATCCAAGAAACTCCTATGGCTGTAGATACTTTATTCCTTTACACATGACCTATCTGCACATTGATTACATATGCAGGGAAGAACCGTGGGCTTGAGGAAACTAGCTCTGCTTCTAGACATTTTCTAAATCCTCAACACAGTGTCTACATGCAGAGGAAGTGTTTGTGCATTTGCTCTTTCCCTCTGACTGGCAAGGTTCAGTGTTGGGAGGGAGTATACGTGCAGACACCTCATCCATATGTTCACAACGTGCAAATGAGCTAGGGTTACCAGAACCACCCCCCTAGTGAACGCAGAGGTCCCCTGCTGACAGGCCTTACCCCTAAATGCCAATCAGCTGTCTGGCAGGGGCGACTTACCAGGAAAAAGAAAAAGGCCTAAGCCTCATTGCCAGCACCACATAGGAAGTCACATCATCGTACCAGCAATGTCTGATTTTGGGCAAAAACTCCTTGATAGAAGCATATTTTACTTTTCTTTTGCTTCTCATTATTATTATTATCTCCCACCAGTCACCAGGATAGGCCTGGAAACCCTAAAATGAGCAGTTGATCACATAGTGGTGGTGGGGGCAGGGACAGCATGCTCATGCATTCAGTCATTGGTGGAGGGATCCTATGTGGAGGGCTTTTTGTACATGACCTCCTCTTATAGCAGCCATACCCTGTACACATATTGCAGTGAGCACACATACATCTTGCATGGACATCTGTTTGAGAGAAAGGGCTTCCATGCATTCAGTTAAAAAACAATAACAGGAACTAGTACCTAGGGCTTGAATCATGTGTTCATCTGTACTCATATGCAGGGTTGTTTTTTTTTAAGCAGGAATGCACATGAATGCAGTTCTGGCAGGCTTGGTGTGAGGGGGTTTGGCCTAATATGCAAATAAGTTGCTGATGGGCTTTTTCTACCAAAAAAGTCCTGTTTATATGCCTGAATACATGGACCACTGTCTGCTCTATTCTATGTTTTTGCAACTTTAAAAGCTCCAGGGTTGCACGAGCCCTATTTCTTCCACACTTCAGATTGAAACTGTATTGATATTTGTTTAGCAGCGGGCGGCACAGAGAATTTCCAAAGGTGGTGCCTAAAACTCCCTTAGTGATTTTGTTCCATAAATAGAGATGGTAGCATCTATACCCCAAATGACTAAATCGTATTCCAAGAAAAGTCACATCCCACACTAGAAATATTATTAGAACATACATTTCATGATGGAAATTAAGGGGAAAGCCATTCTTAATGTAATTGTGCACCTTATTAAGTTCTTCTACAACAACTGAACCAAAAAAATACCTAAATCATGGGACTTTAGCTATTAACTTACTTAGACAATACTTTGAGGTATAGCTATTGTTAAAGTATAGAGCAGGGTTTCCCAAACTCCCCCCCCCCCACGGCCCGGTTATTTATACACTTCTCCTTCATGACCCACTAAAATTTGGGGGTGGAGCCAGGAGACTTTGGGGTGGAGCCGGGTGACAGGAAATGATGTACAAACAAGTCTAAAACTCTTGCAATATTTTGTTTAGGAAAGGTAGGAGAATAGTGGGATTTTGCAATGCAATTTTAAAAATAAAACATTAAGAAAAAGCACAAGGACTACACAGCAGAAAACTAAAAATATAAAATGCTCTCAGCCTGGGAAAACATGAAATGGCAGCCTGGAAAAACATGAAATGGCAGGATGTTTAAAGCTTCTCTCCCCCCCAGGTCTACTCAGATTAGCAATGGGAAGGAAGGAAGGAAGGAAGGAAGGAAGGAAGGAAGGAAGGAAGGAAGGAAGGAAGGAAGGAAGGAAGGAAGGAAGGAAGGAAGGAAGGAAGGAAGGCAGAAAAAGACTGACTGACAGAAAGAGATAGAGAGAAGGAAGAAAGAAAGACAGGAGAAAAGAAAGAAAGAAAGAAAAAAAGAAAGAAAAAGAAAGAAAGAAAGAAAGAAAGAAAGAAAGAAAGAAAGAAAGAAAGAGGAAGAAAAAGGAAGAGAGGGAGAGTTGGAAACAAATATAGAAAAAAGAAAGAGAAAGGAAATAGGAAGGGAGGGAAAGAGTGAAAGAAAGGAGGGACAAAAGGAAGAAAGAGAAAAGAAAAGAAACGGGAGCAATTCATCTGAATTCAGTCCATCACCGTGGAGAAAGAAAGAAAACAATGGTCAACTTGCCTTTCTTGACGTTCTCATTACTAGGAAAGATGATGGAAAACTCGGCCACACTGTATTTAGGAAACCCACACACACCGTTCGCTATCTAAATAAGAATTCCAATCATCATCCTCGCCAAAAACGTACAGTTGTAAAAACCCTCTTTCACCGTGCATCACGCATCTGTGAACCAAGCCAACTCCAACAGGAACTACACCACCTCAAACGGTCACTGCAGGCCAATGGATACTCCCAACAAGAAATTAGTAGAGCCCTCCATCCCAGGAGACCATCCACACCAAATCCCGAGCCACACACAAATGTGGGTACAGCCTTCCTGCCCTACATAAAATCTGTCACCAACCACATTGGCAAAATTCTCAAACGCCATAATGTTGACACAGTCTTCAAGCCCACACAACAGATCCGCCACATACTGTGCTCGGCCAAAGATATGAGAGATCCACTTTCAACCCCTGGAGTCTACAAAATACCCTGCTCCTGTGGTGCAGTCTACATTGGCACTACCCAATGCAGTATCAACACCCGTCTCACCGAACACAAGAGACACTGTCGCTTGTTTCAGCCAGAAAAATCAGCTGTAGCTGAACATGCACTTCAAAAAGGAGACCACGTCATCCACTTTGAAAGAACTGAAGTCCTTTCTACGGTCTCACATTATCATACTCGCCTGAACAGAGAAGCTATTGAGATTTACAAACACCAGCACAATTTTAACGGAAAGGAAGAAGGCATTTTCATCCACCAATCTTGGTACCCAGCTCTGCAAAACACCCTACAGACTATAAATTGCAGAAGGTCTCAGAACAACCAGCAAATTCCACAGAACAATCAGCACAGTCAACAACCATCTTCCTTATCTTCAAACCCCTTCCAACCTTCCCAGCAATTAACACAGAACAATGGTCACATTCAACAGCCAGTTTCCTTATCACTACCCTTCCAGGAAGCCCCACCAAACAATGGGCACATCCACAAAACAATTGCCCTTTCATCACACCCCCTCCAGCCTACAAATAGCAGCTCTCCAGCAGCCCTGGCCCCACTCAATGCACAGCAGCCAAGAAGGTCTGAGCGCCTGCTCCGGCTGCAACGCCACTGAGGATGTTCTCCGCAACTGAGAACGAAACGTCTGGAAGGAAAACTTTCTCCAGTAGAACAAGGCACTTGATCCCGAAAGATTCTACAAACCCTAAGGGAACAACTCACTTTAAAACTGCTCACTCTCGGTGGGAAATCCGGCCATGGAGCCCTCAATGCCGGGCCTCAGGGCCTTCAGGCCCCTGGCCGCTCCTCCATCTTCCTCTGCATCGCACCTCCCCCCCGGGTTGTGCACTTCCGCGCTTCCTTCTCCCTCCCTTCCCCACCGCAGGCAGGTCAGTTTCATCTTGCATAAAGCCCCCCCACCCTGCCTGAGAGCCCATTTGCTAGGAAATCAGCACAGAGCTCATTCTACACCGGGCCAAGCTGGTGGCAGTTCAAACAGACTGCGGCTGAAAAGGGCACATGGCTCCTCCCTCCTCCCTCCCCGGCACTTCCTGGATGGGAGGGAAGTGCCAGGGAGGGGGGAGGGGGGAGCCACGCACCCTTTTTCGCCGCGGTCTGTTTAAGCTGCTGCCAGCTTGGCCCGGCGTGGAAGGAGCTCTGCGCCAATTTCCTAGCGATCGGGTGGGGGGGGGATGACTTTGCACAGCATGAAACTGACCTGCCTGAGGTGGGGAAGGGTGGAAGAAAGAGGTGCGGAGGCGCGCGACCTGGGGGAGGGAGGCACGATGTAGGGGAAGGTGGAGGGAGGGGCAGCCAGGGGACTGGAGGCCCCGCAGACTGCCGTTGAGGGCTCCGCAGCCCGGTGCCAGGTCACGGCCCTGCCTTTGGTAAACATCGGTATAGAGGGACTAAATACACAGAGGTAATTCTTTTCCATTGCACTGAAATAGTAACCCACCTTTTATGTCAGGATTACTTTGAAGCCATAGACTGATTTCGCACTCAGCTTACCCTGCTGTCAATTACTCTTCCCTGCGCAGCATCCTTCCGAATTCCCACTATTTGCTCCGGAGCTGCAGCAAACATTGTGGTTTTCGTGTGGCAAACGGAAACCACTAAAAACCAGTTTCCGTTTGCCCCACAAAACCCGCGATATTTGCTGCAGCTCCAGAGCAGATACTGGGAGATCCGAAGGATGCTGCGCGTAGAAGAGGAACATGACAGCAGGATAAGCTGAGTGCAAAATCGGTCATATTCTTCATCTGGAATAAACTATGAAAATCAATTCATATAGTTAATTATCTGACCCTTTATTCTTTCAGTTTACATGTGTTTTATTGCTAGCCGCTTTTGATAATTTAGAATCCCATGAACTGAAAGTGCCCTCAAATATAAACTAAAAGTAAAGAATCAGATTTTATATCAACAAGCAACAACTAAGTCTGGAGAGATCAGTTAGAGCTGGAATGATTTTGCTCCTCAAAATTCTCCTTTGAAACTCTGAAGGCAAATATTCTCCAATTGTTTTCTCATTACTTGGCGTCACCACAGTTTTTGATACCTACATTTGATACCCAGAAATATTTCAATATTTGACATCTGAGGTTTTATTGTGTTGAAATCTTGAAACCTGATGCACAAAGGAAGACCAAACTTTCTGTTTTTAGGATATATTTTCCACATTGATATCTACCAAGGAATCTCTGTATATATTATCATATAGTAGTGGATTCTAGACTGGAATGTGTTTTATGGTACACATTCAATTCATATATGTTACTGATTGTATTCTACACTGCTGGGCCTCCTTTTGTTGGAAGTGCATGGAGTGGGATATAAATATTTTAATTAATAAATACAAATATATTCATATGGGATTGTGCGAGGTTTTATCATCACCATTGTGAATTTACTGTTTGCCTAATATTTTGTTCCAGAACACATGCAACATTTATTTGTTGGGGACATTTGGGGACACTGGAAAAATGTTGGTGTTCTTCTCATTGAAGTAGCCCTTCTAAATCTTCAAAGGAGCTAAAATTTGTCATAAAATGGTTTGGAAACCAATGGTATATTATATTTTATGGTGTCTAACGGCTGGCATGCAACAGTATTTAATGCTACAGAATATTTAATATATAACAGGGGTAGCCAACGGTAGCTCTCCAGATGTTTTTTGCCTACAACTCCCATCAGCCCCAGCCAGCATGGCCAATGGCTGGGGCTGATGGGAATTGTAGGCAGAGAACATCTGGAGAGCTACCGTTGGCCACCCCTGATATATAAGATGTAATGATATTATTTAGTTGACAACATTTGCTAGATCAAAGCCTTCTGAAAGTACCACCCTGCAAAAGGGTAAAATCACCAGCTGCCCATTCATGCACATTCCTGGTGGTGGCTCCCACCTTGTAGGATGATCTGCCTGAGGAGGTCAGGAAGGTTCCTACATTTATGGCATTTCACAGAATGTGCAAAAATGTTCATGAGGGTGCTTAAAAACAGAGATTAGAGTAGTAGAATCAAACAGCCCAGAAGGGTACCTCTGTAACGAAGCAGGATTGCAATCTATTGTAATAATTATTCTAGATACTCTCTTGCCTTTACTGCATTGGTTTCTGTTTTTGTAATTCCACTAAATGGCACTTAGGTAAGTTTTTTTGTTTGCATAATTTTCTAATTCTGTAATCCTAGTCCAATTGCATTGTTTATTAGTAGGGTTGCCAAGTCCTCTTCAACCCCCGGCGGGGGACATTCACGTGCACAATGTGCGCACGTGATGAAATGATGTCACCCGTAAGTGACATCATCAAAATGGCAGCACCCATGCTGGGCGACACTAGGCGTTCCTGGGAAAACTCTGTGGTTTTCCCGGACGCTCTAGCCATTTGGGAGGCTAAAACTCTATGGTACCTATTGTACCATAGAGTTTTACCTCCCAAATGGCTAGAGCATCTGGGAAAACCATAGAGTTTTTCTGAAAACACCTAGAGCGGCCCCGCACAGGTGTGAGGTTCGCCCTGCTGGCCCAACGTGAGCCGGTGGGTTGAGAACCTCCCGGGCAGGAGATTCCCCGCCTGTACCAGGGGCTTGGCAGCCCTATTTATTAGATGTCTTATGCAACATGGCTGCATTTAAAAAAACAAAACAAAACTGTGATCCATTTTTAGCCTCAATGAGAAAGGTGGGCTATAAATAATTTATTTCCTGTCCTAACTTGGAGGATCAGGATAGGTTAACTCTGTGAGGCAGATACATGAGAGGTGTGAAAAAACATGGTCACTCATGTCCATTTCATTGTACTCTGCTGATGTAAACAAGATTGAATATGGTGGAGAGATTCAGCATTGGAGTAATTCATACATGTCTTCAGGCAGAAATTATACATAGCCATTTAGATCAACATAATAAAGGTGTGGGTATTTCAGGACTGTGTGCGCCCAGAAGCATGAGCCAAAGATGGGACTCTTTTTCTTTAGCTCTGAGCCTGACTGTCAGAATCTAGAATTGGGTAGAAGATTAGCTGTATTCCCCCATACCCTGTATATATTCAGGTAAGACAAGTGGAAAACAAACATAATAAATATTAATAAACAGTTCAGATTTTAAGTCTGCCCAAATCCAAAACTGACAATATCAGATAGTATCTTTCAAAATGTTGGTTGTGGGTTTTGTCTTTTGCAAGTCTTAGACCCCTTCCCCACTGGAATCTTGCCTGGATGGATTTCACCTTCCTTCCTTCCACTACTGATTGAGTCTCCTACTGCTATCAGTGGAATTATGGTTCCCAGGTCCCAGTGGGGGATCCCTGGTTTTGGGGACTTCTCTCCACCATGACCAGCTGACTGGAGATGGAAATCTCTCTCCTAAATAGGAAATCATATGATGACACCACCCAGAAGTGATGTAATCATGTCAGGGATATCACACAGGGGATGCTTGGTTTTTAGGTAAACTCTATTGTTTAAGCTCAATTTCACCACAGAGTTTGCCTCAAAACCAGAGTGTCCTCCTACAATGACCCTGACATAACATCACTTCTGGGTGCTGTCATTGCACTGAGGTTCCCGCCCACCCCCAGAACACCCCTCCCCAATTCCCCTGCTGGATGGACGAGTGGACTTGGCAACCCTATCTGGAATAGATAGTGGGAAAAACTGTTGGTGCATGAATCTTCTCTGAAAGAAGCACTCACCAGTGCCAGAGCTTGATGGCATATTACCAGCATGACACCACAAGACATGTGCAAATGAGTGTGATGAGCTGGTAGAAATGATTGGGAGCACCCACTCTTTGGAGCACCCATCCAGTGGTACTTGTGTTGGCAGAGTCCAGGAAATAATCCAATCCATGCTTTGGAGTTTGCTTTCAATGAATTTACTGTAACAGGATTTTTGCAAAAAGACAATAACTAACTTCAGGCCACTAATACAACAGAGAGGCCTTCAGAGCACAGCCACTAACACTCAGCAGAGAAACAACGAGTGGTAGGCTGAACTGCAAGAGAAAACATTCAATAAACCGTAAACACTAGAGAATGCACCACAGCTCCTTTTAGGGTTCAACTGGACTAAACAACTCTTTCAGTCATATTTACATTAACTAGACCCTAACAGGCTGTCAACTTCTCCAAAAAGCTGAAGGCACACCACTATCTTCATTTAATTCATGGTTCACAGACAATGTAATGCATAGTATAATTGCTTGATTTTTAAGGTCAAAACTAATATTACAAACTCACTTGTTATTTTGTTATTTATTGGATCAAATACTGTTGCATGTTTCTTGAATACTGATAGAGTTCTTTGAAGTTCCCAACTTGATGAAAATGCAAAACTTTTATGGACATTAATGGTCTAACTCTACTATGAATGTAATAAACATGTTTACTTTTGATTTTGTGGTGAAACTGGTATTTAATATATCAGTGCATTTAAGATCAAGCTAGTAAATTTTTAAAAAATTAAGATCAGGCGGCTGAAGGAGAAATAAATGGAAGTTCTCTAATTTCTTGTTTGGACAATTTATTTGTCTTTATAATTAGATGCATTTCAGACAATGTGATAATAGATAAAGGTTACCAAGTGAATTCTGTGTAAACTTATAGAAATCACACAGGTGTAGGGATATTCTAGTTACCTTCCAAAAACTTTATTCAAAAGAAGCAATAATGAGTGCAATTTGTGACAACCCAGATATGAAAATTAAAGTATTGACCGAAACATGTCTGACATCTGTCATGTCACCTTATGGAAAAAACAAGTTACATTTCTTGTTCATAGATTCTGTGTGGGAAAATATAGTACAAATGAGGTTTTCCATTTAAGCTCTTAATAATGTATAATAAAAATGGAGTCATTAAAATGAAAAAGGAAAATTGGCTATTACTTTGGAAACTGGTATAGAGTAATGAATAAGAAGTCTCTGTTCATCTTGTTCTAATTGATTGCCATGTGTTTTCATGGATGAAGAACTATGAATTTAGTTAAAGAAGCTCATAAACTAACTCAGGAGCAGCAAGATACAGATGCTGTGAGCTGACCCTGTAACATCTATGTTAAAACACAGAAGACAAATTGCCGAAGGATGCTATGCTGGTGGAAGAGGTCAGGTAATGTCCTAAGAACTATCCATGTTTGAAGATGAATAACCTCATATCCACAATAAACCATAAAACACAATCATAGGATAAGAAAGGGTACCTCAAAACTCTAGTATAGAAGCAAGTGCAAGTACCTGGAAAATCCATAAGTCATGAATGTGTATTCATAGAAGCACAGAGTTGGAAGAGATCTCCAGGGTAATCTAGTCCAACCCCCTGCACAATGCAGGTATTTCACAGATACCTCCCCCTAAGTTCACAGGATCAGCATTGCTGTTAGACGGCCATCTAGCCTCTGTTTAAAAACCTCCAAGGAAGGAGAGCCCACCACCTCCGGAAGAAGCCTTTTCCACTGAGGAATCACTCTAACTGCCAGGAAGTTCTTCCTAATGTTGAGCCAGAAACTATTTGATTTAATTTCAACCCATTGATTCTGGTCCTACCTTCTGGGGCTACAGAAAACAACTCCACACCATCCTCTATATGCCAGCCCTTCAAGTACTTGAAGATGGTGATCATATCACCTCTCAGCCGCCTCCTCTCCAGGCTAAACATCCCCAGCTCTTCAACCTTTCCTCAAAGGACTTGGTCTCCAAACCCCTCACCATCTTTGTTGCCCTCCTCTGGACTCGTTCTTTGTCTCTATCCTTCTTAAAATGTGGTGCCCAAAACTGAACACAATACTCCATGTGAGGTCTTACCAGAGCAGAGTAAAGCGATACCATCACATCACGTGATCTGGACACTATACTTCTGTTGATACAGCCCAAAATTGCATTTGCCTTTTTAGCCAACCCTAGATCCTTCTCACACATACTACTGCTAAGACAAGTCTCCCCCATCCTATAACCATGCATTGGATTTTTCCTACCTAAATGCAGATCTTTACATTTATACCTGTTAAAATTCATTTTATTGATTTTAGCCCAGTTTTCCAGCCTGTCAAGGTCATCCTGTATCCTGTTTCTGTCTTCTTCTGTATTTGCAACCCCTCCCAATTTAGTATCATTGGCAAATTTAATAAGCATTCCCTCTGTTCCTTCATCCAAACAAGACCAAAGCCAGATGATCACCAGGATACTTTCAGCACAGCACCAGACTGAGCAAGGGATTTAAAAGAAAACGGTAAAATGCAATTCCTCTGTCCCTCTTTCTATATATGCCCTATCCGTTGGTAAATATAAGGCAGGCTCCTTAGCTTATAAAGTTACAGATTTTAATTAGAATTTCATTACTTTCAAGCCTCCTTCCAAAGTGCAGGCCAGCACATAAAAATGGCCTAGTCCTACAGAGAAGAGGTATGCAAAAAACAAAACAAAACAAAAAACAGGAAAATTCAGATTCAGGAGTATTCAGGGCTTAAATATTCAGGGGGCCGAATATCTCTTAACAGCAGATTCAGTAGCTGAATCTGATTTGGGAGATATTTGGCTATTCCCAAATATACAGACCCATTATACCCTATGGGCCATTGAAGTCAATGACAAAAAAAAAGGGTATAATGAATTGTGGCTGGGGTGGAGGGGGGCTCCAAATTTGCAGTGCAGCTGCAGGAGCCTCTCCCCCATTGAACCCCCAAGTTTCAAAATGATTGGGTCAGGGGGTGCAATTCTAGGGGCACCTAAAGAAGGCAATTTTTCCCTATGATGGGGAAAAGCAATTACTTTTCCCACTGTAGTTAGAGTAAGAAAAGTGATTCAAGGGGAGGGGGTTTGAGTAAGAGACACAAACTTTGCAGGGCTGCTTCTGGTGCCTCTCCCCCACAGAATTCCCAGCTTTCAAAAGGCTTGGACCAGGGGCACCATCTACGATGGGAAAATATACCCTGGGCAGCAGTCAGTTTCTCCTACCTAGAGACTCTCTACAGTCAAGTCAGCTGTGCTGAGGGTGCTAGCTTGCAAGGAACACAGTTGCCCAGCAGAACAAGTGCTACTGTGGCAATGGAAGTGCAATGCACAGGACCTTAGTTCAGATTAGAGCAGTGTTTCCCATTTGCAGGATTGTGACCCGGTACCAGGCCACGGAAGCCTCACTACCGGGTCACAAGAAAAGCCAAAGCTAGCCCCACCCCCAGCAAAGCTAGCCCCGCCCCATCTCTGTGTTGTGCAGAGAGGAGCTGGACTGCCTCTGAGACGGGCGAGGCAGTTTGCTCCCTTCCTGGAGCGCGATGACCTGGCAACAGTGATCCATGCAACAGTCACCTTGAGGCTAGACTACTGTAATGCCCTCTACATGGGGCTGCCCTTGTGCCGAACCTGGAAACTGCAGCTAGTGCAGAACATGGCAGCCAGACTGTTAATGGGACTCCCTAAGTGGGAGCACATACAGCCTAGGTGTCACGGGCTGGGGCCAGGCCAGGCGAAGTCCAGGGGCAGTCCAAGGTCTGTAGCTGGGTAGCAAGGAGGGTCCAAAGTGCCAAAACCGAATCACAGTCCAGGTATCGTAGGTCAGAGGTTCAGAAGCCAAAGTCAGGGGGTCCAGAAGTCAATGCCAGAGTCAGGGGGTCCGGAAGCCGAAGTCAGAAGCCGAAGTGGATGCTAGAACGTCAGGTAAGTGACTAGTTGCTTCCACAAAGCCTTCTCTCAAAGCCCACAGCTATATAGCCCTCTGCTGTCTGTTGCCCATTTGGGCTAATTGCTGACTCAGAGGGCAGCCAGGATCCTGCTGAGACTCAAGCACCCTCACTCCTAGAAGGGCCAGAATCCTTTCAAAACTCAGGGCTCAGGGAGCGTCTTGCTCATGAGCGTGCCGCCCTCCTCCGATCCCTGAGGTCCTGACGAAGGCGGTCACGCACACGAGCCACCCGAGAGGGCGAGGCAGGGGGGCTTGGATCTTCTCCAGCAGGAGGCAGGGGCACTGGTGCAGGTGGCAGGGGCACAGTTTCTTCTGCAGGCTCGGCTTCTTCTGCAGGGCCCCCAGCACCCATGACACTAGGCTACGGGAACTGCACTGGCTGCCAATTGTGTACTGGATTCATTACAAGGTGCTGGTTACTACCTTTAAAGCCCTATATGGCCGAGGACCTGCCTACCTTAGGGACCATCTCTCCCCATATGTTCCCCAGAGAGTGCTGCGATCTACCTCGCAAAATCTGCTGACAATCCCTGGGCCGAAGGAGGCCAAATTGAAAATGACAAGAGAGAGGGCTTTCTCAGTTACAGCTCCCCGCTGGTGGAAACAGTTACCAGAAAGGTACGGGCCTTGCGGGACCTTAAGCAGTTCCGCCGGGCCTGCAAGACCGTCCTCTTCCAGCTGGCTTTTTAATGTGTAATTATTATACCATTGTTATGCAAAGCTATGTTATATTTGTAGCACCAAACTAATCTGTGGTTTTAAATTCTTGTTTTATTGATGTTTTAATGTTTAACTGATGAATAATTGTAAATTGGGGTATTTTATTTTGTTCTATTATTGTACTATTTTATATTATGTGAGCCGCCCTGAGCCTGCTCTGGCAGGGAGGGCGGGATACAAATTTAAAATTATTATTATTATTCCTTCTCTCCTGCTCCCAGCGTTTGAGAGAAAAGCTAGCATCCACTGGCACTTTAGACCCATGAAGTGTTCTTCAAGGTATGAGCTTTCATGTGCCTTGCAGTATGTTCTTTTGGAGAGATTTCCCCGGGAGGCCTGGGCGGCAAAGAAGGGTGTGTGTGTTTTTTTCAGCTGGGAGGGGTGGGGAGTGGGCATTCCAGTAGCTATTTTTTTTACCAAACAACCCCTGGGCAGAATTTTTGCTGGCTGGGGTCATCTGATGGTGAGGAAGGCTTCTTTCTTTCTTTCTTTCTTTCTTTCTTTCTTTCTTTCTTTCTTTCTTTCTTTCTTTCTTTCTTTCTTTCTTTCTTTCTTTCTTTCTTTCTTTCTTTCTTTCTTTCTTTCTTTCTTTCTTTCCCTGCAAGTGATGCTCTGTCTGTATTCTTGGTGCTGAAAGGGGAGGAAGTAACAATGGCAGGGCTTCTAATGCCCTGGCCCCACTGGGTGTCCCAGAGTCCCCAATACCCACGGATCAATTCCCTATTATACCCTATGGGAATCGTTCTCCACAGGGAATAATAGAGTGCCCAGTAGACATTTTCCTTTCCCCACATGCTTTCTAAAGGGGGGGGGGAGGGCCTCCATGCCAGGGAATCCCCACTCCCTGCCCCCCCCTCTCTCACACACACAAATACTTACTTGGTCTTCTTTCAGCATAACTTTGCTTGCTGTGAAAACGAAAACAGGAAAAGAAAGGGAGGGGCCGTTCTCCATGGAAACTGTTACTGACCCTTTCCCATGAAGCCCTTCCTATTTCCTGTGCAGTCTTAAAAGGGCACACATTTTAAAAATGGATCAGAAGCTCTACAACATCATGATGCCTACAGGTATGTTCTCTCTCCCCGCCCCCCTCCTGCTTCCAGATTTTTTGAGAGTGGGGGAGGAGGCTGCAAAACCGGGGATCCCCCACCAGGGGGGGGGTTGGGAAGCCTACATACACCCCACCACATGCACTGTTCCTTAGCATCCCATGAGCCTCTGGAGCAGCTGTTTTGGGGATGCTGTCATAATCCTGGGCCTATTGAGGACTGCAGGCCCCAGGGAAGCCTGCCTAGGAGTTACTGGGGAAAACCTACATTTCCCAGGATCCCCTCTGTCCCTCTGATTGGGTGGCAAGGTTATGGAGGGAAACTAGCCCAGAGAGGGGTGGGGTCTGGAAGGAGTGCGTAAAAGAGCCAAGCCCAGATAGGGTGTGTTCTTTCCTGGAGAGGCTGCAGGCAGAGAAGCAGGGCTCTGTGGAACAGACAGCAGGAAAAGATCCCTCACCCAAGGGAAGTGTGGTGAGTTAAGAATTAGAGTAGGGACTGTATAACTAAACGCGTCAGGGCTTTTATTTGCACCAACCTTTACTGTTTCATGTTCAGTTTAGCACTAAATCTTTGCCACCCACTTATTGTTTTAGAGCACTAATAATAAACTTCTTTTTGTTGTTATACTGCCTGGGTTCTCATGTCTCCTTGGTCACAGTTAAGAGGTATTTATTAATAAGGAAGACAAGGGTGGTTGGGTGCTCTGGGCCCTTCATACAGACCCTTACCAGAGTGGTGGCAGCCAGTAGAAGGCCCTTCTAGGCCCCTGCTGTGTGACAAATGCAATTCCTTATTCTTCAGTTCTTAGCAAAACAAGCTTATAGGATTCTCCAGGGCACCTCACTTGTGACAGATGCAATTCCTTATTCTTCAGTTCTTAGCAAAACAAGCTTATAGGATTCTCCAGGGCACCTCACTTTGGAGTATTTTGAACAAAAAACATTTTGTTCTGCACTCCACCCCCTTCTCTTATTCCTTTAGATTCTGAGGATATTTAACTAGGTACTGCTCAAACTCCCTTCCCTTTTTGGGGTGAGGGGGTGAGGTGCAGCAATGTTTTAATTTAATCAGGGCTTATATCCTGTTCACCAGTTCCAAACAAGAAGCTAGTTTTTTAGTGATCAGTTCAACCGTTTTTTAATCATGGCTGTTTGACGGGCTGCTTTATTGCATTCCTTCCTAACAGGGCAGGGCAGGGCAGTGCAACTGGCTTTTCTTGTAAACTTGGCTTCCATTTCCCCTGCCATTTCAACAGAACACTGGGAGGGGTTTTTTTTAGTGCCTTTTTATTCAGTGGGGCTTGCTGCCCTGAAAGTATTCTTAGGATGGCACTGTGTATCTTGGATTGCTAGGCCTCTTGGTTTCACTTACTGCTAACACGCCTTTCCCGGTTCGCTTTCTATACCATATGTATGTCTACTTCTGTCCATGGAATGAAATACATCAGACGCCTGATGAAGTGAGTTCTGGATCACGAAAACTTACATTGCAACACGTTTGTTAATTTAACTTTATGCATTTGTGGCAAAGAATTAATACACGGACGGTCCCTCTGGATTTCTTAAAAGAAGGCAGAGGAGAAGGAAGACAGTGAAAGAAGAGACTCTAACACAGCTAAAACTAGTTATGAATAACTCCCTCTGCAAGTTTGGAAACCAACATTCCTTAAATGAGTGGAGATTATTTATTCCATTAATTTCAATGAAGCTAAGTTTTAACTGAATACCTTTGTTCCTTTTAAAAGTTCCCTTCCTGATAGAACTCTACAAACCTACTCCAGTAATTATATTGGTTGGTCTTTAATATAATATCTAAGTGGATTTGCAATTTAGTTTCTCTTGAGCTGATGAAGGAAGCAGAACTTCTTGTTGACTGAGCACATTATTTGGCTAATCACACTCTGTCACAATAATTTTAATGGTAGGTCAGTGAACTCTTATTAATTGAAAGAAACATTGACTACTTATAGCATGCTTTCCAAAACAAAAGATAAATGTGTTTAAAGTGAGATTGCTTTCCCCTGCTTTTGTGCTGAGTGAATGTATGTTTGTAAGAGAATACAGGCTAGGAAACTGGAGAATGAAGAGAATAATTTTTTTGGCAACCTGAAATAATTCCCTATAGGAAGCCAATAAATACTGAAAGTTATGGCTAGAGTAAGCACTGCAATGTAGTAATATGTCATGTCACAGCCGCTTTTATGATGCAAAGCATCCTTGGAAGGTAATAACTCAGGTTGCCAACTCCAAGTTGGGAAAAACTTGGAGATTTTGCGGGGTGGAACCTTAGGAGTGCAGGGTTTGGGGATGGGAGAGACTTTAATGGGCTAGAAGACCATAGAGTTGAGCTTCCAAAGCAGCCATTTTCTTGTGAACTGATCTCTGTTGCCTGGATATCAATTGTAATCCCAGAAGATCTCCAGCTACCACCTGGAGGCTGGCAACCATAGTAATAACTGACAGTAGAGACAAGGTTGGGAGGGAATGGTGCATAGCTTTCTCCACCATGGGGTTCCAGGTTTTATGAGTCTGGAACTTGATAGAAGTTTCAGAAGAAGAGTTATGCAGGGATGCAAACTGCCTGAATGGAATCAGGAGTCTTTGGCACCCAGTTAGCACTCTCAGTCCAGTCCAGATGCTTATTGGATGTCCCTGACCCTCATGTTCTCACACGGTTATATTATGTGTGCATACCACAACAGTGTAAAATAGTGACACAGGGGAAACATCTCCCACATGTCTGAGTGTGTTAAAAGGATCATGTGACATGCAATTTATATGAAACATCTGACATGAACACACACATGAATCAGGTTGTCATTCTATCAAAACCAGTACTCACTACTCAGACTTGAACTGATTCTTCCTAGCAGTTGCTCTGCTCCTGGCCTTCTGCTTTTCCCAACTCAAGTGATTAATTCCCCACCAGTTGCTGTGTTGGTACATTTTGATCTGTGGCTCCCTCCAATTTCCCTCACAGTTTCTGGATTTCTAAAAAATGAGCAGGAAGCCACAAAGGAAATTGTAGGGTACCACAGATCAAAATGCACCCACACAGCAAGAAGATGATGACATTGGATTTATGCTTTGCTCTCCACTCAGAGTAGCTCACAATCTCCTTTATCTTCTTCCCCCACAACAAACACTCTGTGAGGTAGATGGGGCTGAGAGAGCTCTCTCAGAAGCTGCCCTTTCAAGGACAATCTCTGTGATAGCTATGGCTTACCCAAGGCCATTCCAGCAGTTGCAAGTCAAGGAGTGGGGAATCAAACTGGGTTCTCCCAGATAAGAGTTGGTGCAATTAACCATTACACCAAACTGGCAGCTGGTGGGGAATTGATTGCTTGAGCAGGGGAAAGCAGAAGCCCATGGGTGGAGCAACTTCTAGCGAGGAATAGGTCTTGTAGTGACTCTCCAGGGTTCTGTCAGAGATCTTGCACATTGCCTACTACTTGGTGCTTTTAGTTGGTGGTGCTGGGGACTGAAGCTGGGAATTTCTTCGTGCAAAGCAGATCCTCTACCACTGACCATCATTCTTTCCCCTAAGAGCTATCTCTCCAAGAGTTGGTCATTTGAAAAACATGATTATAAACTGCAAAACTTCCATGACCCACTACATTTTCAGATGTAGTGAAATCACTACAAATGTGTGGGGATTCACTTCACACAATAAACTTCGCACATGGAGATACATTTACATTGTACACACATCATAGTTATAATATGCCCAGAGGGAGGATGAAAGGCTGTCACACTCCATTCATAAATTATCTTTTTTTAAAAAAATGCCAGTTTATACCCAATAAAGAATCATGATAAGCTTAAAACGGTTGAAACCCACAAACTGCAATGTTTTCTGGTAGATTTCTTCTTCAGAGATCTGTGTAAGAGATGGAAGAATTCTCCTTTCCTTTCCCTTGATTGATAAATCCATTTGACCTATAGACATGACAGTATAATGTAGGCTTTTTATTTCCTTGTGCAAATTGAATTCAAGAATAGAAACTTTATAAAGCATATAGCCCCACATAGATTGTATATTGTGTGAGTGATGGGCAGATAAACAAGGTTCCTCACAGAAACCCAAAAAATTAACAAAGGCTTATCTGATTAGGGGTGGGGGGAAGAATTCCTGTCAAGTTACAGAGTTCCTTTTTTGAAGAGGAAACATGATGGAATGACATTGAAGAAACATGCTTTCCTTCTAAAGAAAGCAGCTAATAGAAATGGGTACAATACTTGCTTGATGAGATATACAAAAAGAAAAAAAAAACATTCTCCTTAACCATCACAGAAGCATCAGTTACCACAAAATTTCCCCTTCCTTCCTCCTTCAAGTTAAAGGGCAGACAGGGAGTGTTTGTGAAGTCTATATAGGGCATTTTCCCACAGAGTTTACCACGGAGCGACATCCCTCTTCACCGTGCAGCGTCTGCGCGGATTTCCCACCAACTGCTCCACAGAACCAGGAAGTGCCGGGCCTTTTGCGTCGCAAATGTAAACTGCTAAAAACCAGTTTATGTTAGTGACGCAAAAGCCACGGCTCTTCCTGGTTCTACAGAACAGTTGGTGGGAAATCCGCGCGGACGCTGCGCGGTGAAGAGGGACGTCACTCTGTGGGAGAACACCCTAAGTGAAACAAACCTTTCCCCCACTTTTGGAGCATATTGTAAAAAGCTGAAATGCACAATCCAAGAAAGTGGTAGTAAAAGGAACTCCTTATATATGTTTCAAAGCATAATCGGTTTATCTCTGTACTACTCTTATTTTGCATCAATCTAGAAGCTGGCTAGCTAGATGGAGAATACAAGACTATGGGGTGGATCCAGACAACTTTTGCAATTCTTTTTACCTATTATAACCACAGTTGCACATACCTTTTGTCCATGCAGGTACAATGATCCCCAGAGTATCCTTTTTGGTGGTTAAAGGGGTCTATCATGTCTGTTTTTAGGCAATGGAGAAGCTGATTGTGTCCGACCCTAAAGGGGTTTGTTCATGCAGAGATAATATCAATGTTTTAACTCAATGATAAAGACACTCATCTGAAAGCAAATAACACCGGTTTTAGAGAGACTCACATTCAAGCAAGCCAACGGCAGCGTAAGTAGAGGTATGCCCTTCTCATTCTGTTGGTATAACTCTAATATTTCACTGCCACAGTCTCACCCCCCAAAAGATTCAGTGTATCACATTTTCAGAAAGTTCACTTTAGTAGCTTCCAAAACTACTTGTAGAAAAGCATCCACATTGACTAGAGTTACCCAAGAAACTAAGCCACTGCCATGGGAACTGAACACCTGTCTCTATTAGCAACAGCAACTTCCTACAATTTTTGAAAGTTAACATTTTTTTAAATGCTATGTTTAAAATGCAACTTTTATGGACCAAACACTTAAACTAGTATTGTCTCATAGGTAAAACAATGCATTTCTGATTTGCCATATCACATTTTTTTCCCCCTCTCAGAACTTTCAGCATTAGCTTTTGGCTCTAAAAAAACTGAAGTAAAAATCCCTTGAAATAAAAATTATGAAGAAATATTCTTGAGCTTGTTAAGTAAACACTTCTGAATCCTAACCATTTTAGAGAAACCATAAAGCTATTTCATTCATTTCATTCTACTGATATAAAAGCCAGGATGGATTTCAAATATAGTGTAAAATACTACACTCTATCTGGAAAAGGATATTATGGAGCTAAAAGAATTGCAGAAAAGGGAACCAAAATGAACAAGAAACTGAAGCAGCTTCCCTACCAGGAAAGTACTTTATTAGTATCCTGAGCCCCCTCCCTCCATGTCATTCTTGACAAACCTTCCAGTTTAACTGAGTGGAAGTAAAAAATGAAACTTCCTGCCTGTCTCCATACCATGTCTACACGTCTGGGTGCCTTAGAAAACTGCCTCAGGCTGCATCCAGTCACAGCTCTTCTTTTTTTTTTTTTTTTTTTTTTTATGGCAAAAAAACTTTATTTCAACTCCACAAAAAGAAAATTACAAACTTTTGTATACTTTATCATTCGCCTTCTATAAGGCTTACATTGAATAAAACCGACAGACAAACAAACAAACTAACAAAAAAAGTTATAGTAAGAAAAATTAACCTAAACTTTCACCCGGTTCTATTTTTCCGCTTGAGACTGAGGGCAGTGATACTTCAGTGTAACATCACATATTGCCTGTAACAAATTACCCAATACATATTTATCACCTATCTTCTTTCCAGTTATTACTTCACTTCATTTACCTGACCACCATAGATACTTAACATTATCATTTGTCAATCGTTCTCTATGTCTTGCCTTTTGTCTTTAACCATAAATAAAACTTTTCCCACTTATTAGTGGCTTCTACTTTGGAAATCCCTTTCAGCATATTGGATAAAATATCCATCTCAGCGGCCTGATAAACCTTGTCTATTACTTCCTCTATTTCTGGGCTGTCTTTTTGCCTCCAAAACCTTGCATAAACAATTCTAGCAGCAGTTAGTACGTAAATCGTAAGATATTCGTCCTCTCTGGGGACTTCCTTTCTCACTAAAGAAAGGAGCATAATTTCAGGTTTAAACTGCCAATTTATACCCAGCATATTTTTCAGCATTCCGTGTATTTTAACCCAGAATTTCCTTGCAATTACACAGGTCCACCATAGATGATAAAATGAGCCTATTTTTGACCCACATTTCCAGCATTTTGGTGAAGTAATCGGGTTAATCTTATTTAATTGAACAGGCGTTACATACCACCTGTGAAATAATTTAAAAAAATTTTCCTTAAAATTAATCGGCTTAATTATTTTATGATTTAATCTCCAAAATAACATCCAAGTTTCTAAATCTATATTTTTCTCTAAGTTTTCGGACCATTTTAGCATGACTACCTTAACTATTTCATCCTCTAGTTTGAGCTGCATCAAATAATTATATGTGCACTTAATTGTTTTGTCAACCTTATTTTGTAAAATTTTGTCAAAATCAAATCTTAAACTGGTGAACCCAGACAACTTATCCTGATTAAACTTAGCCAATATCTGTGTCATGGGCCACCAGTCTATCTTTATACCTCCCTTTTCTAGGTCTTCCCTCCCTCTTATTCTATTATTTTCATCTAACAAATCATAATATTTAACTGTTTTTGTATAATCATATAACTGAGGTTGTATGGAGGCCTCATAAGGAGAAATCCATCTTGGGACTTTGTTGTAAATTAACCTTTTAAGCTTCAACCACACACTATATGTCCCCTTCCGTATTAAATGGTTAACAAAATACTTTTGCGTTTTCCGGGTATACCATAAATTAAAGTGCCAACCATTTAATAGGTCAAAACCTTCTAATGTCAAGACTCTTTTGTTTTCAAGCCCTATCCACTCCAATAACCACGGAATACCGCAAGCCGTGTGATAATTTTCCCAGTCTGGGAGACCAAGACCGCCATTTTCTTTAGCATCCATAAGAATTTTCCCTCTGATTCTAGGTTTTTTATCTAACCATATAAAAGATCTGGTAATACGTTCTAATTTAACAAAAAAGACTTTCCGAGCTGCAAAGTTAACGACTTGGAATAAAAATAGTACCTTAGGTAGTATGTACATCTTTATCAAGGCAATTCTACCCATAAAAGATAATTGTAATGAACGCCATTTTTTAAATTTACCTTCAAGTTCTTTTAGAAGTGGTTCGTAATTAAGTGCATATATATTACTACTCTTGTTATCTAACATTATCCCTAAATATTTAACTTTAGATTCACTCTGGAAGCCAGTACCTTTTACCACCGTTTGTATATCAGATGAAGACATATTTTTAGTTATAAGCTTAGATTTATTATAATTAACTCTTAATCCTGCCACTTGTCCATAGTCATTTAATTCCTGTAAAATCTCCTCAGTTGCTTCAATTGGATTTTGAACAATTAAAACCAAATCATCTGCGTATGCTAACACTTTATAGCTTTCATGTTTGATTTCTAAACCCCTAATTTTGTCATTTTTCCTTATGGACTCCAGTAATATTTCCAGAGCTAACACAAAAAGTTGGGAAAAACTTGGAGATTTTGCGGGGTGGAACCTTAGGAGTGCAGGGTTTGGGGATGGGAGAGACTTTAATGGGCTAGAAGACCATAGATACTGATATAAAAGCCAGGATGGATTTCAAATATAGTGTAAAATACTACACTCTATCTGGAAAAGGATATTATGGAGCTAAAAGAATTGCAGAAAAGGGAACCAAAATGAACAAGAAACTGAAGCAGCTTCCCTACCAGGAAAGTACTTTATTAGTATCCTGAGCCCCCTCCCTCCATGTCATTCTTGACAAACCTTCCAGTTTAACTGAGTGGAAGTAAAAAATGAAACTTCCTGCCTGTCTCCATACCATGTCTACACGTCTGGGTGCCTTAGAAAACTGCCTCAGGCTGCATCCAGTCACAGCTCTTCAAAGCACTAACACCCCCTCCCAAACTAGTTTGTAGAAATCACGATACAGGGTTGAGGATCTCTGCACCAGTCTCTGTTTGTGTGACAGTGGTCATTTATTTTATACATTCTTCTTTACACAATCATTTACTAGAAGTATGCAGAAAAAGGAGACAGATGTTTACATCTAGTTCTAACACAATGTGTATTCCAGGAATGAGGTGAAAGGTGACATTCTGAAAGCATGGGCAAAGTATGCAAAGACATAAAACTGCCTTCTAAGTCTATAGATGAATTCAGGACAAGGTTGGTTTGCCAGACCGTTGACCCTTCCTTCATCCCACTCTTTTCTGTTTTTTAAAAGGCACCAGCAAATTCGTTAAAACATTCTGACCCCTCACCATCGCTCTCTGGCATCGATTGTATTAAAGGGGCATACTGTTCCAATTGCTTTGCTAATACTTATGCATGACTGGCTTGCAAGGTATATTCTTCTTTTGATGGTTTACATATTCTTGTACACAAGACACATAGGGAAGGCAAGCATTGTACAAGCAACACACCGCTACAGCTAATCCTATCATTCCCAAGCCCCACTGACCCAAAGTGCCCAACCACCCTGTAGGCAGCCAGGATGGTAGAATGTCCTTATGAATGGAAGCAGCCAACTGCCATAGGTTATCGAGCTGATGGTTTATTCTTTGAGAATTGTCAGTGATATTGAAGCAGCACATATTTTGCAATGATTCTCATCCTTGGTGGTGGTGGAGGAGAAGATAGTCTATGGCTGCATGGTTGTCTAAAACAGCAGAGTAGAGTCTAAGGGGACAGTTTCTCTGCTAAAGCGTGAGGCAGAGGGTTCCATAAGCCAGGATTTTTGAGGCAATACCACAGCAAGGCAACTTAAACAACATACAGAAAGAGATATATTAGCAGGAATATAACTAAAAGTTCAATGGCTGCGAGAGAAAAACCAACCAGGTGGTAAGAAAATATGGCCATAATTACTGGTTACATTAATTGTTGCATTACATTTCCACAAGGGGGCACCTGTTTGCAGGCAACCGTGCAATGGCTTATGGTGGGAGCAATTTACCATCTGTGCACAAGTAAGATTTTCATGGTTAGCCACATATGGGATATATAGAGTTAAGGCATTCGCTGGAAGCTTATAGGTGGGAATGCCAGTTAGGTAAAGTTGCATAAGAGATTTGGGATTCATTTAAACATTTACCAAGAATCATATTGTTTCCTACAGTTCCTGGAGCTTTGCAAACAGGAATTAGACAGGATCCTAATAACATATGTAAATCAGTACATTGTGTCAAACAAAAAGGTGAAACGTTAATGTTAGCTAAGTGTTCCCAAATATTAAACTGAAGACAATCTCCAAAACTAATCGCCTTGACAGGAGACAAAATACATAAACACAAACAACAAAAAACAATCATGGAGTTCATTTTGAGTTGTGCAAATAAAGCAGCCACCAAGTTCTCTTGAGATGGCTCTCGCCTAGCCTTTTCCAACGTTTGTTGAGCTTGATTAGTTAGACGCTTCACATCCCCCCATGTGATAACACGAGCCGTCTGCGTCTGTTGGTTTCACCATCTCCCTTTTGAGGCTGAGATTGAAATTGGGAATTGGATTTGGGAGACCCTGATGCCATGCCATCTTTAACCTGGCGAACACACTGTGCCAGAACCCACAAAGGATCTGCAAGAGAGAACACAGAAGCATGCCCCCCAGGTAATAAGAGGAACTGGACCATGCCAAGTTAATAAGACCAAATTCAATTGTTCCTGAACCTGCATTTGAATAGGAACCTTCATTTTCACTCCTTTTAATTGTTTTTGAAAAGTGGTTTTCAATGTCTGATTAGCACATACCACAATAGCTTGACCTGTTGAATTATATGCAATGCTATGCTGGATTTGAACATTCCATTGTGCACAAAAATCAACAAATTCAGAAAAACTATATGCTGAGGCGTTATCAGTTTTCAACAGTTGCGGATGACCCATTACTGCAAAGGCAATGTGTATTCCAGGAAGAGGTGAAAGGTGACATTCTGAAAGCATGGGCAAAGTACACAAAGACTTAAAACTGCCTTCTAAGTCTATAGATGAATTCAGGACAAGGTTGGTTTGCCAGACCGTTGACCCTTCCTTCACTAGTTTATCCATACTTTATATGGTAGGATCCGTGCTATGGTAAGGTGTTTTTTTTTTGCTTCTTTTTGTCCATGCTCAGAACACACGCACGGTGGTGATGGGAACTCTAGACAAAAGGCACTTTGCACAAACAAACAAGATTGAGAACTAACACTGCTGGAGCATATATCTAGCACTGTTTTGCTCAGTCGGGACACTTACAAGTACTCCAGCTCAAGACAAAAACACCAAGCTAGATGCTCCACACTGGGGATGCAAGGACAATGCACCACACATAGGTAAGCAAGGAAATGGACTTACCCTCCTATTGAACAGCTGAAAATATCTGACCCCAGGCAATATATACCTACTGGGTATCAGCAGCCCTCCCTCAAGATTTGCTAGCAGTGTCCCACAAACAGAGGATACTGGGCAAAAAAGGGGGCATCTCTTGGGGATCTGCTGGCAGAATAGCAGCACAATGCTGGTATAGTACCATATCAATGTAACCCCTGCATACAAGTAGGGTAAATTAGTTCAATTAGCAATGCCAAGCAGCTATGTTAGGCTCATTCTTTACTCTGGGATTGAATCCTGAGATTTTTCTCATGTGTCTGGAAAGAGACAAACAAAAAAAAAAAATTATAACCTAAGGTTTCAGTACAAGATATCCCTCCTCACCAACCATTAAAGAAAAGCTAATAGTTATGTAACCTTACATGTTTGTGATTCTCTAACAACTCATATACATAATATCTTGGAGGATAATGGCTTTATTTCCAGTTTCTCTTCACAGATCCAGTAACACATCTGTTCTCACATGTGCCAGAACAATTAAAATTTTGCACTTGTAGAATCTGCAGAGGGGGTGGGTGACAGACTGACTTTCCACTTCCCACAGCTTTCAATTAGGTCATTTTTTTCATGTGTTGGAAATTAATGCATTCTCTTTTTCTGCTTAGGCAGAGCTGCCTGTTAACATCTTACAATACTAAGAACATAAGAGAAGCCATGTTGGATCAGGCCAATGGCCCATCCAGTGCAACACTCTGGGCGTTTTCCCACAGAGCTTACCGCGGAGCAACGTGCCTCTTCACTGCGCAGCGTCTGCGCAGATTTACCACCAACTGCTCCACAGAACCAGGAAGTGCCGGGCCTTTTGCGTCGCAAATGTAAACTGCTAAAACCAGTTTATGTTAGCGACGCAAAAGCCGCGGCTCTTCCTGGTTCTGCAGAGCAGTTGGTGGGAAATCTGCGCAGATGCTGCGCGGTGAAGAGGGACGTCGCTCTGTGGTAAGCTGTGTGGGAAAACGCCCTCTGTGTCACACAGTGGCGTCCCCAAAAAAAATTATACACATACACTGTGGCTAATAGCCACTGATGGACCTCTGCTCCATATATTTATCTAACCCCCTCTTGAAGCTGTCCATGCTTGTAGCCGCCGCCACCTCCTGTGGCAGTGAATTCCACATGTTAATCGCCCTTTGGGTGAAGAAGTACTTCCTTTTATCCATTTTAACCCGACTGCTCAGCAATTTCATCGAATGCCCACGAGTTCTTGTATTGTGAGAAAGGGAGAAAAGTACTTCTTTCTCTACTTTCTCCATCCCATGCATTATCTTGTAATCCTCTATCATGTGACTCCACAGTTGACGTTTCTCCAAGCTAAAGAGCCCCAAGCGTTTTAACCTTTCTTCATAGGGAAAGTGTTCCAACCATTTAATCATTCTAGTTCCACTTTTCTGGACTTTTTCCAATGCTATAATCTTTTTGAGGTGCGGTGACCAGAATTGCAAACAGTATTCCAAATGAGACCGCACCATCCATTTATACAGGGGCATTATGATACTGGCTGATTTGTTTTCAATTCCCTTCCTAATAATTCCCAGCATGGCATTGGCCTTTTTTTTTATCGCAATCGCACACCATCTTGACATTTTCAGTGAGTTATAAATCACAACCCCAAGATCTCTCTCTTGGTCAGTCTCTGCCAGTTCACATCCCACCAACTTGTATTTGTAGCTGGGATTTTTGGTCCCAATGTGCATTACTTTGCACTTGGCCACATTGAACGTCATCTGCCACGATGTCGCCCACTCACCCAGCCTCAACAGATCCCTTTGGAGTTCCTCACAATCCTCTCTGGTTCTCACCACCCTGAACAATTTAGTGTCATCTGCAAACTTGGCCACTTCACTGCTTACTCCCAACCATTTATGAACAAGTTAAAGAGCATGGGACCCAGTACCGAGCCCTGCGGCACACCACTGCTTACCGTCCTCCACTGTGAAGACTGTCCATTTTTACTCACTCTTTGCTTCCTATTAATTAGCCAGTTTTTGATCCACAAGAGGATCTGTCCTTTTACTCCATGACTCTCGAGCTTTCTAAGGAGCCTTTGATGAGGAACTTTATCAAAAGCTTTCTGGAAGTCAAGGTAAACAACATCTATTGGGTCTCCTGTGTCCACATGTTTGTTCACCCCTCAAAGAAATGTAACAGGTTAGTGAAGCAAGATCTTCCCTTACAGAACCCATGCTGAGTCTTCCTCAATAACCCGTGTTCATCTATGTGCCTACTCATTCTGTCCTTGATAATGGTTTCTACCAACTTTCCCGGTATTGAAGTTAGACTGATTGGCCTGTAATCTCTCTGGAACCCTTTTTAAAGATGGGGGTGACATTTGCTACCTTCCAGTCCTCAGGAACAGAGGCAGATTTCAATAAAAGATTACATATTTTTGTCAGAAGATCCACAAGTTCAACTTTGAGTTCTTTCAGAACTCTTGGATGTATGCCATCCGGACCTGATGACTTATTAGTTTTTAATTCATCTATCAGTTGTAGGACCTCCTCTCTTGTCACCTCAATCTGACTCAGGTCTTTCAACACCCCTTTCAAAATTAGTGGTTCTGGAGCGGGCAGACACTTCTCGTCTTCCACAGTGAAGTCGGAGGCAAAAAATGCATTCAGCTTCTCAGCCATTTCCCTATCCTCCTTCAGTAATCCTTTTACCCCTTGGTCGTCCAAGGGCTCCACTGCCTCCCTGGCTGGTTTCCTGCTTCTAATATATTTGAAAATTTTTTTATTGTTGGTCTTTATGTTTTTTGCAATATGCTCCTCATAGTCCCTTTTTGCCTGCCTGATCACTTATCAGCCTGATCACTGATCACCTGATGACTTATTAGTTTTTAATTCATCTATCAGTTGTAGGACCTCCTCTCTTGTCACCTCAATCTGACTCAGGTCTTTCAACACCCCTTTCAAAATTAGTGGTTCTGGAGCGGGCAGACACTTCTCGTCTTCCACAGTGAAGTCGGAGGCAAAAAATGCATTCAGCTTCTCAGCCATTTCCCTATCCTCCTTCAGTAATCCTTTTACCCCTTGGTCGTCCAAGGGCTCCACTGCCTCCCTGGCTGGTTTCCTGCTTCTAATATATTTGAAAAAATTTTTATTGTTGGTCTTTATGTTTTTTGCAATATGCTCCTCATAGTCCCTTTTTGCCTGCCTGATCACAGTCTTGCATTTGATTTGCCACAGCCTGTGTTCCCTTTTATTAATCTCACTTGGACTAGCTTTCCACCCCTTAAAGGAGTCCTTCTGTCCTTTTACAGCTTCCATTACTTTGTTTGTTAACCATGCAGGCCTTTTCTTATACCTGTTTGTGCCTTTCCTAACTTGTGGTATATATTTTATCTGAGCTTCTAAGATTGTAGTGTTAAATAGCCTCCAAGCTTCCCCAAGAGTTTTGACTGTATTTACCTTTCCTTTCTGTTTCCTCTTCACATGCCTCCTCATCTTAGAGAATTTACCCCTTTTAAAGTTAAATGTGGTTGTGCCGGCCTTTTGTGCCAACTCTCTATTTATACAAATGGTGAAATCAATAACGTTATGGTCACTGCTCCCAAGCGGTGCAATCATTTTTACATCTCTCACCAAGTTTTGGGCATTACTTAGGACCAAATCCAGGATCACCCCACCCCTGGTAGGTTCTGAGACCATCTGCTCTATAGCACAGTCATTGAGAGCATCAAGAAACTCAATCTCTTTCTCTCAACCAGAACACATATTGACCCAATCAATCTGGGGGTAGTTAAAATCACCTATTACAACAGTTTTTATGTTTAGCCGCTATCTTTAATCCTTCCATCATATTATAATCGTCCTCTGTCTCTTGATTTGGTGGGCGATAACAAACTCCCATAGTTAAATTTCCTTTTGGACCCTCTATTTCAACCCAAAGCAATACTACTTTAGCTCTGGTGCACACAGTTGCACCCATGCAGTTAAAGCAACACCTTATCCCAAGCAAATTATACTAATCAGCCTCTGCAACAGGTCATGAGGCACTATGGCTGCCAGTGGCCTTGTCGCTCTCTTCTTTTCCTGTTTCCTTATTTCCATTGGTTTCTAAAATCTATCCCAGAATGCTAGCCGGCTTCCAGCAACAAAACAAGACAATCAGATAAGGATACTGATAGCCCAATTTCAAATCCTGGAAAAAAGAGACACTGCAGCTCTTCATTTTTGATCAGGCTCTTCATTTTTGCAGCCATTTGTTATTGTTTTACTATAATTTATGTGGTTTTTTGCATTCCACTTTACCTACATTCAGTAGAAAAGATGCAAATCAACATGTTTAAATAGTACAAAAAAATGTAACACCAAATGTGTTATTCAAAAATACTGGACGTCTATCAGTAATGAAACCAAACCAGCACAGGTAACCTGAGGTTCAGCTGATCGGTTTCTCTCTTAGTGCAGCAGCTGAACTACAGATGCAGGCTCTGTTGCTCCAGGATGTCCCATTTAATCCTTGTTCTCAAATGAAAATTCCCATCATTCACCATTATCCTAACCCAGTTTTTTTTTTTTTCTGAGAAGGGCTGAAAGCAGTGGGCTGTGGCCCATGAGTCTTTATACTGGAATAAAATATGTTAGTCTTTAAGGTGCCTCAAGAGCCCTGCCACTTCTTGTGTAGACCACTTATACTTTCATAGAAGTATAAGTGATCTACACATTGCCTTTTCACACTTTCTGTACAATATGAGTGCAAATAAAAAGAGGTGTTTGCTTCTTGCATAAACTCAACACATACTTGAAACCTGTCATATAGCACAAATGAGTTCAGATTTTGCACATTACATAGGAAGTTCAAGATATGTGTGTATCGCTGGCCATTGTTTTGCTACAACATGCAAAGCTGTCATTAATCCTCACTTGAACCTGGGGCATGCAGTCATTGCTTACATGTTCTCACCCAAGGGCATAAAGTGAGTGTCTTGTGGTGTACACAGTGGCAATTCACACAGGCCAGCTGAATGTAACACGCACAGGAGTCAATATAAACCATTCACCACATGACACAGGGTCATTTGTATTAGCATCAGAAATGGCCAAAAGCACTTCAGTGTCACAGGCAGATCACTTAAATGATGCCCCTTGTGACTATAAAAAAAGACATGGATAAGCTAAACACTTTGCAATTTGTTTGCCTTTAATGCCTTAAAACCTACGCCTGAAGCAGGTTACTTTGGTAGAGCTAATGGCAGGGCTGGTCTTATCTGAAATTCTAAGGGCACGTCTGTGTAGGAAATTATTTCAGGATTCCTTCTGTGCATCCACAGTGGGTAATTGTTCTCTCTCAGCTTCTGACATTCTTTTGAGTCACTTCAATCTGTCAGCAAGCCACCTGCAAATCTTCTTTTCTGTGATGACACGCATCCAGTCCCTACAGTGCATTTGGGGTTTTCCAGAAATGTAATTTTATCCCAGAGTTCGATGACGTGCCAGATATGTAACTGCTCTTTCCTTTGACAAAATCTGAAGATCTTCCACCACCACACAACTCATTTCAAACACCAATTTATCAAAATGCCCTAAAGATGTTCTATTTTCTGTTCCATCAGCACAGATTCCAAAAGAAGGATCAATGTCAAGGTTACAGTACTAACCATTAAGGCCCTATGTGGTCAGAAACCAGCATATCTGCTGGACTATCTCTCCCAGTATGTTCCCCAAAGAGCCTTACACTTGTCAGAACATCCTCTGGTAATCCCCAGCCCAAAAAGCTCTGGCTGCAGCTGGTGGAACTCACTTCCATGTGAGATCAGGGCTTGTTACAATCCAGCAGGATCTGAAAAACAGAGCTGTTCTACCAGGTCTTTGGTTGAAGTGGTGGGTACCTAATTACATCGGTCTTCCCTGCCCTAACCCGCCTACTTGGTTCGGCCCCTCCCCAGCCAAGCCGGCTTGCCGGCGCTTAGGCTGGGGGCCGTCTTTGCCTCCCTGGAAGGAGGAAGGGGCGACATCACCCGATATACGGGTGCTTGTCTTGGGCGCGGAGCCGGGGCTATAAGCCCCGGCTCCCGCCCACTCTGCACGCTGTTCCTTTGGCTCTCTGGATGAGAGCCACGTGCTTGTCAGGTCCGGGACGAGGCCTGATTGCGGCGAGGGACGGTGTGGGCGTGTGCGGCTCCTGAGCGCTTGCTGCGGCGAGGACGCGAGCGGCGGCTTTTTTCGCGCCGGCGAGGCTGAGCGACGGCTTCTGAGTCTGTTTTGCGGCCTGGGGCGGTTGGCAGCTGTGAGGCCAGGGCAGGAGCGCGCGTGCGGCGGCCAGAGGCATACCTGGGCCTCCGGTCTGAGGGGCTGGCTTTGGGGAGGCATTTCCCCCGAAGCGGGGAGTGGCTATTCCTTTTTCCCTCGAGCCGAGGGAAGAGCGCAGCGGGCCCGTTTAGCGGGCGGATCGCAGGCGGGCGGCAAGTTGAGGCTGTTGCCTCGTCGTTGGCAACTAGGGCCCTATAACAGGGGCCTGCAGCAAAATTGCCACTGGGAGTGGAGGTTGCATCCCGGTGTGCGGCTGGCTTGGATGGACCCCGGTGTGAGGCTGTATAAGTTTTTTATTCCCCCCCCCCTCTCAGGACAAGCAGCCTGAGCTACCTTTAGGCCCCCCCCTCTTTTTCTTCCAGGCCGCTGGAGGCGGCTTGGTTTAGAGGCCGGCCTTCAGTCATCTATCCCCCCCTCTCTTCTGCACCTCTTGGGTGCAAGGAGTTGGTGGTTATTAAAGCGCCCCCCCCCTTTTTTTTTTTTTTTTTTGGCTGGGCCAGGCCTTTAGCCTTTGGACTGAGAGTTTATTGTGCCTTTAGGCATACAAGTGGCTGTGTGGGGCCTGGCCTTGACTTTCCCTCCCACCCCTCCTTCCTGTTTGTTCTCTCTCCCCGAGCAGCCACAGTGTGCTTTTGAAACTGCTCCCAACACCTTCCAAGCTGAGGCTCGCAAGTTTTATTGATGGACGGCACGTCTCATAGCAGGGGCAGGGACGGTGGCTCAGTGGTAGAGCATCTGCTTGGCAAGCAGAAGGTCCCAGGTTCAATCCCCAGCATCTTCAACTATAAATTATGTGTGTGTGTGTGTGTATGTGTACATGCATGTATATATGTGTATGTATGTGTATATGTATATATATATGTGTATGTGTGTATGTATGTATATATATATATGTATATATATATGTATATATAGGCCCAGGATATTGGGCGTTAGAAACCTCGGCTGCAGCCGTTGGAGAGCCGCTGCCAGTCTGTGTGGACAGTACTGACTTTGATGGACTAAGGGTCATGATTCAGTGTAAGGCAGCTTAAACACATTGCCCCCCCCCCAGTTTTGAGTATTATTATTGGCGGGGGTATAGTTGTGGGGCAGTTCAAGGTTGCTGAAAAGCTTATTACGGTTACTGTGGTGTGTTTAAAAGCTGAGACCAAGGACATTAGTATGGCACCTAGGGTCCAGGACAAGGGGAGCGGGTCCGGTTGCCATCAAGAGACAATGCAGAGTGTTAATACTGCAGTGTTGCAGTCCCAGGTTCTGCTCATGATCTGGGTTCGATCCCTGGCGGAGGCCGGGTGTTCGGGTGGCCGGCTCGAGGTTGACTCAGCTTTACATCTCGGTGCTGCTTGGGGTCTTGCTTGATCTTTTTCTCCCCTAGTTGGGTCGGGCAGCCATGGGGTTGTTAACCTTGTGGGCATCCATCCCCTTATGTGTCATTTAGGATTGACGGGGGGAACTTGGGACCGGCTGGGGTGCCGCACGGTTACTGCTGTAGGCCTGGCTGCGGATTAGAGGTGTCCTGATGGCACCCTTGATAGAGCAGGGCAGGTCTAAGGGCATTCAGCCCGCCCGGCCCGGGGGCGAGGCCCGCAGCCCGGCCCTGTTGAAGAGCCGGGGCAGGGGAAGTGGGTCAGTAGGGCCATTATTGGCCAGTTAGAGGCCCTTGAGCAGGAAAAAAGTTGCCAGCGGTGCTCCCAATTGGGAGGGGCGTCGTCGCGTATTTGGGTGCTCGGCGTCGCTGGAGTTGAGGACTATTAGGGGTCAGCTGGCGACGTTGGCCTTTATTGGTAAAGCCCATGGGTTTGCTGAGCTAATAGACGGGTAGATGACAGAGCGGATTTCCAATTCCGGGCGTTTGGGAGCACCACGGGACTGCCTGTTAGTTGGCTGGTTCCGAGGCACGGGTAATGCAGTTCCCCTTTCAGGGCCGCTGTGCTTCATGCGGCCTCGTTGATGGCCTTTTTTGGGGGGGTGCTATGTATTAGCTAGTTAGTAGTGCAATCTAATGACTGACACTGCGGGTCAGGCGTCCCAGGCCGGGATGTCGACATTGGTTGGCCTGTGGAGGGCGGCAACCTTTTGAATCAGGTGCGCCCGTTGATTGCCTAGGGGTCATTTTTGGAGGCCGATGGTTTTATCGCATATTGGTTATTACCTGTTCTGACAATTTTTTCTGTTTTTCAGGTGCTGTGGCTCGTAGTGAGAGGTAGCGTGTTCTCATCTGCGCGCACAGTAGGGTGTTCCAGGCGGCCCATCAAGCCAGGCGGTCTCCAATGGGCACCCAGCTGGGCTTCAGCGACGGGGCAGTCAGGGAATGGCTGGGTCGCCGGGGGCCGGTGTTGGCTGTAGTGCAGAGAGAGGCAGGGCACCTCCTCCGCCCATCTGGGTCATTCGCTTGGCGGCTTCAGGGGAGCACCTATGGCCTAGCACCGTTGGTGCGGTGGTCTGCAGGAACCGTAGATGGGCTACACGGCTCAGTGCGGGGAATGCAGATCACAGGGAGCCTCACCTGGGTGGATCTTTCCATGGGGATCGATGCCAGCCCAGATGGTGATGGCGGGAGGCCTGGCCGCTCAGCTACAACCCGAATACGGCGGGCTTGTGCTGGGGGCAGGGTGGCTCGCCCTTTGGACAAGGCGGGGTCCGGGGGTGACCCCAGGGCTTGTCCTTCTTGGCTGGCCTGGTATGGCAGCTAGATTGCCACGCAAGAGTTGGAGGTGCCCCCCCCTTTCGCCTGGTGGGATAGAGTGTGTTAGGTGTAAGGCCAATGGCCCTGTAGAAAGCCATAGAAGACTGGCTTGGGGATTTTCTCCCTCATCCGGCCATTCGGGTCGAGCAGGCCGACCTGTATCGGCCGGATGGCGTTCATCTTTCTGAGGTGGGTAACCGGGCCTTTTTGGACGAGTTACGGCAGGGGGTGCGGTTGGCTCTGGGCCACCCGTTGGGGCGCTAATGCCTAAGCAGAGGCTTGGCATTGGCGGTGGCTGGAGGAGGTTTGGCCACAGGGTTTTCCAGGGGAGCACCTATGGCCTAGCACCGTTGGTGCGGTGGTCTGCAGGAACCGTAGATGGGCTACACGGCTCAGTGCGGGGAATGCAGATCACAGGGAGCCTCACCTGGGTGGATCTTTCCATGGGGATCGATGCCAGCCCGGATGGTGATGGCTGGAGGCCTGGCCGCTCAGCTACAACCCGAATACGGCGGGCTTGTGCTGGGGGCAGGGTGGCTCGCCCTTTGGACAAGGCGGGGTCCAGGTGTTGACCCCAGGGCTTGTCTGGTCTGGTTTTTCACCCCCTGCCAGTTACAGTTGTTAATTGTTTAATAAAGCGGCCCGGTTTAAAACCCAACACTTGTGTCTGCCTCTTCATTCCGACTGGGGGGGCAAATACACCCTACCAACTTGTGCCATAGGTGGGGGTTGACCTCACTTACTTAATACACTGGTATATACAGCTGGGGCTTTGTTGAATAACAGTTCACTATCATGTAGTAATTGGTTTTAGGTTTTAACTGCAATCAGATGGAAACTGTTTTAACTTGATCTTTGGTTTACTGCAAACAGCCCTGAGCCCACTTGCAGGGGAGGATGGGAGAACAATCCCATAAATTAATAAATAAAATAAGAATAGCTGACTTGCATATATCACGAACTGAAATGGTTGCAGCAAACAGAAAGCAGTGTTTGGTGTGTATCAACAGCACCCAGGGGTTTTTTTGTAGCAGGAATTCCTTTGCATGTTAGGCCACACCCCTATGATGTAGCCAATCCTCCTGGAGCTTACAGTAGGCCCTGTGCTTAGAGCCCTGTAAGCTCTTTGAGGATTGGCTACATCAAGGGTGTGTGGCCTAATATGCAAAGGAGTTCCTACTACAAAAAAAATCCTGACAGCCCCATGGGATTGCCAGAGTTTGTGGTGCCAGTGTGTATATAGTGGTTATCATACTGGAATTGGACTACGTGACATAGCTCTGAGTCAGTTTATGAAACATCAGTCAAGCTTACTGCACCATGAAATCTAATTGTTTTGAGAGGTTCCTTTGCTGTCCAGGTTCCATTGTTGTCCAGTGCCTGATTATCTGACAAATTGATTTAGGATCTCATCAACTAGTAAGGAATTACTAGTATTTACTCAAATGTAGGACTGGGTCTTTTTACAGGTATGCCATCAACAAAAAATAGGATCACCTTAAATTTTCATACAAGTTACAGTTGGGTCCAGTACTTTGGTTACCAGCTCTAGGTTAGGAAACTCCTGGAGATTTTGAGGGTGGGAAGAGCAAAGTTTGGGGAGGGGAGCGGTGTCAGCAAGGTACAATGCCAGAGAAAGCAACTTCCAAGGCAGCAGTTTTCTCCAGTTTGATCTCTGTCACCTGGAGACCAGTTGTAATTCCAGTAGATTGTCAACTAACACTTGGAAGTTGGCAACTCTATCCAATACTTTTTTAAAAGTGTGTAACTTTGGGCGGGGGGGGGGGGGCTCGTCTTACATTCAGGGATGTCTTCCTTTCATGTAAATGTGGTAAGTGGAATATATTAAGGGTATTAAGTGCTTCATATGTCTCAAGAGCTACATTTGCAGTCCTTTAGACTACTCTTGGTTGGCTGATAGGAACCAACATTTAGTATTGCACAGTTGCTGAGAAACTTCATACCACTCTTTTAGCATTAACTGTTAGAAAGTGCTTTAGGCTGCGAGTATCCTTATAAGATATCCAGCAGCTGTTCTTGGGGATTAGAATAGTGGCAGCCAGGTTCAAATCTAACACCCAGGCAGAGGAAAGCTAATGTTTACTTCATTGAAACACTTCCCCCACACCACCCATGATGTGAACATTATATAAAGAAACACTGTCATAACAGGGAGGCTTTATTTAAACCCTGAGAGGCAATAAATGAGAAGCATAAGGTTGAATTTTTGAGGGTTAGTGGGATAATGGCCCTTATTGCAATTTGTTTCTGGTGTCTCGTTGCTATTACAACCCTTTTGCTCTGCTTTTCCAGTATTTTACCAGAGCTATCAATCATTTTTAAAAAATAGCTAGTTGACTGATTAGTTTTAACTAACTAATGCATTAATTCACTGATTCCATCAAAAGTTCAGTCCAGTTCTCAATGTGGCACCTTCTGAGAATCCTAAAAAAAGTGAAAGGCAGCTTACAAATTAATCAACCAAAGCTACTGCACATATTAGTCTTTGTGTTTCCATTCCCTGTTAACAGTGATGCCTGCGAACAGAAATAGCCTCAAATAAGAAATGAGTGTGCCTTCAGTACCACTGATTTGAATTTCCCCCTACTGATTAAAATTGGCTCCACTTATTAACCAGCCTAAGGCACTGTGCCATTGTAAAGGAAGTTCACCTGCAAAGGCTGCATTAGGACAAACAGAAGTTGTGCCGGAGAACTGCTATGCATTTATTCCCATGTACCCTGGATAAACAGATGAAAGTTTGCGGCCCTGTATTTTATGTCAGTTATTTCTTACAAATTTGGGTTTTGTGTTTTCCACTGGAAGAAAATTCTTTGCATTGTGTCCTGGAAGGCTATATTGTTTTCTTTAATGTCAATTACTCAGTTTCTATCAAAAGTGATGGCCTTATCACAGCATCCCTTTCATAATAAAACAAACATTGTATATTATAATAATGGAACTGATCTGTTGCTGTTATAATTGCAGTGCCTATCAAAAATACCAAAGGAAATGAATGGAGCTGGGGGCAGATTGGACCAGAGCTTTACTGATCTCACCAGCCTGCTTCCTTTTTAATTCAGCAGCAAAGGAGCAACAGTCAGTCTTAGCCTTTTCATCCTGGAAGATCCTAGATATCAGTGTTGCTTCCTGGATCTTCTGTCTAGGACTAATAACAGTATCTCTCCAACAGATAGTTTGGATGAAGCAGTACACGTGCACCAAGCCGATGAAATGATGCAGGAAAATTCATAGTTTGCCAACTTCTGTACAGCCACAATTAATTTTTTTAAAGAAGCCCAATGTCACTCAGCAGGCTTTGTGTGGAAGAGTGGAGAATCAAACCCAGTTCTCCCAGATCAGAGTCCACTGCTCTTAACCACTGCACTACACCACACCACACTGACTCTCAACAGGTGTAGGTTTGAGACTGGTGTAGAAACAGAAATCTCCAAATTTCTCTGAGGCAGCAAGAGAACAGTTTTGAAACCATCCCCTAAGAGTGGGACTCTGTGTTGTGCCCTTTTAGTATTTCTTTCCCTTCACCTTCATAGTAGCTTGTGTTTATTTGTTCTTAAATAATAAATGTGTGTGGTGTAGTGGTTAGTGTATCTGACTAGGACGTGGAAGAATTGGATCTGAATCTGTGAACTACCATGGATACTTGCTGGGTCGTCGTCGTCATCATCATCATCATCATTTTATTTGTATCCCGCCCTCCCCGCCGAAGCAGGCTCAGGGCGGCTAACAACATCAAGTCAATACATTAACTTATACAATAATGTTTAAAACAATAACTAGTTTAACAATTTAATTAAGATTCTAAAATTAATAAAATCAATAAAATTAACATCCTGGTGCTATTTCAGGAGATGGTAAATTTACTTAGCAGTCTCTCTTTTTAATCGGTGAAGGCCATCCTGAAGAGGATGGTCTTGCAGGCCCTGCGGAATTGTTCAAAATCCCGCAGGGCCCGCATTTCTTCCGGGAGCTGATTCCACAGGTGTGGAGCCACCACAGAGAAGGCCCGCATGTGGGTACTCTGTAGTTTTACCTCTTTCGGCCCGGGGATAGTCAGCAGGTTCTTCCCTGCTGACCTCAGTGCTCTCTGGGGTTCATATGGGGAAAGACGGTCCCTCAGGTAGACAGGTCCTCGGCCATATAGGGCTTTAAAGGTAATGACCAGCACTTTGTAATGAATCTGGTATGTAACTGGTAACCAGTGCAGTTCGCGCAGCCCTGGCTGTATGTGCTCCCACTTTGGGAGCCCCAATAACAGCCTAGCAGCCGCGTTCTGCACCAGCTGCAGCTTCTGGGTTTGGCACAGAGGCAGCCCCATGTAGAGGGCATTACAGTAATCCAGTCTCGAGGTGACCGTTGCATGAATCACTGTTGCCAGGTCCTGACGCTCTAGGAAGGGGGCCAACTGCCTTGCCCGCCTCAAATGAAAAAAGGCTGACTTAGCAGTGGCTGCTATCTGGGCCTCCATGGATAGTGAAGGCTCCAGTAGAACTCCCAAGCTCCTGACCCGACACGCTGTTTTAGCAGCGCCCCGTCAAAAACCGGGAGAGGTATTTCCCTCCCCAGAGCGCCCCGACTCAGGCAAAGGACTTCTGTCTTTGCTGGATTCAACTTCAGCCCACTCAGCCTTAACCAAGTTGCCACAGCCTGCAGTGCCAAGTCCAAATTCCCTGGGACGCAGCCAGGCTGGCTGTCCATTAGCAGATAGAGCTGGGTGTCATCCGTATACTGGTGACACCCAAGCCCATGCCTCCGGGCAATCTGGGCAAGGGGGCGCATATAAATAGCATCGGTGAGAGAACTGCTTCCTGAGGCACCCCACAATCTAGTGTGCACCTCTGGGACAGCTCACCCCCGATTTCCACCCTTTGTCCCCGATCCTCAAGGAAGGAGGAGAGCCATTGTAGGGCCAACCCCCTAACCCCTACATCGGGTCACCCGGGGGTCTATCACACTCTTTCAGCCTAACCACCACCTCAGAGGATTGTTGTTGAGAGGATAAAGTGGAGGAGAGGAGATCAAAGTGATAAGCTGCTTTGGGTCTCTTTTGGGGAGTAAACCAGGGTATAAATAACATTCAAACCAAATAAATTATAAGTATTGTCTCATCTCTATCCAGCACTTTTCCACCAAATTCAAATCAGCCTCTCATTGCTCAGCCCATGTGATACTTGTATTTAAGGTGCTACTTTAGTTTCCTGTTCATGCCACATCCAGAATGAGCTCTTCATCCTTCAAAGCCCTTCATCCTTCCTTCATCCTCCAAAGCCCCTCACACCAGTTACCACTCCAATCTTATATTTTGAAACTACCAGATATGACCTTTGCTTCTCCAACTTCACCACCTTTAACTGTTGGAAGGTCTCCTAATCCCTCAAATGACTTACTGCTTCTTTCAGATCCCTCTCAAAATCAATTTTTCCTTGTGAAACTTTTAGTACAACTCCCTTCCTTACTGAGACTACACCTAAGCACCTGTAACCTCTCACAATATCTGATAACATGTAGATCCAACCAAAGCCCGCTGAACACTGATGGTGTTATACAAGTAATGAACAAATATGACTCTTAAATATAAGACAATTGTTGCATACCAATATTCCTTTAAAATATCTTCCTTTAAACAACACAGTGGCTTGTGTTGAGGTCTCTACAATCTCTCATTCAGGCAACAAAGTATCTGCTTATCTTCTTTGACGGTCCTATAATGCTGAGTGTATCTGAGTCATTCCCTGGTCTAGTTCACTTGTTGTGGAAGTTTCTGCTAAAATAAAGATAAAGGTAGTCCCCTGTGCAAGCCCCAGTTGTTTCTGACTCTGGGGTGACGTACCATCATGACATTGTCACGGCAGACTTTTTATGGGCTGGTTTGCCATTGCCTTCCCCAGTCATCTACACTTTCTCCCCAGCAAACTGGGTACTCATTTTACCGACCTCAGAAGGATGGAAGGCTGAGTCAACCTTGACCCGGCTACTTGAACCCAGTTTCCGCCAGGATCAAACTCAGGTCATGAGAAGAGAGCTTGGACTGCAGTACTGCAGCTTTACCACTCTGCGCCTCGGGGTTCTTTCTGCTAAAAGAGAAAGCCAGTTTGGTGTAGTGGTTAAGTGTGCGGACTCTTATCTGGGAGAACCGGGTTTGATTCCCCACTCCTCCACTTGCAGCTGCTGGAATGGCTTTGGGTCAGCCATAGCTCTGGCAGAGGTTGTCCTTGAAAGGGCAGCTGCTGTGAGAGCCCTCTCCAGCCCCACCCACCTCACAGGGTGTCTGTTGTGGGGGAGGAAGATAAAGGAGATTGTGAGCCGCTCTGAGACTCTTCGGAGTGGAGGGCGGGATATAAATCCAATATCTTCTTCTTCTTCTAAAATGTCTGTGGGTAAAAGGAGAATTCTCTACTGGTTCTGAAAGAGCCAGTTCAATGTAGTGGTTTAATGTGTGGATTCTAATCTCAGAGAATTGGGTTGGATTCCCCACTGTTCCACCCGCACCTACTTGGTATAACCTTGGGTCAGTCATAACTCTTTAGGGTTTGTAGAATCTTTAGGGTTTGTAGAATCTTCCAGACGTTTTGTTCTCAGCTGCAGAGAACATCCTCAGTGGAAGGATGTTCTCCGCAGCTGAGAACGAAACGTCTGGAAGAAAAACTTTCTCCAGTAGAACACGGCACTTGAGCCCGAAAGATTCTACAAATCCTAATGATGTTACCAGCTGTGAAAACCTGAAATCTTTGAGTCATAACTCTCTCAGAACTGTCCTCAAGAACAGTTGTTGGAGAGCTCTTTCAGCCCCACCTACCTCACAGGGTGTTTGTTGTGGGGAGGTGAAAGGAAAAGAGATTGTAAACCTCTCTGAGACTCCAAGTGAAAGGCAGGGTATAAATCCAATCTCTTCTTCTTCTACCATAGAGCTACAGCTTCTTCCCCTCTCCAAGCTACTCCTAGGATACCTCTCCAGGAGCAACTTTTCAAGGACATTTTGGGCTGCAGGAGAGGGGGAATGCACAGAAGTCAGACTCTGCTGAGAAAAATCCTTTAACTTTGCAGGAGCTATAGGCAAGATCCAAGCATATAATTCCACCCATAATGAGAAACCCCATGCTGCTGTTTAAAAATTCTCATTTAAAATAAGCAATAAACTGCTGGGCACAGGCAGGGATAGAACAGATTTTTTTTTTTAAAAAAAAAGCAGCTCTGACTGAATTTTAGCTGACTGGAACCATTTCAAGAGCTACTAGTTCACAGTCAGATTATTATAGCTTCATTATTGATTTTTTTTGGTATGTTGTTTAATTAACCTTTGAGGAATCCCACTACCCGAGTGTAATATAGAATGCAGAATGTTTCATTATTGCTTTTGCTCACTTTCCACAGAACTGTCTGAGGGTTACAGATACAGTAGCCGCTTAGAGCTAGATTATTGATTCGTGAGCACAGCCTGCAGGCAGTGAGATAGAACAGAATGAAAAGGAAGTCATGCACTGGTGCTTGTGATTTCTCAGTCCTTGTGGACCAGTTCCTGTCGATAAGCACAAAAATACCACTGTATTAAGAGAGCAGGATAATCGTATGCTGCTGGGTCAAGCATTTGAAAACAGTTACATTATATAGAAGAGTATGTAAATTAAACAGCAGCACACAACTCAATCAGTCAAACATGCAAAAGAGATACTAACATTGGCTCCTAAACTAATGATTTTAAAAACCTATTTCATATGAACATATGAAGCTGCCTTATACTGAATCAGACCCTTGGTCCATCAAAGTCAGTATTGTCTTCTCAGACGGGCAGCGGCTCTCCAGGGTCTCAAGCTGAGGTTTTTCACACCTATTTGCATGGACCCTTTTTTGGAGATGCCAGGGATTGAACCTGGGACCTTCTGCTTCCCAAGCAGATGCTCTACCACTGAGCCACCGTCCCTCCCCCTTTTCCATTCTCCCATGTGTGACTTGCCCTGACCTGGATGACCTAGGGCTAGTCTGATCTCATCTACTTAGCAGGGATGGCTAAGAGGGATTGGCTATGCAGACAAAGGCAATAGCAAGTCACCTCTTGCCTTGAAAACCCTATGGGGGGAGGGGTCGCCATAAATCAACAGTGATTTGAGGGCATTTTACACATGCACACACACACACATATATGATTCATAGCTTCAGTCTGAATCAGATTTAAACTCATAAATTCAGTGTTGGTCTGAAGCAAGGATGGCCAAACTTGCTTAATGTAAGGGCCACACAGAATAGATGTCAGATGTATGAGAGTAGCAAGACATGAACAAACATTACACACACGTCTTTATGAAAACTCCTAATACTTTCTTTGCACAGAAAGACAAAATACATATACACTTTACAACACAACCATGCTAGAAGGATATTTTTTAAAAACAAAACCTGGGAATAACAGTCCCCATAAAACCAGTTTAGGGAATGGTTAGGGAATTATTTTTTGGCACCTAAAGGAACACACATGTACCACATAAACCACCATTTGTATCACTATGCATCTCTCTTTGCTTTGACACCAAGGTTAATAGATACAGCTCCTACAAGAGCTATGAAACTCAGGGGGAATCCTGCACTGTCCTCTTTAATCCCACCCCTCCTTACAGGAGCTTCCTTGGCTCTTGCACTCTTTCTCCACTCTAAGTCTCCAGGCGACCTCTGTGGTGAAGAAGAAGAGCTTGCAAGCCTACCTATTTCCCCCTCCTTCCCTGCTTCACACACAGTAGATATAGTTGCCTACCTACAGGTCAGTGCCCAGAGGCTGACTGAAGTCCTGATGGTAAGCACACTAACTTGAGTGGAAGCCTATATTAAGTTCCTCTTTGACTTCTGGGAGCCACACAATATGTGTGAAAGATATGCATGTGGCTCCCAAACCACAGTTTGGCCACCCCTGGTCTGAAGCAACAGAACAAAATTCAAGTCCAGTGGCACCTTTAAGACCAACAAAATTTTATTCAAGGTATAAGCATTCATGTGCATGCACACTTCATCAGATACATTACATGTGCATGCATACTAAAGCTTATACCTTAAATAAAACTTTGTTGGTCTTAAAGATGCCACTGGACTTGAATACGTGACTCATGTTATAACTCTGTGTTTACAAGATCAATGGAAAAATGTATTTAGAAGGCTTCACAATGTTTTATTCTAAGACAGGGGTGGGGAACCTTTTTTTCTGCCAAAGACCATTTGGATATTTATAACATCATTTGTGGGCCATACAGACCCCAGGGAGGCTGGGCCCCGCAATCCCTGCTAGCCAGCCAGGCCCTTGAGAGGCTGCTACACAGTGCGGCTTGGCCACACAATCCTCGCCAGCCAGCTGGACCCCAGGGAGGCCGCCACATGGCTCAGCTCGGCCCAGCAATCCCTGAGGGCCAGACCAAGTGATCTCATGGGCCTGATGTTCCCCACCCCTGTTCTAAGATTTCGGAATCAATTTCTCAACTCCCTAAAGCAGCATTGGTGGCCAACCAGTGGGATGGAATAAGCGGTGGGAATTTGGGGCATGAATGGGACATGGAGGTTTAGATATAGCAGTACCAACAATTCTGCCTGGTGCTGCATGCTGCACTGTTCTTTGTTCCTCAGCTTATTAGACTAAAAGCAAAGCACTCCAAATGCAGAGACTGAATATAAACTGTCGTGTGTGCACTAGGTTGAGGAGTAATTTACTGCTTCTCCAGATGAAAGATCCGTGAATTGTAAACTAACACCTGTCAGTCCTTAAAACTCATTCTTGCTTATATTCTTAAGGAAGTATTTCATCGCTATTGCCATTCTGATGTTCAAAATGAAATTCCAAGTGTCATGTATTTCTATCATGTAAGTTTTATATGGAAGAGTTATGCTGCCCGTGTTAACTCTGCACAAACAAAACTGGTACTCCGTCTAAGTAGTATCATAGATCTGGGATGTGTTTTGATTGCTATCGGAGTAGTGACATATGCCTAAGGCAGTTTTCTAGGATGTACTCAAAATGCATGCCAAGTAGAAGCTGTGAAAGGGAGGTTCAGTCAGTGATCTGAAAAATGCAAATATCTGAGCTCCTCAGCTGCATTGCCTGCTACCAGAGATCAGTGCAGTTTTATACATAGTTTCTTCCTAAAAGTTTTCTTCCTTGGCTGGATTGAGATCTAATAGCGGGAAGGGAAATGAGATATTTCTACAAATCACATAAAGGAATGTCCAAAATTATAGTGTGTACATGGGGTTGCCACCTTATTAACATTTGAACTAAAGTTTGATTTTGCAACTCAAAAGTGGAATTTTTAAAAAGAACCCTAGAGGCTGGTACTTGTTATGTTTCTTTTACATTACTTGTGGGCAGGAGGTAAAGGCTGACAGTTCAAGAAATTTCACTGAAATAATAAGCTTCTTTTTCTTGAATATGTTTTATTGATAAGGTGGGCTTGACATTCTCAGCTGTGAAGTCAATGAGGCAACATTTTTCAAAAACTTAAAAATCAATATAACAACAATTTATTTTGGGTAAGAACATAAGAGAAGCCATGTTAAATCAGGCCAATGGCCCATCCAGTCCATCACTCTGTGTCACACAGTGGCAAAATTTATATATATATATATATATATATATATATATATATATATATATATATATATGCTCGTGGCTGCCACCACCTCCTGGTAAAATTAGTGATGTCATGGTGGTAGGTGATCATCATTCGTAGCTCTCATCTCAGCTGTGGAAGTTGAAGATCAAAACAAAAACAACTGTGCCCAAACAATAACAAACAGTCTCTGTTTCATTATATATATATATATATACACACACACGCACACACACACAGATACCCTATGAACAATATATTCAACAAGGAGTAGGTTCTATGACAATAAAGTCCATAAATTCATGTGGCAACAAAATTGCTCCTTAGTAGTTGAGGAACCAGATCCCTTCAAAAGAAGTCTCCAAAGGTTGATATATCCTTAACGTGCCTGTTGACTTCTTGGTACACGTTTCACATCAAGATGCTTTCTCGTAGAGCCAGTCCTGAATGAAATTTTTAACAGAAATATTTCTTCACTGATGGCAACCTTCGCACAACTTACAAAAGGCACATGTCCTTTTGAGAGATCTGGTTCCTCAACTACTCAGGAGCAATTTTGTTGCCACATGAATGTATGGACTTTATTGTCATAGAACCTACCCCTTGTTTAATATATTGTTCATAAGATATCTGTGTATATATATATTTCTAATGAAATAGAGACTGTTTGTAATTGTTTGGGCATGGTAGTTTTTGGTTTGGTCTATCACTGTGCAGCCACTCTATTGTTATTTCTTTTTTGTAGAAGCTGAAGACAGCAGAAATGGAGGAGGGCTAAACTGTACGCTTACCATTGGCCTACTCATGCCAGGAAAGCTCCTCTCCCTCAGATCCTATCCTCTGTGCTCCAGAAATTGAGGAATGGCAGAAAAAAATGGCCAGAAAATGGCTGTAACCCCCAAAGCAGCCCTGTGACGAGCCATGTTTTGTCACCCTTATGGCTTCTAAGACTGTATCCTGTCTTACATTGTAGAAGGGAATCCATATTTGATAAGATGAGAAACTGAGATCAGGCTGCAAGCACAAGAAAAGCTGATTCATGGAGAAGTTGCCAGATTCCCTCAGAGGTCTGGACACTCCCTTGACAACAGTTTGATTCTTCAGCTTCCTGAGGGCTCATCAAAGTTCCGGCCATGATTAGTGATCATGGTTTGAAGAAGAATAATGTGCCATCCAGGAATTTGCCTTACAATACAGACTTTCCTAGCAATCCAATCATAAGAGAAGCCAGGAACATCACCTAGTTGTTAATCAAGTAGCCACTCAGGTAATTTAATCAAGAGCCCAGAGGAGCACAGCAAAGACTCAACCCACATATGTCACAGTGCAAATATTGGGAGTAGAAGCAGGAAGAAGGCTTATCCAGTCACATGCTGCCCTCAGGGTGTGTGTTCACACTACACTAAATAATGTGTTATGCAACTGGATTTTTGGTATTCTTACACAGTAAAAATCCAGTTGCAAAATGCATTATTTAGTGTAGTACGAATGCAACCAGGGCTATGCTGGGCAGGGACAGCTTGGTCTCCCCACAGTATGCCATGTCAGGTGGGATATCAGAGGTTGGGTGCGGGCAGCAGGAGCACGAGGGTGTCAGACATTGGAGAACATCAATGTGCTTTATATTGAATGCATTTAGTGACTTGTTTCTTGACATGACTAACTCCATTTTGAATTCCTAATACTAACTATGAAACAGAAGACCTTGCATTTCAAACAGTCTCAGAAATGTTACTAACTCATGCTGTGAACTCCTCTGCATAACACTAACAAAGCAATAGGCCTTTGAAGATAGCAAGTCTCAAGGAGAGCCAGCAGGGCTCCTCCGTGATAAAGCGAACCGCAAGCGATAAGGGGGGGGGGGGGAAGTGTTACTTCTGACACTAGAGTGTGAGAATGTAAGATTGTTTATGAATGCTTTGATGTGAGGCCTTAAAACCCATGTATGTATCAATACCTGCTATCAGTTCCAATGACTGCCTGTCCAGAACTTTGAGATATCAAATAAACGCTACTACTTTGCAACAAATGATGGTGCGTTTCCTTTGAAGCTCCAACGTCTGACAGAGGGCTACATAAGCATGCCTGCATGTATTGCTCACCCTCTGTTCTCGGATCACCAGCTTCCCTACCCTCATATTTTGGTTATGATTCATGTCTTACTTAATTATGCTTTATTGTCACAGCCTGACAGTTTGGACATTGAGACAGATACTTTTTGGAGGAGGCTGCGCCTGTGTGCCTGCCTCCTCCATTTTGAGGCTCCCATTAGGGGCCTTGAGGTGTGGAGCCACTCAGCCACATGCCCAGGTGGGGGCTGCCAGCTGGCTTACTCCACCAGGTGGCAAGGGGACCAGGTAGAAGATGGCACCCACATATGTCGCAGTATTTTGCCACTCCACAGTTTAATCTCCCAGCAGGCGGGCTAGGGAAGGGGTTCATTGGGTCAGCACGTGGGGTGCCTGATGCTGTGCCATTGCTCTTTTTGCCTGCACTAAAATACATAGGCTGAGGCCATTTTTTTTATCACAGGATGGTTGTTTGTGTGTTTATTCTTTCCAACCCAGCACCCCCCCAACCCTCCTTGAACCCATAAGCTTTAAATCATTATCCAGCCTTTGTCCAACAGGTGTGAGCTGTCCAGCTATCTCAGATAACCTAATGGGCCCCAGATGATATTTCCCATACTTTCTCAATACTTTTAAATCATGCCCATATTTGGAGTTCCTTCTGCCCTCTACTCCCCAAATTAAAACCTTCCCATAAGATTTTTGATCTAAACCTAATCCTATTACAAGAAGAGACACTGTCCTCTTCTGAATGTGACTAAAAGTCATATCTTCTGCCAACTCAGGAAATGTATTGTTTTTATTGTATTTAAAATTTTAATTAAATTATTTATTGTTCCTATTTTGCTGTACATCACTCTGAACCCTATTTGCAGGGAAGGGCAACTAAGAAATCTAATCTAGATAGATAGATAGATAGATAGATAGATAGATAGATAGATAGATAGATAGATAGATAGATAGATAGATAGATAGATAGATAGATGATAGATAGATAGATAGATAGATAGATAGATAGATAGATAGATAGTTAGATAGATAGATAGATAGATAGATAGATAGATAGATAGATAGATAGATAGATAGATAGATAGATAGATAGATAGATAGATAGATAGATAGATAGATAGATAGATAGATAGATAGAGCAAACTACCTCTCAGCCCCCAAAACTTTATAGCTGGTTTCTGGATTCTACCTGTTACCCCAACCTCATGGTTGGTCTACTTAATTACTCTGCTGAAATCATTATGTTTCCTCTTCCTTTGAACCTGTGATCTTCCTCTCAAGATCTGCACAAACTGGACGGGCACAAACTGGGAAACAAGGTTTGGTTTAGTTCATAATTTATTGCATCCAATACTCCCTCTAAACTGTGGAGTCTTGTGCGCAAAAATTCTACTTTATGAGCTACTGGCATTAAAGTTGTGAGCTACTGCATACATTAGTTTGCTCTGGGGCCATTTTTCCTGAGTTAAGACAAAAATGTGTGAGCCAGAGACTAAAAAACTGTAAGCTAGCTCACACAAGCTCAGCTTAGAGGGAACACTGGTTGCATCCACAGTTCATGAATGCCTGGTGTGCTAGAGACACCAAATTCACAGGAGCTCTCCTGCTGACTCTCCTCTATCTGCCTTCCAGGTTTGACGCAGATTGGATTTATTGGATCTGAGTTACAGCCCACCAAGGAAGGTGTCCCCAGGAAAGTACTTTCTGGGGAGATGACAGGCACAGGTTCAGGAGTGTATAGAATGGATCCTGTGCAATCTAGAGACATCAAAGTTGCAACCTGAGAGCTTAAAAGAAGCCAGGAAAATGTCTCATCTGCAACTCTTTTCAGTCAACAGCATTCCAGCAAAACTGGCATACAGCTTCATGAAACATGTTGCAAGGATGTCTGGAGTCCTCCTCTACTCTCCCAAATGTACTCAAGAAGAAATTGGGCTTGCCTCACTCTTGGCAGTGGGACAACAAAGATTCACTCCGGATTAAGGACTTTTTAAGGGAGTGTGGACTTATGGAGCTTGGAGTCAGCAGACAACGTGGCCCCTCATTCATCCCAAAGAGACTGCTCCTACCTAATGGATGAGTGGAGAGAGAAGAGAGGCACAACCACCTCTGACAAAGCCAGTTTGGTGTAATTTCCCTGTGTAATGAGTAGGGATTTCCTCATTAGCAAGGACAGGGCTCTCCCTCCCAGAGTGATGACACTTGCTGTGATGAATCTTGGACAAGAAGTAGGCCAATGCCATCAGGTTCCATTGGCTTAAATTTTTGGGGCTTTATGGCAGGAGAGAGGAGTTATTGTAACTGATGCCAGAGGAAGTCACCTCTGTAGACCCCAAACCTCAACCCCAAACTAAAAAAACAGTTGTGCTTCCTGGGCCTTAAAAACTACTACAGCTGGATCATCTCCACTTTTGTCACTAATGCTACACCTCTGCTGGACTGTCTGTGGGAAAATTCTGCTGAGTCACATTAAGTGGATCCCTAATCTACTTTTCAGGGTGCCCTGTTGGATGTTCCAGCCTTAAGAAACCCTGGTTTTAGTCAAGTATTCATTGTCAAGACTGTTTTAGCCAAGTATTCACCTGTCAAAACAGAGCTGGGAGTTCTGCTGTCCCAGGAGTGGGACAGCCAGGAATATCCTATCCTCTTTCTGTGCCAAAAGCTTCAGGATGCAGAAAGGTGGTATGCCACCAAGGAAAAGGAGTCATCAAGGAAAAGGAGGCCCTCCAGTACTACCATACAAACAACCCTTTTATGTTGGTCACTGATCATGCCACCTTAAAGTGGATGAGCAGGATGAAGGGCCAAAATGTCAGGGTACCCTACGGGTATGTATCTTTTCTCCGCTTTATGCATATATGGTTCACAGCATACAAACACTGACTACATACGTAGATTCTTTGAGGACCCAGAAACATTGAGTCAGCTGATGCCAAGCAGGAGTCTGTGTCTGAAGTCCATCTCCACTTTCCCAGATTTACCAATGATGAGTTTGGGTACATCTCACCCTGTGTGAGAGGGTGATGAGGATTCACACAATTTTAAGGGTTCCTCAAGGGCTTGTGGGACAAGCATGGAGTCCACAGAGACACCTAGCCCACTTTCATCCCTAAGAGGCTACTTCCACTTAGATGGTGAGGGGCAGGGAAAAGGGAGACATGATCACCTCTGACAATGCCAACTGTGTCTTGTTGGCCTGGGAGAAGATGGGGATTTCCCAATTAGCAAGGGCAGGGCTATCTTTCAGAACCAGTAGAGAATTCTCCTTTTACCCACAGACATTTTAGCAGAAAGAACCCCGTGGCGCAGAGTGGTAAAGCTGCAGTACTGCAGTCCGAGCTCTCTTCTCATGACCTGAGTTCGATCCTGGTGGAAACTGGGTTCAGGGTTGACTCAGCCTTCCATCCTTCTGAGGTCGGTAAAATGAGTACCCAGCTTGCTGGGGAGAAAGTGTAGATGACTAGAGAAGGCAATGGCAAGCCACCCTGTAAGAAATCTGCCGTGAAAATGTCGTGATGCGACGTCACCCCAGAGTTGGAAATGACTGGTGCTTGCACAGGGGACTACCTTTACCTTTTACAGACAGCCAGGGTGGTGGCTAATCTCTGACAGCTAGGAGGAGACCCAAGTAAGTAGTAAATGGGAGTGACTGAAGCTCTTCCTTAAAGCTTTCTTTGCCTATATTGAGGCTACTTTCCCCAGGGAAGTGGAGCACTAGAGGGTACTACAGCACCAGAGGACCCTTGGCTCATCACCTGCTGACAAAAGGTTCAGCTCAGAGGCCAGATCTCATCACTGATAAACCGATACCATCTTGCTAATTTTAGTGGCGGTATTATTGCTTTCCTGCAAAGTGCTTATTGCTGTTTATTCTTCTCAGCATGAACCTTCTCTACACACTCAGCAGCTACTCTTAACCCCATTTTCCAAATCCCCATTGATTTACTTTAAATCTTTCACATGCTGCCTGCCTTCATCTCTTATGGAGGATGTTAATAACAGTGATTTATATTTGTTCTAGCAGAACCCAATAATCTTAAATCTTTCTCACATCTTTTAATTAGGACAGCCTGCTTGGCACACAGAATGGACAAGTATATAAATGTAAAACACAGCCTCTACTCTTGCGAATCTGTGTGCTATTAAACTTTAATAAGGCATGATATATTTTCCTTTAGGCAATCTGTCGTGTCAACATTGCTTTTATTTACACATATCATTGGATCTAAGCAAGCATTGCTAAGACTGAACCAGTGACTTACAAGCAAAAGTGAATTAAGTTGGTCTTTAAAATAAAAAGGCTTTCTTATGATGCAGCCTTACATGTGAATAAATGTGAAAGCTAAGCAGTTTTTCACAGCCATCTGTGTCTTCCACCATTACTCATATCCTAAACAGCTACCAACATGGTGGTTGTTATACCCTTCCCCAAATATATGGGCATTTGGCAACACTTCAATTTCTAGGAAAGCCTTAAATGTCTGCTTTATTAATAAAAGGTAACAGAAATACGGCTGAAGCATAGATAAGTTCAGAGCCAAAGTAATATAATTTTAAAAAAAGTTTTATGGTGGGAAAATAAAAACCACATGATAATTACACCAGAGAAAAGAAGGCATTTTAAAATTTCCTAAAAAGCAAATGTCCCAGGATGGTAAAAAAGGTCAAGGTCCATGTGTGTTTATAAAAATATAGTTTTAGTAATTCAAGTATTTTCCAACTTTAGAATACTTTCAAGGTATAGGAGGCAGCTAGATATGCCAACAGGCCTAGAGAAAAATGTCCTGTCCCTATAACAGAGAATTACAGCCCAATCCAAACATACATGGCGGCTGGCCGCTTGGGTATGGGCGGAACTCAGGCACCACTTGTGGCTTCCTAAGAGGTTTGGGGAGCCGGAGCGCTGCCACGGGCAAGCCTCTAATCCCGCTTGTCGTGCCGGTCAATACGCTGCAGTGTGGACTGTAAGAGTAGCACGAGGGCGGGGACAGCAGGCGTCCAATGCGGCAGGGATGCCACGGATTGGCTGGTGCCGGCTCGGGTGCCACCCCACATGATACCCGGCAGCAGAGAGTCGTCCTTGCAGATAGGCTGCCCATATGCCCTATGCTGTTGCGCACACACCCAGCCCCTGGCATGGCCGTGAGGTCCTTGGGGAAGCATCCGGGGAACACTTACAGCCAGCTCTGTGGAGCAGCCTCCCAGGAAACAGGGTGGTGCCCAGCCCCTGGCAGTTCTCCTTCGCTGGGCTGCCTGTCTGGACGGTGCCTCCCCATGCCACAGGGGTCACCTGGCAGGACATAGAAGGCCACCTGCTGCAGGCACCCATGCATCACAGGCAGTGGTGCCTTCCATCGGTGTGGCTGCCTCTCATCCCCTCCTACCATGAACAGCACCCCCAAGAGGGGGGCATGGCCGCTGTTATGCCTGCTGGTGCATCAGCCCGCCCCCTGCCCCCATAGTCAGGGTCCCCCTTGAATAACGACTCCGTGCACTTCGTGGTCACAAGGTCACAAGCATTGGCTCTGAATCCAATGTGGAGCTTGTGACAGCCCTCGAGAATTCCTGGGAGTTATCTGGGGGGGGGGCAAATGATGGGGTTGTCAGCATCTGGCTGGCTCATGGTGGCGGGGCCCTCTGGAAGGGGGGAGTGTGCTGACCTACCACCTCAGAGCCAGTCAGGGCCTGGGCCACTGCCTCCTCATAGATTGACCCTTCAGCGATGAGGCGATGGACCCACTTCTTGGTGGGGCCGAAGGAGTCATTCCACTACTTCATGGTGGACTGCTCTGTGGGGGAAACCTAGTTCACAGCCAACACCCATTCAGCTGCCATGCGCCAGAAACCCCAGCGACGGGAGGTGGCCCCACTGGCTCTTGTGGCAGTGAGCGCCACTTTGGCATTCTCAACCACCAATCCAAAAAGCAGCGCCTTCTCTGCCTCAGACCAATTTGGTTGGCAGTGCTCTGCCGAGGTCGATCTGCCTGTCGGCATCCCTCCCATGCCCAAGGGAATGCGGGGGCTGCTGGATGCAGCTGGCTGGAGAGTGTGCACGATGCTAAGATCTTCACGTCCATAGGCCTCAGCTGCCTCCTGGTTGCCTGGCTGGAGAGCAAGGGGTGGTTGCTAGGTAAGGCCAGCAGATGGCAGTCCAGGGCCTTCACTGTCCTCTCTTCCACAGGTGACTGCAGGTACTTGTTGCTGCCCTACTTGAACGTTTCGCAAACAAGCTTTATCCAAGATGGTGGGGTTCCGCAGCCCCTAGGTCCAGGGCCTTCACCATCCTCTCTTCCACAGGTGACTGCGGATACTTGTTGCTGCCCTACTTGAACGTTTCACAAACAAGCTTCATCCAAGAGCCATCCTGTAAATTCATAACAATGACTTCAAACTAAGACATATTCAGTTTCCAAAAGGCACAAGCTCATGAGCTTGTTTGCGAAACGTAGAATATCAAGTCGACAAACACGTAAAGGAAGGAACTTTGTACCTTTGGAGCTGTAATTTTGGGAGACTAGATCAACCAAATCTTGTGAAATTGCCTGGTCAGCCAGTGAGGTGTAAGTGGCCGCAGACTCCACTCTCAGTGAAGATTGCCCCGTGGAAGACTGCAGCCTATGGGAATGAGAGGTGGTGAGCACAGCTCCTGACATGCCTCAGAGGCTGTGTGGTGGCACCTTCAAGTCCGCAGGTTCAGCTAATTTGCATATCCAGCAGCCAGTGCCCTGGCTCCTGCTCTTGGTTCCCACGTGACCCCACCGAAGCTGCTCCAACTGGCGCTGAGCAGAGCCAAGCGGCCCGACTCTCTTAGCCAGCAGCAGTCCCGCCCCCACCATGTATCAGCTGTAAACTGCCTCAGAGTGCTACAGAGGCAGTTTGGCTTAGCAAGCTGCTCCGCAGCCTCTTTATGCTGGGCCCGTGGGTTCGAGGCCACTCTGCGGCAGGACTGGTTTGGATACCCTGATTCCCTCTTTATCCCACCTGCCATCCAGCCCCCATCTTTTTCTTATGCCCCCCCCCAGGAAACCAAACCGGCCCCCCTTTCCTGTGGCCAACACAGCCCTGCCTGCTCTGCACCTATCCCGAAGGGGCAGTCAAGTATCTGCCTTGCGGCCCATGAGCCCCCACCTTCCTGTGCTCTCTGCCCGGCCCAGTGGCCCTCTGCATGGCCCACTCAGCTGCCCCAGGTGGAAGCCACGAGATACCACCCTCTCGCAGAGCCATGACCTGAACAGGTGCATTGACACAGTACCTGGGGAGAACCAGGGGACGACCAGCAGCTGCGAGGGTGGAGGGGCCAGCCAGGTGCCCTTCATCAAATGCTGAGACAGCTGTGCGCCGCAAGCACCTGAAAGACACAGAGAGAATCCCATTGCCGGGGGGGGGGGGGGGGCATTCCCAGAGGAAACCATAGGTATCAGCTCCTGGGCGAGCAAGCAGGGATCGGGGTGAACACCCCAGCTGCTCGTGATGAGGCCAGCCCGTGCTATCCCAACTGTCCTAGATAAAGAGGAACCTGCCTCACATGCAGGTCCATGCCAACGGCAGCGGCAGCATGGGACTTCGCATATGGCAGACACTCCCCTGGGGAGTGAGTTGCTGGCCAGCCTGCAAGAAGCCGGGATACCTGGCAGACCCCCCTCATGTCGGCAGGGGGGAACCGAGCCACGGGGTATTGCGGGAGCCTTCCAGCAGCATGCACAGTCAGGGCCGACTGCCACATGTCCTGTTCCGGTGGCCAGAACCACAGGCGAGGTCCAGAACACTCTGGCCACCCTTGAGGGGCTGGGGTCCACAAGGGCTCCCAGTCAAACTTACCCATCTATGTGCGTGGGCTCTGGGGCGGGGGAGACCTGTTGGGCTGGGAAGCAACAGCAGTTAACCAGACAGTCCATACTTTGCTCTCCTCCCCCCAAGCCCAGCTGCCCACACTGTGCTAGCTACCATCCTGTTCTCTGTGCAGTTCCCTCCACCAAGTGCACCTGACCTCACTCTCCACACAGTGCAGAACTCTGGAGCAGAGAGCTGTGCCATGCGCCCTACTCTACCTGAGGAGTTCTGCGGGGCTGGAGTGGGAAGCTTTATAGGATGTGGGGTGTGGGGAGGGGGCCTTGGCCAGTCGGGAGTGGCAGGGGATTGGTGGGGCGATAACATGACTCTCAAAGGAGTTTGTGAGCAGTTGCGGCACTGCCGTCGGTGTGTGCTTTGTGCTTCCACTTGTGCCTATGGGGCACACTGGCATTTTCCTTGGCGCAACTTTGTGCCTGGTGTAGGGGGTGTGACCACACTGAAAGGTTTCTGGGACATTGTTCCAACATTGAGCAATAAGCATCTTAACTGCTACTAAAAGAAAGTTGATAGGTGTTTTTTATTTACATTGGGTGTTTTCATTGATAAGTAAGTTGAGCAGGGCTAGTTCAACAGTAGGTTTTATTTGTTCCTTGGGTTATTTTAGTAACTGGACAAGACCATCACATATGAATAAATATTCCTAGTTCACCTCTTCAACAATTTGTACTATTTTCATTAAGGGATCTAACGTAACTGGAGTCAAATACCACCTTTGAGACACCTTTAATGCATACTCTTGTAAACCTCTTGAGATTGATTTGAAAGGAAAACATTGAGTTTTCCCCTCAATCCTTATCATTAAATTTTGTATTCTCTTCTAAGGTTATACTTGTTATGTGTTATGTTTATTTGATTTATATCCCACCCTCCCCACAGAAACAGGCTCAGGGTGGCTCACAATACATAAAGAACAACAATATAATATTGATATTAAGTTAAAAATATCAATTGGTAACTTATATTTAAAGAATCTCTAAGCCTAGGGTCCAGCAGGGGTTTACCCACCAAGAGACAATATTCATTAATTGCTGAAGATTGAATATGATTTCCTTTATAGAGATTATTATATAATTCCACAAAGGAATTCAAAAAATCATTTAGTTTATTAACCATTTCCCCTTTCAAATTTTTAATAGCCATGATCAATTGCCTTTGCTGAACTGTCTTGATTTTGTTTCCTAACAGTTTAGAACACTTCCCTTCCAATTTATAATACCTTGGTTTAATGTACCATAATTTCAATGTATCCTATTAATATCTGATAAATTTAATTCCTCTATTTCACTCTAATATTGTTTTATCTAAGGGGGATCTCAATCTTTTATATATTTATATTAACTTACCAATTTCAGTTTCAATATCATTAATTTGTTTTCCTTTTTATTTAGTATTGATAAATTCTGAATACAGGACCCCCTCACCACCACTTTCATTGCTTCCCAACGAAGAGTGGGTGATATAGAAGCATCCTAATTCTCTTGAAAGTACCTTTCCACTGTTATTATTATTATTAATCCAGTGTAAAGCCTCCTTAGATACAAGAATCCAATAAAGTCTCAAAAAAGTACCATAAACTGGTTAATAGAAAGAATGTGAGGTAGCCAATGGATGTAATTCTACCTGTAGTTAACATAAACCATATAGTTCAATTGTCTTGATAAGACCATAAGCCTTACCAGGGGTGGAATTCTATCAGGAGCTCCTTTACATATTAGGCCACAAACCCCTGATGTAACCAATCCTCCAAAGTCTTATGAAAAAGAGCCTTGTAAGCTCTTGGAGGATTGGCTAAATCGGGTGTGTGGCCTAATATGCAATGAGCTCCTGCTAGAATTCCACTCCTGAGTCTTACAGAGTGTGAGAGTACATCCCCCCTGCAGCTTTTTAAACAAATCCATGACAATTATGAAGCAATGTTGGGGATATTCCTTGCAAATTAACTTTCATGTCCCCCACTATTTTTTTAATTGAGGGTGGAAATCTTTCCAATTTTTTAAAAATCTTGTAAGCAAAATCTAATTGGCCATTATTTGGTAAATATAGTGATGCAAGAGTCACTACTTGCGAAGCTTCAAGTGTATCTTCCACAAAAATAAATCTATCTGTAGAATCTCTCAAAAATCCTTTGGGGTTTAAAATCAGTCTTTGAATGCAGTAGAATTGCAACCCCTCAGCTTTTTGTAGACCCAGGTGCCACAAATTTATTTGCTCAACCAGTTCCTGCAAGCAAAGCATCCATTTGCTTACATTTATGCACTTTTTGCAAAAACAACATACCTGATTGTAAGTCTTTAGTGTATGCTCCAATTCTGGCCCTTTTTACGGGGTTAGCTAAGCCTTTAACATTCAAGGATGTCAGTATTGCTGAAAGTGATGTTTATGTTTCAAGTCATACCAATTATTCTTCAAAAATCTTTCTTCCATGTAGTCAATAAGATCACAAGAGATTTTATCTTGCAAGCCAAGAGACCACAAATTAGGATGAAACTACTTCAAGACACAAAAGATAGACGAGGGACAGCGTTGCCCAATTAGGAACTATATTATAAGGCAAGCACCATGACATGGATCAAAGACTGGCTAAAGCTGGATAACAAGAGAGTCTTAGTCTTAGGTCATGATCTAAAACTGGGATGACACACTTACGTCTGGTAAAAACAGGAGGGCAGAAACATTTCCATAGTCATCTGGTGAGGTAGTCATTAGGAGTGGTTTGGGATAAAATAAAGAGATTAACATCTCGTTATGAGTCAGCCCTTCTGATGCGTTTACCCAGTCACACAAGTGAGTATAAATTTTTATATAGACGCAGGCATGTGTTGGACCAGAAAGGAAATCTGAAGTCTTCAAAGAATCTAAAAGAACAGAATATAGTTATAGATTGGTGGCCAATGATGCAACTAAACTCAAGATTCAGCAAAAATAAAGAATTGGGTTTTCATATGAAGGTGTGTGAGCTAGATAAACTAATACGGGGAACAGAAGAAAAATTGTTCAGTGAACTTTATAAGAATCTTCTTAGAGTGGAAACTGATGAGGAGGTCAAGGAAGTGATGGTCCAATGGGCCAGAAATATAGGACAGAATCTGGAATTAGAAAAGTGGGAACAGGTCTGGGAGACAAATGCTAAAATGACAAGAATGATGTCATATAAAGAAAACATCTCTAAATAAATATATAGGTGGCATATAACACTGGATAAACTAGCGAAAATGTATCCAGGGCTATCCCTGGTGAACCTGTAAGTTTACTAAGAGGTACTGGGTAAAGGTCCATGAATTAATACAAAATTATTTGAAAGTGGCAATACCATTAAAGCCTGAGCTATTCTTGCTGAATATGTTTTTAACTAAGATGGACAAAACAACAAATTATATGATAATTCGTATAATAACTGCTGCAAGAATTATTTTTGTGGAATGTTGGAAGAAAAAAGAGATTCCGACCATAGATGACTTGATGGTAAAGATAATGGACATAGTTGAAGTTGATGAATTGACATATTTGCTTAACACTCAATTATGTAAGAAGAAGGTACAGAATTGGTCAAAATTTTATGAATGGTTATGTACATGTAAATGAAAAGGAAAATGTAAAGAATATTTAAGAAAAAATGGTAGGAGACTTGAGAGCAAAGAAGAGAAAATAAAAAAGAGAGAGAAATTAATTGTTGCATACAATTAGATGTTATAGAGAGTTACTGCTAACCTCATCACTGTTTTTGTTATTTATCTTAAGGTGTGAGTTGTCTATGTGATTATTATGTTATGTGTAAATTTTGAATAAAATATGGAACACAAAATAAAAAACATTCAGGGATGTTGCCAATAAATTAATATGTCTATTTCCTATATAATTAGGCATGGATATCAAGATCAAGAATCTTATTTAGCCCTATCAGCCAGAAGAAAATAAAAGAAAAAACACACCAAAACCCAAAAGAAACATAATACAAAAAACAAATACTCGGGTGACATTGTTAACTGTGTTATATTTCTGTGATGTAGCAAGATGGCTTGCTGCCACCGGCAGTTAATATGGGGCAAGAGATTTAAAAAAGCAAAGAAAAAGACAGCACTTTACACTGACAACTACACGTCAAGTTTTTTCTGGGTATATCCCTGAGTTAGGTGAGGGATGTATTCTGGAGTTCTGTTTCCCAGCCATGTGCAAACCCATTTTTGGATCAGGATCATAGAACATAGACTTTCTACCTGTACCATTTTCCCGACCTGAATTAACCCAGGAAAGCTGCTGTTGCCACATCATGTAGCTCAATAGTACTTGAAGAACCCCAAGTGGAGCAAATAGCAGCTCCCAGGAGCTGTTTCAAGTTGGGAAAATGAAACAAGGGGGATGGTCTAAGTCCTCACTCTCCCATGCCATGATCCTGATCTGAATTTGATCTAGGAAGCATAGAGCTTCAGAGCAAGTCTCTTAATGTGACCCATAGACATCCCCAGGGAAAATATAATACATAGTTAAACCCTAAGCACCTGTTTAAAAACCTCATTTGTGATGCAACGCTAAGCAGAGCTACACCCTTCTAAGTGCATTGAAGTGTAACTCTGTTTAGGATTGCACTGTTATCATATCAATTAAAATGTGCTTTTCAATTGATCTGTAATTGCCTACTACATTTGAATTTGAAAAATCATAGAATGTGGCAGCTGCTTTTCCATGCTCTGTTCAGTCTGAGCTAACAGAAACATCTCTCCTTACTACCTGCCAAGTCATTCTCTAAATTGGCCCTGATTTTAAGAGGACGAATCCTGCTATAACCAGCCAACATCTTTCTTTCTACTAGAATATAGGAGACATAGCTTGCAATCCAATTACCCACCCGACAGCATGACAAGCCTTCAATTCTTTTCCTCTGATGATATTTATATCTAGACTTTTTGTCAAATAAAATGCTTGTGGGTTTGGTTTGGTTGGCTCAACCAGGTTCTTATTAAACAATGTGAAGAAAGGCAGTTTGGAAAAAGGAAAGAGTGCAAAAGTTGACAAGGCAATCGATATGCAGCTTGAGAGGAAGACTTACTTTGTGTCTTAATGCCAGTTCTCTGCATGAAAACACTTTTTCTCATTCTCTGCAGGATATAATTTTATTTCCCCGTTGAAGGCAATATAGGCTGGTTCTCTGAGAATATATTGTATAATGGATAGTGGGATAGCTCTCTGTCAGCACATTGAGTCTCAAATACAGGAAATACTAGGAAGGGTAAAGGGGTACCAGAGGTTCAAAACTCAAGAGGTAATTTTGGTCCAGGGCTAAGTGTGAATATTGCATTATTTACATTACTTTCAGATTATATATACATTAGATATGTACAAGTGACAACACACAAGGACTTGCAGGAGAGATCTCATTTCCCCCTCCCCCACTATTTCCTCTATACCCTTCCTGAAAGCCCCCATAGACTTTCTCCTTTTCCTGCTTTGTTCTCTCCTTCTAGAGTTGCCAACCTGAAGATCTCTTGGAAGCACAATGGATCTCCCAACTACAGAAATCAGTTTCCCTTTGGATTGCCAACTCTGAGGTGGAAAATTTCTGAAGATTTGGGGCTCGAGCCTTTGGGGAGGGAAGCAGCCTCAACAGGGTGTAATGTCATAGAATCCATCCTCCAAGGCAGCCATTTTCTCCAGGGCAACTGATTTCTGTCATCTGGAGAACAGTTGAAATTCCAGGTGATCTCCAGTCCTCACCTGGAGGTTATCAACCCTAGTTCCATTGAAGAAAATGACTGCTTTGGAAAATGGAGTCTATGATATTATACCCCTCTGAGGTCCCTCCTCTCCTCAAATCCACCCTCCCCAGACTCCATCCCCCTAATCTCTAGGATAGGGTTGCCAGGTCTGGCAGATGAATGGGCAAGTGATGAGGGTGCCTTTATCAGGAGCAGGGAGGGAAGAAGCTGGAAATAAATGCAACATGCCTATGTCACCTGGAAGTGATGTAGGAAACTTCCTAACCTGGAATTGGCAACCCTATTTTCTTCCCACCCAACAGCCAATCTACCTTTATCTTCCCTGCTGTCTTAAACTGCCTCTCGCTCTCTCCGCCAGCAGCCTCTACCTAGGAAAACTAGTTGTGTGGAGCTAGCCACTGGGCTGGGCCCACATGCATGGTAGGGAACCCGAAGGACTTGTGGGATGAGGTTGCCTCATTTTCGACTGTACCCCCTCCCATTTCTTTCCTCTTGCCAACCCCCATATCTTCTTCTCTTTCTTTACCTCATTCTCTCCTTCTCAGCCATTCACCAACCTACCTTTTATTTACCTCCCATCTTCAGAGATATTTATTATTTATTTATCTCATTTATACTCCACCTTTCTTCACAGTGGGGATCAAAGCAGCATTCGTTATTCTCTTCACCTGGTTTTTATCTGCACAACAACCTAGTGGAGTAGGTTGATCTGAAAGTATGTGACTTGTCCAAAATCATCCTGTGATCTTCCACAGCAAGATGGAGATTTGAATTTGGGTCTCCCAGACCCAACTCTGAAGCTCTAACCACTACACTACACTGACTTTTATAGGGTGGTTGCTATTGAACAGCAGCAAGCAGCTAAGCCTAGTTCAGTAATACAAGTCAGGTGCTGTCAAGTCACCCAGAGGTTGCTTCCAATTCTTGGTTGCCAATGTCCAGGTAGAACCTGTAGATCTCCCAGAATTACAACTGATCTTCAGTTGACAGAGATCATCTGGAGAAAATGGCTGCTTTGGGCTATGGACTTTTGCATTTTACAGACAAAACCTAGCCTAGAATATTGTAGCTGCCTAGCAATAGCCACTGAGAGAATCTGTTGCTTAAAGCTGCAGGTGCTCCTTTTATCATTTTTTGATTTTTTTTAAAGCCCCCATTTTAATTTTTTTAGATTTCACATTTTCTACAATCCTGGAGCCCTGTTAAGGTTTGTAGAAACATTTATCTTGTCTATTGACAGCTCCAATAACTGGATTTAAGGGTTGCTAAGTCCAATTCAAGAAATATCTGGGGACTTTAGAGGTGGAGTCAGGAGATATTGGGGTGGATCCAAGAGCAAAGTTGTGACAAGCATATTTGAACTCCAAAGGGAATTCCGGCAATCACATTTAAAGGGACTGCACACTTTTTAAATGCCTTCCCGCACTGGAAATAATGGATGGGACACCTTCTTTTGGGGCTCATAGAATTGGACCTCCTGGTCCAAACTTTTTGAAACTTTGAAGGTATTTTGAGGAGTGGCAACAAATGCTATGCTGAAAATTTGGTGCCTCTACCTCAAAAAACAGCTTCCCCAGAGCCCCATATATCTGCAGTTCAATTCTCCATTATACCCTATGGGAATTGGTCTCCATAGGGAATAATGGAGTACCCAGCAGACATTTCCCCTCCCCACACTTTCTGATGACCCTGAAGTGGCGGAGAGCCTCCAAACCGGTCAATCTGCTGTCTCCACCTGGGGATTGGCAGCCTTAGTATCAAATGCTATGTTCACTTTGCTATTACAGTGTAAGATCCATAAGCATTAACTGTTTTTAAAAAAAGTCATGTTAGGCATGATCACACAATGAGCTTTGTGTTAAGCAGAGGTTGGAATCCAGATCTCCCCAAGTCTAGTCCCACACTGTAACCCAATGCACCACACTCCATACCACACTTCTTTCTGTCCACAGAATCTCTGTGTTGGAGAAGATCAAATCCCACCTGTTGCATAACTTCTGAGTAGAATGGAAAGGGATTACAATTGCACAGGATTACAAGGGCATTTTAAGGAGTTTCATTGACTGTTATTTTCATGTCTAATGTAATCATCAAAAGCCCTCTAGAATAGCTTCCATTCACATAGATGGCTTTTTTCAGTCAAGCCTTTCACTGAGTTATACAATTATTGATGTAATATTACAGGGTGTGCAGGTGCTAGTCTTTGTATTCAGGTTGCCCAAAGGTACTCCTGTTATATTTTGATTTCTGACTACTACCTTGGTTGTTGCATTGTCTATGCAGTGCTCTGAACGAAGCAGAGCTCTTGCAGAACAGAGGGTAATTATAGGTTGTTCCAATTCATGTGCTCAAAGAGGAACAAATTTAGATTCATTGGAAAACCAGAATGTTGGGTTTAAGAAATCACAATTGGCTTTGCTAGTGGTACAACCAGAGTTCTGGTTAAGATGAAGGTAGACTAGGGTTGCCAAGTCCAATTAAAGAAAAATCTGGGGACTTTGGGGGTGGAGCCAGGAGACTTTGGGGGTGGAGCCAGGAGACATTGGGGTGGAGCCAAGAACAAGGATGTGACAAGCATAATTGAACTCCAAGGGAGTTCTGGCCATCACATTTAAAGGGACAGCACACCTTTTAAAATGCCTTTCTTCCATAGGAAATAATGAAGGATAGGGGCACCATCTTTTGGGGCTCATAGAATTGGACCCTCTGGTCCAATCATTTTGAAACTTGGGGGGTATTTTGGGGAGAGGCACTAGATGCTATATTAAAAATGTGGTGCCTCTACCTCAAAAAATAGACCCCCCCAGAGCCCCCAAAACCCACAGATGAATTCCCTATTATTCCCTATGGGAATCGTTCTCCATAGGGAATAATAGAGTGCCCAATAGACATTTCCCTTCCCCCCACGCTTTCTAAAGTGGGGGAGGGCCTCCAAGCCAGGGAATCCCCTGCCCCCTCCCTCTCTCACACACAAATACTTACCAGATCTTCTTCCGGAGAACTCTTGCTGTGAAAACGAAAGCAAAAGAAAGGGAGGGGCTGTTCTCCCAAGCCCTTCCTGCTTTCTGCCCAGCCTTAAAGGGGCATACATTTTACAAACGGCTCAGGAGCTCTATAATAAAATGAAGCCTACAGGTATGTTCTCCCCCCCTCCACCCCCATCCCCCCCGCTTCCGATTTTTGAAGAGCGGGAGATGAGGCTGCGAACCCAGGGGTCTCCCGCCAGAGCGGGAGGGTTGGGAAGCCTAAGGTAGACTCTGTGGTGCAACTCTCTCGCCTCTAGAAAAACAAAAAGCAGGAAGCAGCCACAGTGGGTTTCTAACAGATTCTAAAATATGTTTTGTTCATATAAAAATCTACCAGGAGGTCTAGGCAGCTGATGTGTATTTCTGTGACTACAAAATGAACTTTGATTCTGTTCCACTGTTATCCTCAATAGCAGAACTATGAAATAATGGCTCTGAACAGCACTTTCTTTTTATTTTGGTTTCAGTCCGCCCAGGATCCATGCTGGTCAATAAACTTTCTTCCATTTGATAACTCAGCCAGAAAGTCTTCATTATGTGGCTAATAGTACAATCCTAAACACCAACTTCAAGGGACTAAAAGACTGAAACTCTATTTTGCAGTGGTGGACCTACATTTTTGGTACCCTGAAGCTTGAACTGTTGTGGGGGCCCATTCACAACCAGCAACAATAGGGCAACATCCAACAGGGTCCAAAGGCCTTGCTGCTGTTGCAAGGACCTCGGGGTCTAAATGACGAAGGATGGGGTGTTAGGGTGAAGCTCTTGAAAATGAGCTGTAGAACTATTAAGCTGTGCACTAATGAAGGAGTCGAGGATCCAGCTGCCAAAATGTAGGCTATGAATAGATTCTGGTGAGCTCAGTAAGCTTATACAACTGGGGGTTCAAATGCTGCAAGGCCCCAAGAAAATTCTGAAATTTGACCCATTATAGGGACATTTTGAGGCCATGTGAAATGGGTATTAGAGCATATTCTAGGGTCAATATTAAATACTTCAACCCACTGGCTAATGATTCTGCAACTAAAATAGCTAATTTTAATAACAAACACTTTAAAAACCTCCATCAATTTTGGTGAAAAATTCACTTTTTTTTAAGGTTGCTTCAGGGTCTCTCTGGGATTTAGGGACCCTGAATCGTAAGCTTCATTAGTTTCATAGTAAATCTGCCCCTGCTGTTTTGGATTGCATTGTTAATCTACTGGTGTACAGTCTCAATGTGAGAAGCCATGTGGTCTGAGATTTGAGAAGTCCTGCCTTTATGTGAAAGGTAAGACCAGTGTGTGTGTGGAGGAGGGGCAGCGAAAAAAAAATAGGAACAGTGACAAGTACTTAAATACTAAACATACATTAACACAATATGGCCCTACACAGAGTTACAGTCTTATAAGTCTACTAGCAGTAAAGCCCATTGTAGGAAAAAATACAACGGGCCCTAAAAAGATATCGTGGGAGGAGGGTGATGAATGTGTAGGTGGAAGGAAGGAAGACAGACAGACAGAATGAAAGAAAAAAAAGACAGAGAAAGAAAGAATGGTAGGAAAAAGATGGGAAGAAAGGAGTGCAAGAAAGAAAAATGGAAGAAAGGTAGACAGACAGAATGAATGAAATAAAAAGACAGAAAGACAGAGATACAGAGAATGAGAGAAAGAACAGAAGGAAGAGGTAAAAACAGGGAGAAAAGAAATGAGAGAGAAAAATGAGAAGGAACAGAATGAAAGAATAAGACAGAGAGACAGAGAAAGAATGAGAGGAAGGAAGGGAGAGTTATGGAAAAGCTGGGGAGAAAGGAGTGAAAGAAAGGAAAATGGAAGGAAGGAAGACAAGGAGACAGAAAAATGACAGGAAGACAGACAGGCAGCCAAGAAGGTAGGCTGCTAGGCAGGAAACTTAAGGCCAGGACCTCCAAGGTACAGCGGCGTCACTAGGGCGGGGCCAAGGGGGCCATCGGCCCTCCCCCAGAGCATTCTCATTGGCCCCAGGTGACCAATCCTCGCCAGGAGAGGGGAAGAGAAAGGGAGGGAGTGAAGAGAGAGAGGAGCAGGGAATGGGAATGCGCCTGCGCGCGCACTCGGCCCAACGGTGCACGCCCGCCTGCCCGCCCGAGAAACACAGAAGGGAGAGTTTGTGTGTGTGTGAGAGAGAGAGAGCGCTTCCCCTCCCACCAACGGCAAGCGCCGCCTGGTTTGAGAGGCAGCCAAAGGGAAGGGAGGGGGTGACACAGCCCTCCAAAAGGGGTGATACCCAATGGGGGGGGTGACTTGAATCAAGTTACACCCCAGGGTGCAACCCACCCTAGTGACACCTCTGCCAAGGTAGCCTTCTCAGAAGTGCTATCTGTTCCACATGCAGGGCTGGAGAGACAGGCACAAATCAGAAGTCTTAATGTGTGGATGAGATGATGGTGTAGGGAGGAAGGGTTTAATTTTTTTAGGCACTGGAATGCTTTCTGGAACAAGCGGGAGCTGTACAAAAGAGATGGTCTCCACTTATCCCCAAAAGGAACCAGGTTGCTGGCGCTTAAAATCAAAAAGGTGGTAGAGCAGTTTTTAAACTAAATCTTGGGGAAAAGCCAACAGAAGATTAAATGTCTCTGGTTTGGGAGGACTCATCTCAAAGAGATGAAGGCTTAGCTATTGCTTTTCTACTGGGTAATGGATTAGAGTTGTCCACTGAGATGGTGACAAACAGTATGGACTGTCTGCCAAAGTCTCGAGGCAGCAGGAGGAAGGTTGCGAGCCTAACTTGCCTGGGAAATTATAGATGTTTGTATACAAATGCTAGAAGTGTTTGAAGTAAAATTGGGGAGTTGGAATGTTTAGTATTGGGGGAAAACATAGACATGGGAATTTCAGAAGCTTGTTGGAATGAGGAGAATCAGTGGGGCATGGTGATTCCTGGATATAAGTTATATTGGAAGGATAGGAAGGGAAGGGTTGGAGGTGGGGTGGCTCTGTATGTCAGAGAGGGTATACAGTCCAGTAAGACTGAGGTCAGAGAATTAGATTCCCTTCTAGAAATGCTTTGGGTCGAAATAGAGGACCCAAAAGGAAGCTTAACTCTGGGAGTTTGTTATTGCCCACCAAATCAAAAGATAGAGGACGATTATAATGATGGATGAGTTAAAGGTAGTGGCTAAACGTAAAAACTGTGTTATAATAGGTGATTTTAACTACTCACAGATTGATTGGGTCAATATGTATTCTAGTCGAGAGAAAGAGATTTAGTTTCTAGACGCTTTCAATGACTGTGCTATGGAGCAGATGGTCACAGAAACTACCAGGGGAGGGGTGATCCTGGATTTTGTCCTAAGTAATGCCCAAGACGTGGTGAGAGATGTAAAAGTGATTGCACCACTTCGGAGCAGTGACCATAACGTTATTGATTTCACCATTTGTATAAATAGGGAGTTGCCCCAAAAGACCAGCACAACCACTTTTAACTTTAAAAGGCGTAAATTCTCTGATTGGGTCAATATGTATTCTGGTCGAGAGAAAGAGATTTAGTTTCTAGACGCTTTCAATGACTGTGCTATGGAGCAGATGGTCACAGAAACTACCAGGGGAGGGGTGATCCTGGATTTTGTCCTAAGTAATGCCCAAGACGTGGTGAGAGATGTAAAAGTGATTGCACCACTTCGGAGCAGTGACCATAACGTTATTGATTTCACCATTTGTATAAATAGGGAGTTGCCCCAAAAGACCAGCACAACCACTTTTAACTTTAAAAGGCGTAAATTCTCTGAGATGAGGAGGCATGTGAAGAGGAAACTGAAAGGAAAGGTAAATGCAGTCAAAATCCTTGGGGAAGCTTGGAGGCTAATAAAAACTACAATTCTAAAAACTCAGATAAAATATATACCACAAGTTAGGAAAGGCACAAACAGGTATAAGAAAAGGCCTGCATGGTTAACAAAAAAAGTTATGGAAGCTGTAAAAGGTAAGAAGGATTCCTTTAAGCAGTGGAAAGCTAGTCCAAGTGAGATTAATAAAAGGAAACACACGCTGTGGCAAATCAAATGCAAGACTGTGATCAGGCAGGCAAAAAAGAATGAGCATATTGCAAAAAACATAAAGACTAACAATAAAAATTTCTTCAAATATATTAGAAGCAGGAAACCAGCCAGGGAGGCAGTGGGGCCTTTGGATGACCAAGGGGTAAAAGGATTACTGAAGGAGGATAGGGAAATGGCTGAGAAGCTGAATGCATTTTTTGCCTCCGTCTTCACTGTGGAAGATGAGAAGTGTTTGCCCACTCCAGAACTGCAAATTTTGGAAGGGGTGTTGAAAGACCTGAGTCAGATTGAGGTGACAAGAGAGGAGCTCCTACAACTGATAGACGAATTAAAAACTAAAAAGTCACCAGGTTCAGATGGCATGTATCCAAGAGCTCTGAAAGAACTCAAAGGTGAACTTGTGGATCTTCTGACAAAAATATGTAATCTTTCATTGAAATCTGCCTCCGTTCTGTCAAGTCTGCTATGAGTTTCTCAACTACAATATTAAGTTTGGTCCTGAAGTGAAGGAGTCTGGGAGTTTTACACTGAACTCCGAATGCTGCTAGCTAACTTCCCTACCCCCTCCATAGAGAGGCCTTTGTTGTGTAGTCTGCTTTGAAATGCTAACATGGGAACAAGATAGTGGCACCTTCCCAGCCTGGATGTCTGTGGGAGGATGGGGCGGCAAGGTCTCAGGCTGGGAATGAAGGGAGTAGCACCCGAAAATGTATTGCATAGATTGCCCTCCCCGTAGGAATCCTTTGATCTATACCTTAAATGCTGGTTTAATGCCTATGTATCTCAGTCCTTCAAAATGTCAAGTCGGCTGAATTCCGAGTGCTTCCGAGTGTGCATCAAAGAGGGGGATGAATGGAAGACGGCGTTTAACACACCGATGGGACAATTTGAATACTTGGTCATGCCGTTTGGACTGCAGGGGGCACCGGGTGTGTTTATGAATTTCATAAATGATGTGTTGCAGAAGTTTCTGTACAAGTGGGTGGTGGTGTACCTTGATGACATCATTATTTATTCTCAAGATGTGCAGTCCCATGTAAAGCTAGTGAGGGAAGTGTTGACCACCCTGCTGGAGCACCAGCTGTATGCCAAACTGTCCAAATGCGAGTTCCACCGCACGGAACTAGACTATCTGGGCTTCCGGGTGTCTGGGGACGGACTAGCCATGGACCCAGCCAAAGTGCAGGCAGTCCTAGAGTGGGCCCCCCCGAGGACACGTAGACAGCTCCAAAGTTTCCTCGGTTTCGCGAATTTCTATAGGGGATTCATTGAGGGGTTCGCCCAAATTGCCCTACCCCTAACCGATCTCCTAAAGACGAAGGGGAAAGGGGAGGAAGCGAAGCGACCCGGGGCCTGGCTGAATTGGACACCGACCTGTCAGGCGGCTTTCGACCGGCTCAAACAACTATTCACAAGCGAGCCGGTGCTAAGCCACCCAGACGAGCGGAAGGGGTTCGTGGTCCAATGCGACGCCTCCGATGTTGCCGTAGGAGCCATTCTCATGCAGAAAGATGGGGAGGGGAAGCTAAGACCCTGCGCTTACATCTCGCGAAAGTTCTCAGAGGAACAGAGGAACTGGTCGGTGTGGGACAAAGAGGCTTTCACTGTCATGTTTGCGCTAAAAACTTGGAGGTCATGGTTGGAGGGAGCCAGGGTGCCCTTTGAGATCTGGACGGACCATAAGAATCTCGAGGCGCTAACAGGGAAGAGGAAATTGAGTGAAAAACAAATCAGGTGGGCGGGGTTCTTCTCCAAGTTTGACTTCACCCTGAAGCACATCCCGGGGATCCGAAATTTCTTAGTAGACGCCCTGTCCAGGCTCCCCCAGCATGAAAGCCAGAGGGAGGAGGTGGTAGACTCCCTGATCCCCCCCACACAAGTAGCAGCTATGGTCACCACCCGCTCGCAGAGGAAAAAAGAATTGAGCGGGCTGAGTAGGGAACGCATCGCCCTGGAGGCCGAACGGGAGGGAGGTGGGCGGCCAGAGGGGGTGCAAAAGAGAAAAGACGGCCTTTGGTACAAGGGGGAGAAACTGTACATTCCGGAGTCATTAAGAAAGGAAATTCTCCAACTGTGTCACTGTTCCAAACTAGCGGGGCACTTCGGCTACGTCAAAACCTTGCACTTAGTGCACCGGCAGTTCTGGTGGCCATCCCTAAAGAAAGATGTCTCAGAGTTTGTGGCCGGTTGCCCTGTGTGTGTAATGGCGAAAAAGAGGGGGGGGGGGAACCCCGGGGCTCCTGCAGCCGTTAGAAACAGCGAAACGGCCATGGGCCATAGTGTCTATGGACTTCATAGTCGAGCTGCCATCCTCCCGGGGAAAAACAGTCATACTCGTGGTAGTGGACACGTTTTCAAAACAAGCCCACTTCATCCCCTGCAGCCAGTTGCCCACGGCCAAGAAGTTAGCGGCCTTATTTTTCGACCACGTGGCCAAACACCACTCCATCCCAGACAAAGTCATTAGCGACAGGGGGCCTCAGTTCGTTGCCACCTTCTGGCGGGAGTTTTGTAAACTATTAGGGATGGAACAGGGGTTGAGCTCCGCCTATCACCCCCAGACGGACGGACAGACAGAGAGAGTGAATGGGGTGCTAGAGCAATACCTACGGTGCTTTGTCAGCCTACGCCAATCCGACTGGGTGGACCTCCTCCCCTTTGCAGAATACGCTTACAACAACAGCGCCCATAGCTCCACTAAAGCGTCTCCCTTTGCAACCGTCTTTGGGTATGAGGGGAAGCCGATCCCCATGTTGCCAGGAGGGGAGGGGTTGACGGGCTCAAGTTTCGAACAGTGGTGGCAAGGTCCCAGCCAGTGTTGGTCAGCTATACAAGAAAACCTGAAGCTGGCCAAAGAGGCATATAAAAAGCAGTACGATAAAAACCATGTGCCAGTGTGGGATCTGAAGGTGGGGGATTCCGTGTTTCTGTCAACAAAAAACCTGCCTCTGGCCCAACCGTCTAGAAAACTGGCTTTTAAGTTCCTGGGGCCATTTAAGATCAAGCGGGTAATTAACCCAGTGATGGTAGAGCTCGACCTCCCCCCTGCTCTTGGTAAAGTCCACCCTGTTTTTCATTGCAGCCTGCTGCGCCGATGCCCGAAGCCGTCCAAATGGCACTCACAAGATTCACCAACCCTCCTCCCGAAGGGGGAGTGCCGAAGCCTTTCGGGGCCCCAGTTGCTGAGCCATAAATGTGAACCGCCCTCCTCGTGGGCCCACCCTGCAAGGGGGGCCTAAGGGGGGGCAGTATGTCAAGTCTGCTATGAGTTTCTCAACTACAATATTAAGTTTGGTCCTGAAGTGAAGGAGTCTGGGAGTTTTACACTGAACTCCGAATGCTGCTAGCTAACTTCCCTACCCCCTCCATAGAGAGGCCTTTGTTGTGTAGTCTGCTTTGAAATGCTAACATGGGAACAAGATAGTGGCACCTTCCCAGCCTGGATGTCTGTGGGAGGATGGGGTGGCAAGGTCTCAGGCTGGGAATGAAGGGAGTAGCACCCGAAAATGTATTGCATAGATTGCCCTCCCCGTAGGAATCCTTTGATCTATACCTTAAATGCTGGCTTAATGCCTATGTATCTCAGTCCTTCAATTTCTGCCATGGTCTTCAGTTCTGATTACAATAAACTTGCAACTCTGTTTTAACAAGAGACTCGTTATTGAATTCAGCCGACTTGATACGTTCCTGAGGACTGGAAGTTAGCAAATGTCACCCCCATCTTTAAAAAGGGTTCCAGAGGACATCTGGGAAATTACAAGCCAGTCAGTCTGACTTCAATACTGGGAAAGTTGGTAGAAAGCATTATCAAAAACAGAATGAGTAGGCACATTGATGAACACAATTTACTGAGGAAGACTTAGCATGGGTTCTGTAAGGGAAGATCTTGCCTCACTAACCTGTTACAGTTCTTTGAGGCAGTGAACAAACATGTGGACAAAGGGGACCCAATAGATGTTGTTTACCTTGACTTCCAGAACGTTTTTGATAAAGTTCCTCATCAAAGGCTCCTTAGAAAGCTTGAGAGTCATGTTATAAAAGGACAAGTCAGACACTTGTGAGGCACTTCAAAGGAATCTGTTGAGGCTGGATGAGTGGGCATCAACGTGACAGATGAGGTTCAGTGTGGCCAAGTGCAAAGTGATGCACATTGGGGCCAAGAATCCCAGCTACAAATACAAGTTGATAGGTTGTGAACTGGCAGAGACTGACCAAGAGAAAGATCTTGGGGTCATTATAGATAACTCACTGAAAATGTCAAGACAATGTGCGATTGCAGTAAAAAAGACCAAGGCCATGCTGGGAATTATTAGGAAGGGAACTGAAAACAAATCAGCCAGTATCATAATGCCCCTGTATAAATCTATGGCGCAGTCTCATTTGGAGTACTGTGTACAATTCTGGTCACCGCATCTCAAAAAGGATATTATAGCATTGGAAAAAGTCCAGAAAAGGGCAACTAGAATGATTAAAGGTTTGGAACACTTTCCCTATGAAGAAAGGTTAAAACGCTTGGGGGTCTTTAGCTTGGAGAAACGTTGACTGTGGGGTGACATGATAGAGGTTTACAAGATTATGCATGGGATGGAGAAAGTAGAGAAAGAAATACTTTTCTCCCTTTCTCACAATACGAGAACTTATGGGCATTCAATGAAATTGCTGGGCAGTAGGGTTAGAAAGCATAAAAGGAAGTACTTCTTCATCCAAAGGTTGATTAACATGTGGAATTCACTGCCACAGGACTTGGTGGCAGCTATAAGCATAGCTGACTTCAAGAAGGGTTTGGATAAAAATATGGAGCTGAGGTCCATCAGTGGCTATTAGCCACAGCATATTATTGGAACTGTCTGGGGCAGTGATGCTCTGTATTTTTGGTGCTTGGGGGTGGGGTGGGGTGGGGGTAAAGTGGAAGGACTTCGAGCCCTAATTTTGAACCTCCTTTTTTTTTGGCCACTGTGTGACACAGAGAGTTGGACTGGATGGGCCATTGACCTGATCCAACATGGCTTATCTTATGCTCTTTTGTTCTTATGTACAAGCCTCCCTTTTACCCTCTCCCACTTGCAGGTGGGAGGGAGTGAAAGGGAGCCTTCCAGTGGCTCCATATCTCTTAAAGCAAGCAGCTGACAGGTGGACCTGCTCCTCTGGTGGCTGTAAGAGGCAGGAAGCCTTTGCAAGCTTCCCTTTCACTCCCTCCCGCTTGCAGGTGGCAGGAAAGCAAAAGGGAGTCCATTCCATCTCATGAGGCCATAGGACAGAATGAACTTCATTCTCTTGTGCATGTCCAGAGATAAAAACTTTAGAACATGTGTTCCTAAACTGTACTTTTTACTCTGACCCACGCTCCATACCCATTGACCCGTCTGAGTGAGCAAATAGTGAAGCCCAACAAATATAAAATTGTCTTCCTGTTGTCAACTCGGAACCAATTGGTAATTGAAACTGTGGCAAAATTTTTATATTTAGCATCTAGAAGGCTCTTAATGCATTTACAAATTGCCATTTGATGGATGGATTGTTCCTTGCCATGGTCAATATCATGCCAATAAAGGTTATTGTATTGTATGTCCATTCTATGCTATCAGCTCATAGGACAGAATGGACTGTATTTATCCTATGAGCCCATTGGACAGAATGGAGTCCATTCCATCCTATGGGCCTATAGGATACAATGAAGTCTATTCTGTCCAATGGGCTCATAGTATAGAATTTACTCCAATCTGTCCAATGGGCCCATAAGACAGAATGGACAGAATGAGTCCATTGTGTTCTATGAACCCATAGGACAGAATACTCCCTTTGCTGTAGAGTCTTTTGAGCAAAACTCTGCTTTGTGAGCTACTGGCATTTAAGTTGTGAACTACTGCATAAATTAGTTTGCTTTGGGGCCATTTTTCCTGAGCTAAATGTGTGAGCTGGAGGTTTAATAACTGTGAGGTAGCTCACACTAACTCAGCTTAGAGGGAACACTCTAATGCTATATGACCCTTCTGTAGCCTAATTTGAATAGTAAGAGGAAAGAGTATTTGCAGGTAGAAAGGGGCCTTGATACATTGTATAGTGTCAGTCTATCTGCTGCTGCTGAACTGGCCCCTCGCCTGTGAATGAACATTCCTTTGTGTCAGTTGAAGAGAAGCAACTGCTACTGTTTGCCTCATGAACATGTCTCTCACAGTTTACTGTTTGCTTCACTGTTTGCTTTGTAGCACCATTTGTGTGTGTGGGGAGACACACTGTCCTGGACATCCTACAACAGGCCCTGAGGAAAGGCAGTAGTGATCAGTAAGCCCCCAGGAGAACCTGTCAGTAGAGAACTGTTTCCCTCAGAGGTCTGGTGAGGTCTGGTGGTGGGCAAGGGAGAGCAGGATCAGCCAATGGCATGCCAGAGACAGAGTGCGAGCCAACCCTGTGTGGCCCACATCCAACCAATGAAAATCCTCAGATTTGCCACCTTAGTAAGGGCTTTTATTTGTTACTGATTATCTTAACTGTGCTTGTAACTGCAGTGTAAGTTTTGGCTCTCTCTCTCTCGCTCTCGAGAGAGAGAGCCAAACTAGAGATCCAGTTTGGTGTAGTGGTTAAGTGTGCGGACTCTTATCTGGGAGAACTGGGTTTGATTCCCCACTCCTCCACTTGCACCTGCTGGAATTTCCTTGGGTCAGCCATAGCTCTCATAGGAGTTGTCCTTGAAAGGGCAGCTTCTGTGAAAGCCCTATCAGCCCCACCCACCTCATAGGGTGTTTGTTGTGGGGGAGGAGGATAAAGGAGATTGTGAGCCGCTCTGAGACTCTTGAGTGGAGGGCAGAATATAAATCCAATGTCATTTTCTTCTCTCTCTCACTCACAACGTGTAAGAGAGAAAGGAATGTGTTAAACTGCAACAGACTCATATGCATATCCATGACATTACTCTTGTCAAATGAAGATTAGACACTCATTTATTTAAAAAAAAAGCAGAAAAGCGAAAATGAGAGAAAAAAACAAAGTGACAGAAAAGTGATGTGATGCTTCATCATTTCAAATTAAGCCTGTAAATTGACTCCTCTGCTTCTCTAATGAACCATAACTTCTGCCGGTTACCAGTACTTACCCTCTCAAGGGAAAGGAGTTATCATTTTTGCCTTGAATGTAAAACACAGCCTAACAGTGGCAATTTGGGGAGGGGGGAAGGGGTGTGTCTAAAAAAGCTGAGTCTGAATTCAGAAGGTTCTAGTAGCTTGTAAGGAGACAAGACTTTTCTAATTCCCCCAATTCTGAATTCACTCCCTTTCAGTAGTCAATAAAAGTCTGTATGGTCAAAGCTATGGTATTCCCAGTAATAATGTATGGCTTTGAGAGTTGGACCATAAGGAAGGCCGAACACAGAGGAATAGATGCTTTTGAACTGTGGTGCTGGAGAAGAATCTTGAGAGTCCCTTGGACTGCAAGAAGATCAAATCAGTCAGTCCTAAGGGAAATCAACCCTGACTGTTCCCTGGAAGATCAGATGCTGAAGCTGAAGCTCAAATACTTTGGCCACCAAATGAGAAGGGAGCACTCACTGGAGAAGACCCCGATGCTGGGAAAGACAGAAGGCAAAAGAAGAAGGGGACGGCAAAAGATGTGATGACTGGACAGTGTTACTGATGTAACTAATACGAATTTCAGCAGACTTCGGAGGATGGTAGAAGACAGGAGCACCTGGCGTGACTTTGTCCATGGGGTCGCAAAGAGTCGGACTTGACTGTGCGGCTGAACAACAACAAAGTAGTCAATGACCTATACAAATTTTGCACATATGTTTTACAGCATGCAGGAGTTTTAGTAAATAAGGTAAATATTCATACTTTGGGTAAGTGTTCAAAGTACAACGAAGTATTCTGAGGTAATTTTATTTTTTGTTGTCATTGTTTTAGGTAAAAATATTACAGTATACAAGAAAAAATTATTAAAGGTAAAAATACATTATTTGATTTTTTTCTCTCTGAACAATTATACCTACAGAACACATTTTTATTTTTTTTGTTTCAGTTTTTTTAAACAAATATAACTATTAATCTATTAGGCTATCTGTGTTCTCATCTGGCACTTAAGAACAGGTCACAGCTCACCCTCTGGTTTTGCTTATGAATCATTATTAATAGCTAATATCTAATGTCATTGTATAGTGATCTTGTAAACAAACAGTACAGTTGTATGGGTCTATAGTAGCAAAGTGTGCTTTGAACAGCTGGAAATCCTTTTTCTACCATTAAAGGAATATGAAACTGAGTTTTCAGATGCAGTAATGTAGGTTAACAATGTTATCCTATGCAAAGTTACTCCCATCAAAGATAACTGAAATATTTAGGTTTAGAGTAGAAGAACTTTACATGGGATTGCGCTATTAAGACTTGCTTCAATTTGGGAGAGTGCAACGTGAAGACACCTATAGTGCAGTCTATAAGTGCTTAATTTTTTGAATAACATTCCCCCAGCAAAACGAATTGCAGAAAACACTTTTTCTGAGAAATTCCATATTTTGTTGGAATGTTGTTAAGTGGATCAAGATCCATACAAGGTGTTGCTGATTCAAGATTCATTGACAACATGTTTTATAAACTCACGTTTACTCTATGGCTTTCTATTCAATCCAGGCTGTGTGGGCCACAGTTCAATGTTTATTGACTTGGGTGTAATCCAAATGGACTGCATGGCACATACTATGGGTAATTAAAAACCTCTCAAATGTATTTTCTAGAACACTCACAGTCCTGAGGGAAACAGAATTTCTTTTCAGCATGAACAAAGTTCATGGGAACATATTTGCATTACTTTCAAGGAAGTTTCTTGTGTTATAATTTTAAAATATAAAAGTTCCTGAAATTTCTAGTGTCTCAAAAGTGTGTTGGAATGATTATTATGCAATTCCTCAGTACAAATACTATAGCCAATCATGGGAAAAATCTGGCTGCTGGCAAAAATCCAGCTGCTAAAATACAGCCTCAGTATCTTACAGATCATAGTTCCTCTACACAATGGAGTGCACTAATAATTACAATGTGATATCTTCTGCCATATCCCCACAAGAACATCAATGTATATATATGATATGTTTCTCCATCTGTACCTGTTTTGGAATATATATGGCAGTATCAGGGAACCTTACCTCAAACTATGCTGAGACATGGCCCTTAGACTACATTTCATTATGACCACTGAAAGCCAGGTCAAATGACATGCACTAAGGATGCTCTAAAACGATCAAGCTTGCTATGATTGCTTGTCTTGTCAGCCCAGAATTCACAGCATGATCACAGAATTCTGCTAAGTCCCAGCTACACCTGCTCCAGGTTCCTTTGTTCAGCACCACCACAACTTGATGTTCCTGACAGTGGAAGGAATTCTTCAACTTCTCCTCTAGATGAACAGTGTTGTCAGATGAGCAATGTGGAGGAAAGGCCCTCCTTTCTTGAAATCCAGCAATCTAGCCTCTGCAAGAGCTATCAATTTAGGCTAGGTGACAATTTTTCATTCTAATGGTCTCCTCCAACATCTGCCCAGAATTTTTCATTATTCTGTATCACACATATAGAAGTTCCACTACAATCTTCCTAAAACACAAATTCCAGGTGTAATGCTTACCATTGAGTGGAAGTTCTTCCCTTATGGACCACATTTTTTTTCTGAATGAGTTAGGCATTTTGCACATGAATGATTCTATGAATTCATTTCAAGTCAGGGAGATTAATTATCTGCAAGCCAGTGGTGTGGTTCACTTCAGTAAAACCCATGTTCACCTACTCATTTAAAACAGGAAACATCCCTTTGGATACAGGATGTTTTGATATTTAGACCAGCTAAAATTGCTAAGAATTTTCTAGTCTTCTTGTAAACAAGAGCATAATAACTTCTTTGCATTTTGAAATGTTCAAAGCACACAGTCATACAAATTGTCTCAGTAATCCTCACAACAACCCTACCACTCGGGTGGAATTCTTGCAGGAGCTCCTTTGCATATTAGGCTGCACACCCCTGATGTAGCCAATCCTCCAAGAGTTTACAAGGCTCTTTTTTGTAAGCTCTTAGAGGATTGGCTACATCAGGGGTGTGTGGCCTAATATGTAAAGAAGCTCCTGCTAGAATTTCACCCCTGCTGCCACTTATTATATAGTTCCATATTGCAAATAGAGTTGGGGGCAGGCTAACAGTGCAGTACCAAAAAGAGTTACTTCCAATTCCAATGAGGTCAATAGGCTTAAAGGGTGTAACTCTGCTTAATATTGCACTGTAAGTCTGAGAAATATTGGCTAGCCCATCACCTGCCTAATGAACTGATGACTGAAAGCAGAGTAACATGAGGAACTAACATCAAAACATGCATTTCTCCCAACCCTGCCTTTCCCCTTTTAACTCAAATATGAAGGCAATTTAGGGCTACCAGCCTCCAGGTGGAGCCTGGAGATCTCCTGCTTTTACAACTGATCTCCAGCTAGCAGAAGATCAGTTCTCCAGGAGAAAATGGCTGCTTTGAAGGGTGGACTCTAGGACATTGTACCCTGCTGAGGTCCCTTCCCTCTCCAAACCCCACCCTCTCCTGGCTCCATCCCCAAAGTCTCCAGCTATTTTCCAACACAGACCTGACAACCCTAGGGAAGTAGAACATTTGCAAAGACAATTGGAATGGGGTGCTTCATACTTCTGCCCAGGGCATCTCCTTTTCAAGTTTCCCAGGTTATTTTTTTTTTATATATATGTAGGCTCTGAAACTGCACATAAGCCTAGCTGGAGGAAAATAGCTGGGAGGTGGGCATTTGCCAAGAGCAACTAGTGTGCCCAGTAGGTTCTACTCACCACCATCTTGGTCACTTGTCTTCCCCTGCAAGTTTCTCTTGTTCTCAATTTGTGTTAGCAAGGGCAAGCTTGGGAACATGTGTTTTCTAAGATAACATATAGCTCTAACTAAAAATGAGATCTGAACCAGGGAAATTCCCAGCTCACACTCTGAGTTGCTACACTACACCAGGTAGAGGTTATTTTTTTTTAGGATTCATAGTGGCTGCACAAATGAAAATTTGTGAATTGCAAGTTTTGAATGAATTTTTCTGGAACACATTTCTCTACCTCTTCTTTCCACACCTTTCAGTGTCATTTCCTTAGCATTTATGCCTTTTGATCCTTGGTTACTGTTTGCCGCTTTATCGCTATGAAGATCTGGCTTTTTTCCCAATTTTCAAAAGTTGCTTTGGGTATCTAGAACAACCAAAGTTATCTTCTCAAGGTTACACATATAATTCTGATGTCAAAAGGCCTGCTTTGATACAAAAAAAGTCACCTTTATATCATAAAGGAAATAATTGATCATTGGCTTCACCCAATAAACCAGGCTAATGCACAGTGCCTCTAAAATAACCATTACTCAGCAAAAACAGAGCTTTTGATGCACTCGTCTTGCACAGCTTTTGCTCCTTTAGAATGCTGGTTGAAATAATAAAGTGTTTCTTATTAGTCCACCATCAAATGTCTTTATTTAAGTTCTTCCCAAACTTGTCACTGAGTTGTTGTATAAGTTTTGCCAACTCGCCAGTTGCTTGTGACTTTTCTTCTAGAAGTTCATAGCGCAGACTTGAAATATCTTGCTTAATCTCCTTAAGTTCGCCTAAAATTAAAAGAAAAACTATTTTTAATAGGATGGAATACATAACAACTAGCAGAATGATTAATTTATCCCTTGCATCTTTCCTGCCATCTCTTGTGTGCGCTCTTTCACATGTGGGAGTTTCCAAACTTATCTACAAAGAATTTTGAACCATGTAATTTGTGGAAGAGCTGCAGTTATTTTATGGCTTACTTAAGTGACTAGCCCTGACTTCCATCCTAAGCAGAGTTACAGGTAGCCTTCTAAGTCCATTGAAGCCAATAGGTTTAGAAGGGTCTGCATAGACCCTCTGCATAGACTTCACATAGGATGGCGCTATAGTTGCATGAGACCCTAAGGACAACTCCCTAAGTGTGTATTAATTTTGGAATAAGAAACAAATATGCATGAAAAAAGGACATCTATTCATTATGACCCCAAACAGAACTAAGATAAGAGAAAGAGTCCAGTAGAAGCTAGTTGCGAGAAAGTCCAAGTTCAGTGAATTAATGATGAATAACTTTTATTGGATGGTGACTTCAGTAAGAAACTAATTCTGACAGCAATAAAATCCACAAAATACAGTCATTACTCTAAAATGTTTTAATCTGCATGCACAGGTATCATTTTATTGCATAAGAACTCTTAGGAAATGATACTGTTTTCAGCCTCTGATTGCATACATGGCTTTCTTTTCACCACCAGGCACCAATCACCAATCACCACCAATTACCAGTCTTTCTTTTGAAAACTTATGAGTAGGGGTGCTACCAGCCCTGAGACCGCTTGCGGGATACAAATTGAAATGAAATTAAATGTCATAAACACATTATTTTGATTTTAAAAATTCTTGTTTCTCACATGGATTTTCCTCTTTGAAATGGAAATGGCAGTTTCAACCATATGCATTTGACAAAACTAGTACCATAAAATTGATGCCTGTTTTTATATCACTTGTGTAAGTGGCATATGGCATAAAATGATGTTTCAAATTTGTTTATTGGGAAAACCAATGACAATGGGAGAAACATTTCACATTGACAACATATGAAAAGTATAGGAAATGGGTTAAAGTTGTAACTTCTAATATTTGGCCTAAATTATCCTAATACTTGAAAAAAATAGGCTAAGTTTATTCTTAACTTATTTTGTTCTAATTTCCTGAAAATTTGTGATAACTGCTGTCAACCTTTTTATTGATATATTAATGATATTGCTCAGTATTGTACCTATGTATATATAGTGTGTATGCTGCATTATAATTATGCAATGGTTTCTCTTTCCTTTTCTGCATACACACATGTATAATTTTTCAACTCCCATTTATATGCATGGCTTTCTGTTCACCACCAATCAATGGTTCTTTCTGTATTATCACTGAGCACTACTATGGGGAAAACAAGTGGAAAGGTTAAAAGTTGGATTGCATTACTTTCTTCCGCTGACAGGAGTCTTCCTTTGGCAGAGTAATCTGTCCTTCATCAGAGTATGGTTATTCACTTAGCAGACAGAAGGCACTGGAACCTCCATCCATCCATCCATCCATCCATCCATCCATCCATCCATCCATCCATCCATCCATCCCCTATCTATCTACCCATCTGTCTGTCTGTCTCTAGCCAGCCAGCCACATATAAAAAGAAACTGGTAAGAATTGTCCTCTTTTGCTTCTCTATAAAATTTCTTCTCATTCAGATATTATTTAGAATTTCTACATTGCCCAACAAGGGCTGTTTCAAAACTCCATTTAAAAGTTTGGCCACAGTGATTACTTTCTCTAGCATATGATCACTTGACTCATTGACTTTCTCTGAATGCTATTTTGCTGAACTCTAAGAAAGAGTTAATAACATCAGCATGATTTCTGTTTTGATTCACTTGGACATTTCTTAGTGACTGTTTTCACTTACCAGAGTTCTGTACCATTGTGCTCTAGCAAAGCACTAGGGATGGCTGGTATGATTTAGGCAACATATTCTTTGAAGCCTCTAATAAAAACTATAATGGAAGAGATGCTATATTCAAAGTCTAAGATACTTCTGAGGCTAACATTTTATCATTTTCCTTTCTGCTTGGTGAAAAATGCTTTCAGGGGGGGGAAATCCTTTCACCACCTTTAATTGATTGACAACTGAATTGTCATAAACACTGTTAATAAAATGTCATGACTTCAACTTTGTCTATGATATAGTACCAATAAATTTAAAAGAACTTGCCTTCATTAACTTCATCATTCTCTCGATCCACCTGGGCCTTCAGAACATATCGTTTAATAAGTCTCTTCATTATTTTCTGGGAAAAAAATCAATTAACATGATTAAATGGAATGATGTTGTCTGACCATGTCTGTTTAATTTTAGGGCCACAATCTAGTGCAGTTATTCATGTTTAAGACCATTGATGAGCTTGAGCACACAACTATATTGGATTGTGGACTGAATGATAGAGGCTTAAAACTCTTCAATTGTATATTAGATATGAAACCATAATATGCAAAAAACAAAGGTCACTATGCCACTATTTTACCTGGAGCAACTGCCTCTTGGTCCTTGGTCATTCTCATGTAATTTCTAGCAACATCTATATCTTTTGCACTCAAGATTCAGGGTGATTCTGTGGCTGTGTGCACCATGAGTAACACTCATTCAATTTGGAGGTATATTTGCTAGCTTCTTCCCCCTAACAACAAGTCTAGAAAGATTTACATTCCTAGGAGTGGTGGAATAGCATCTATAGAGGTAGAGACAATTGCTCCCGACATCCACTGATGGAAGAAGTAGGAAAGAAGATTTTGGCCCTTCTCTCTCTTTATTGCAGACTAGCCACCTATGTAGCTATTACTCTACATGATCCTGAAACTGAAAATCACATTTCTCAGGGTTGGAGATTGGAAATGGGGAAACAAGAAGGAGGGGGGAGATATATGACTAGCAGAATTTTTACTGATTAATACCTGGATCTAACCTAAAGTCTTTAAGATGAAGCTCAGTGAATTCACGGTCCGTGAACAGAAAACAAAAAGGCACAGCAAATTGTGAAAAAGAATATCCTACAGCAGCAATGGTTTTATTATTTAATATTTTTAAATGTTTAAAATTGCCCTTCCACTTTGACAAGGCAATATAAAAACAAAATAGCCTCAACTGACTGTATATAACATTGTAATGTGATACTGAAATTACAACAGTACAGAAAGTTATCTTTAAGAAAAAAATATGGATTATACTTGACTCGAAATCAACTTTCTGAAAAAGACAGATGTAACAAGTTTAATCATAATTAACTTTTTAAAAGAAAGCTTTAGAACCCAAGTACTAAGAAAGATCAGAAGATAACATTTTTGTTAAACAGCAATGAATATTTAGAGTGTGCAATGAAAACGTCCCAGTATTGTTTGTGAAACACAAATCCACATCTTAAACTAAAGTTATGAATTACAGAATGACTTCGATTTCTCTTATTCTGCTTGCTTTGTGTTTCTGAAAATGACCCTTTACTTTGGGAAAACAGAAACTTGTCCTGTTGCTTTAATGAGATATGAATTTTTATGTGTGTGTGTCCATACTAGAGAAGGACAGGCAATATTCTGTCACGCAGTGTACAACCAGTGTGTAGGCCATTCGTGAAGCTTAACCAGTCTAAATCACAAGCAAGGGGGGGCTTCCGGGTTACGTCATCTTGCCTTCAGGGGTGTTCGCAGATTGTCCTCCTGCAGCACCTCTGAATCTGGCTGTTGGAGGGGCATCACAGACGTGGCGCCTCCATAGGAAAGCCCTGGAGGGGTGTTTCTTTGGCATGGGACTTTTGCGGGGAGCTAGGGGTACGGTGGCGGCTGCCCCAAGGCTCTGCAGTCATGATAGCTGGCTCAGCAGCAGAAAAAGATGAACGCCTGACTGCTTTCTTTCGCTTTTCTCAGTAAGCTTTTGATGTAGCGTCTTTCTACTTCTATTGTGGTAATTCTACTTGACAAGTAAGTGAACTTTCAATTCCACTGGCTAATGGGTTGTTTTACATAACAACGAGCGGTTAGTTCAAAAGAAGGGATAGAGGCTGATTATATGCCTATTTCCTCTTGCAAATTAGGCCTCGAAAAGTCTACGAGCAATCTTAAGTATCGGTAATTACTTGAATTGGATTGAATACAAATACTTAAATCGACCCAGATTATCATTGGACATATGTTAAAGAGACCTCTATTTGGCTGCAATATGATCTGAACATAAATGAGATATATTCTAGAGAGATCTGTCCCTGTGGCCTGACTGCATTTGAAATGATAACATTTGAAATCTCAGCTGGAGCTGATGTGGAATGTTGATTTAACAGGATCTTGAAGCTACTTTTCAACTTGGATTAAGAGACTGAGTTTGCTGACAGAGAAAAATGGCACTGCCAAGCGAAATGTATTATAAAAAAGATATCTTATGGAATATTACTTCTGAGACAGGATCTCGACTCATTAATGCAGCTGATTAGAAAGCAAATGGGAGCTTTTATGCTGAAAGCTAGCAAACTTTCAAATCTACAGGAGCTGAGTGCTAAAGAGATTCTGCTGACGTCTGCGGAATTAGAATGGAAAAGTGATCTGCTCTGAAACGAACAGAAAAATGGATCCCTATGGCGCACTTACAAAACGAGACCGGAAATCAAGACTGAGTGAAGTCATGCTGAGAGGAAGAAATGGTGTTGAATTCTTCTTCTCATTATCGAGAGGGCAGGCCACATTGAGAAGGTGCATCCCGACCAGCAAATTAAGATGTGGAAATCTTTCAGGAAGAAGGACTCTTGAACTTTTCCCCTTTTTATGGATGGTTAGATATGGAACCCTCCATAAGAATTGACATGCAATTTTAAAAGGCAAAGTGTGATGTCTGGGTTACATTAAGTTGGTTTCTTATGAAAATAATTTCTATATGAATATAGAAACTAAAGGAATTCAAAAGTTTTTAAATTTTGGGAAGAAGGATTCCTGAGTTTTAGTTTTTCTTGTGGATAAGGTAAGGTAAGGTAAGATTTTATTTGTATCCCACCCTCCCCGCCTAGGCAGGCTCAGGGTGGCTAACAACATCTTATACATATACAATAAACAAATATGGAATTGTTAATAATGGATTGATATGTGATTTTAAAAGAACAAGGGAGATCCTAAGGAAGGAAGGGTGTTGTTAAAATGTTAGTTAAATATACAGTTAATTTGGATCTATGCTAAAGAGTGCAGACAACACATTTATTTTTACATAACAGATTTATTCTTTGTATGTTTATTTGGTGAAATTGCTCCTATTGATGTAAGAGTTGGACTAATTGTTAAAAAGGCAGATAGCACAATTATTTTGTAATCTGGTAGATTTGTTTCTAATATGCCCCTTTGGAGAAACTGTTTATACTGAGATAGACAAATTATTAAGTGGTATTTTTTTAATTAGTTAAGGATAAAGATATGATTTTATGTGCTTATTTTTATAAGAATATTGTTAAACCAACAAATTAGTTTGTGCTTATAACAGGGTTAAGCTAAATCAGACAAATTTGTGTTGAGATGGTTTTGAATTTTTTTTTTAACTTTATATACTTATTTGTGTTCAAGAAGAATTGTTTAGATTCATATTACTAGTATTAGTTTAGTAAAAAAATTCTGTAATGAAAGAAAGGATGGTAAAATATATGGAGACCTTTATACTTGCAAGTAGAATGATTTGGGTATTTTATTTGGAGGTAGAATTATAATTGATATATTTGTACTTTTTTCTGTTTCTGTTTTTCCCATTCTGCAAATGCCCTTCCCCCCTTTTATGTATCTTTTGCTCTGTTTTTTTTTCTTTGTCGTTAAAATCAATAAACATTATAAAATCTAAATCACAAGCAAGGTTGTCAACTGATCAGAAAAAAATGTCCTGCTCTTATGCCTTTCAGTGGCAGACATCAGAAGGTAAAGTTTTTTTCCATGACATGTAGAGATTTATTATTGATTACCAAACAGATTATTTCCTTGTTTAACACAATGTTTCTTACAGTTTACTAAGCAGACCACCAATAGTAAACTTGTGGAACCCATTATTATGAACAAATAAAGCTATCTTATACTGAATCAGACCATGAATTTATCAAGGTCAGTATTGTCTACTCTGACTGGCAGTGCCTCTCTCAGATGTCTTTCCCATTAGCAGATGCATAATCCTTTTAAGTGGCAAGGTTGAGGACTTAAAAGGAGGATGCAATGAGATTTTTTTGTTCACTTTACCCAACTCCTTCCAATTTCATTTCTTTTACCTGTACAAATAAATTGCCTCCTATGACATATACTGTTCTGTACTTCCTCTCAGGTAAAGCGCTCACAAGTAGGGAACTCTGTGCACAGATCTCACCTCCAAGCACTGAATAGTTGGTAACTATTTGACTTTTACAGAAATGACCTTGCAACTGCTACTCATGTTCTGATTCTATGCAGGCTTGATTACTTTCCTGAAATGTAAGGTGGGATCACATTGGGGTGGCAATATCTCAGCTCTGAAAAAGCTGGTTTTCTTTGATGTGTGCTGTGTCAATCCCACAGCTCCTGCCCTGCTGCTGGGAGAGGCGTGGGCAGCACACATGCAAGAGGAGCATTTAGACTGCTCCTTCACATGCCGGGTGGGTGCATCATGCATCCCAGCCGTTCAGACAGCTGGGAAACATGCCCTGCGTGTATTTTAGAGATTTGCTACTGGGAAGTTCCTGGTAGCTATTTAATCTGGTCCCATCCCATTCTAAAATGAGGTAAATATGGGCGGGACTCAGCGAGCAGATGTGCATGTGTGATTATGCACATTACATCTGACGTGGCTAGATCAGGGCAAATCTCTTGTGTGATTGCACATGTAGTCTCTGCAGGACTGCCTTCTGAAATACATCTGTAAACATCAACTGGTCTGGAATACAATACCCAGACTACTCACTCAGAGAATCCAATGGGAACATATTTACCAATCTTGAAAGAAGCTGAACTAATGGAAGTGTTTTACACCAACAGACCACAGCTCCTTTTAGCACAGTATTGTCTACTCTTGATGGTAGCAATTCTCCAGGATATCAGAGAGAAAGTCTTCTTGACACTACTATTTGAGATTCATTAACAGGAAATGCCAGAGGCGGAACCTGGGCCATCTGCATGCCAAGCACATGGGTTTCTAGCTGGTTCTACGGACTGAATCATCATATGAACTGTTTATTTTCATATGAACTTTTGTAGCAATTAAAGTTATCTGCTTTAACCCTACTCTGTATCTCCCTGTTGTCAGAGGATAAGTAGACAGCTATCTTTCCTGTAGGGGTACTCCATAATGGAGCTCACTCCCATCCCAAGTTCATCTGGTGCATTTTGTATAATTTAGCCTGGTGATACTTCAGATATTTGTATTAAGTTTTACTGATGGTTTGGTCTTTATTGCTTTGTTGTGTTACTATTTAAAAAAAATAAATTCATGTAAACTGACATGGCTCATTTTAAAGGAAAGCTGGGGTACAATTTCTTTAAAAAATAAATAATTTTTCTGCCTGCAGCAATCCCCTTTTGGAAGTGCAAAATGAATGTATATGTCAGATAGAACAGGATGGCTACAAATCTCAGGTGATTTCCTAAGGCCATAGACACTATTTTGGAGCCACAGGTATAAGACTCTTCTATGAAGATTAAACAAAGAGAACTGGTACTTGATCAAGCATGGGTGAAATACTTTTAGGTCACATTGATTTCAGTGGAACAAGTAGGTACATCCTTAAATTACTTCCACTGAAACCAGCTGGACATGAAAGTGCTTCACATTGTCTGGATTGTGCCCTTGATATATAGACCCTCTCCAGAAGTTCAGTTTTTATCCCAGAAGCAAATGTCTCTCCTATGGACTCAAAGATTTAGAGTAGATAATCTACAGTGCTATAGATAGTACTTTTGAATTCATGATTGTTGACTGCAATATGGTATCCTACACTCCTACAACTAAGTTAAGTGTATTCATTCTATTAACTATGCAGCCCAACCATATGCATATTTGCTTTGAACAGACCTTGCTGTATTCAGTATAGCTTATGCTCAAAATGCATAGGATTGCAGCCAAAAGGATGCAGCATTTTATATGCATTCTTCTTTAGAGGAAAACAAATACTGGACAATTGGTTTGAAGAAACATAAGGGCATAATGTGTAGAGATAAGTGTAGATAAATAGCTGGAGCTAGTTTAAAAGAGCTAAATTCATAAAAATTACACATGCAAAGATTAAAGGCATATTTGCATGGCAAAGCGAGACAGGGTTACTTCCAGGAGAATACATGAGGTACAATGCACATACTATATGCTGGAGATGACCATGGTGGTAGAATCCATTGGGAAGTAGTGTTGCCATCTGAAAAAACATAAATTAAGGAATGTTTTTTGGGGGGAAATGGGGAAAACTGAATCCCAAAATAAATAACTTTCAAAAGGAGGGACTTTTAAAAAAAGGAAAGGGGAATGGGAAATAACAAATCAGGATGCAAAAATGCTACCATCTCCTCACTGTTCACCATAGTTTAACATACTGTTTACCACCAAAATTGCAATACTGAGTAACTTTTTCAAAAAATCACTTTTTCAAAAATTCACTTCTGCATCTTAATTTTGTGTCTCCAAGCAAAAATAAAAACAGAAAATACAGCTTTATGTTTATATTTGTATGCATGTATTATTAATAGGTGCTTAATAAAATGAAGCTCAATCCAGCTAAGACTGAAGTGGTCAGAGATACAGCAAGTCAGGGACTGACTAGTCTAAGGGGCTGTTCAGACACACAGTATAATCAGCTGTCGCTGCTGTTTCATATTGGGTTAAAAGTGGCTGATAAGACAGCAACATCTGCCTCCCGGTATTAACTCATAGTAGCCCAATCCTTCTCGGAACCGGAGTATTTTGTTGCCTGCTCCTTTGCGGTGTTTTTGAGTTCTCCAGTTTCACCTCGTAGTTTCCCCAGCTGGATAGTTCTCAACCAGCTTCTGGATGTCTGAAGGCTGTCTCGGAGCAAAAGGAGCCTCAGACATCCAGTTTACAGTCACCATTTTTTTTTACTACTTAGTGATATGCGCATAACTCCATAACCACATAATGTTTTAACCTATGTGCATGTGCGCATAATGAGTGCATGCACATAATGCACATAAAAGTGGAAGGAAAAAGAACGGCATGATGCCGTCGTGTGGACGGCAGAAGACGGTTTCACCACGGAGTGATTTGAATTGCAGTATGGCAGTCTGATCGATAATATCCGGAACAAAGATATTCGGAACAGAACCAGGTCAGTTTAACACGGACTCAACACGCTGTGTGAACAGGGCCAAACTGTATTTGGATTAGATGATTTGCCCTTTAAAGACTTTTTTTTTTTTTTTGCTGTTTATGGATGCTATTAGATTTGCCTGTACAACTGTAGTTTCTAGACTCATCTATGGCATATAGTGCCTTTAGCCAACTTTGGTTGGTATAGCCTCCCTGGGCTTTGATCCTAACTAAGCATTTCAGTTGGCACAAGGATTTCTGTCCACAGAGTGATTCCTACCCCCACTGCAGCCTGAAACACTCCCTGTATTCAGTTCTAGTGGGGTCAGTTCTCCTCCAGGAACATAGTATCAGGAAGCATCTGGTGCTGCTGCAAGAGAGGGGGTAGGCAGGAAAACTACACTCCAAATAAATCTTTGTGCCTGCAAAAATATTAGAAATAGCTGGGGCTTTTTTTGAGCAGGAACACACAGGAATGCAGTTCCGGCTGGCTTGGTGTCAGGGGGTGTGCCCTATTATGCAAATGAGTTCATATTGGGCTTTTGCTACAAAAAAGCTCTGTGCAAAACAAAGGTGATGTCAGGGGGTGTGGCCTAATATGTAAATTAGTTCCTGCTGGGCTTTTTCTACAAAAAAAGCCCTAGAAATAACCTCTGAGTTTTCCTTGATAAGCAGTAGCTGCAGTTATTCATGCTGTGATCACATGCAGGTTCATATTTCTACAAAACACTCTCTAGAAGGCTGCCTTTTGGATTTGGTCAGGTTCTACTGGTGCTAATGCAGCAGTGAAACCGTTGGGTGGCATCAGTTATAGGGAACAAATCACAGCAGTTTTAGAAGAGCCACAGTGACTGCCATTTGCTTCTGAGTACAATTCAAATTGCTGACGATTTCATTTTAGATCACAAATGGCTTGGGAATAGGGTAATTTCTAAAGGTCCACCAGCTCCAGGATGAATCTGCTTATCAGCTACAATCATTTGCAGAGGCTTTACTTTGTATGCTGCTGGATAGTCAAGCTAGGTGAGTGATGATTGCAGATGGGGCCTTCTCTGTTGTGGCAGCTTGGCTCCCTCCCTACAATTTTATGTGGATTCCAATGTGGTACTGCTCAAAACCTAGAGGTTAACTGCGACATTTCATTTAAGCTGAGGAAGCAACCTTCCCTACAAGAAGTTAACTGGTCCCAAGCTCTGGCACAAGAAAAAATTTCTCTTATTTCCCAAGATTTTATCGAGTGTTTTTGTCAGATTCCTTCACACGCATACCTTTGACTTGTTAATTCATCTTCTTTGCCATTGGTTTAAATATTTTACTGCTATTGGTCTTCTTCATGTTACTACATTTATTATTTTACTGCTTGTTTGTTACTGTTGGGCTTTTATTTCTTCTGAATGTTATTTTACTGTTTTATGGCTGGCAAACCACTACCCCCCATAAAAAGTCTGCCGTGAAAACATCGTGATGCGACATCACCCCAGAGTCGGAAACAACTGGTGCTTGCACAGGGGACTACCTTTACCTTTTTTAAAAAAACTGTTTTAACTTTCTTCTGCTTTGATTATATTGAAATTTGCCTCAGTAGTGCTTACTCTGAGAATCTGGACTATAAAGATTTAATTATAAGAATGTTTTTATTATCCATGTTCGAGGGTAGGAAGGAGTTTTGGTGCACTTGTGTAACTGTTAATAGTTATCATATGGCATTCTATGTGGAATAGCCAAACAATCCTGCAAGGCTGTAGCTCTTTTTTTAGCACCACTATACTTATTTTTAGACTGGGTGCTGTGACTTGCCTAAGGTCACCCAGCTAGCTTCAAGTGGGGAAGTAGGGAATTGAACCCAGTTCTCCAGATTAAAGTCTGCCACTCTTAAGCACTGTTAACTGTTAAAAATGGATTCCTCAGGAGAAAACATCCAGAGGGTTGTCTCTTTACTCTAGCAGAGAATCTACTTTATAAGGTTGGGAAGGATAGACTAAGAAGGCTTTGTAAATGAAAGACACAGAATTCTCAATATGAAAAGAAATGACTAAACTGAGGAAAAGAAAACTAAAAATGCCTTGTGCTTAGGGTTCTGCAATATGACATGAGTTCTGCCATTCCATTGAGAAAAAGGGATTAGTATCCCAGGAAGAAGAAGGGAAAAAACATAAATGCTCCCCAAAAATATGAACATAGAGGTAACAAATGAAATGTGTAATGCACAAGCTTTCTTATAGTGATTTTCCCCAGATTTCATACTGAAGCCAGCATATGTCTGGGGTGGGGGGTGAGGTGGAGGGGAGAAAGGTGACTTCAGTATTTCATATTCAACAATTTGAAATATGGTACTAGGAAATAGGACACTCATCTTTCTTTCCCTATGGGATGCACAACTATATAATCATATGGACTATATTACTAAGAGGTCAGTAGAGCAACATTCTGCTGTCCTCTTATGCTTCTCTTTGCTGTCACAATGCTTTTATTTCAGTATATTTATTAACAGGGGTCATTCCATAGAAAAAGAGGTGCCAGAGCTCATTAGTGCAACTCTTTTTGCATATGCCACACACCCCTGACATCACCGGAAGGTGTACTAAATTATATCAGCTCAGCATTTACCTTAAAATGCTTCTTGAATTATAATTGTCATAATAAAACTGTATTCCCATCATACTTTTAAAATTACTTTCTCTTGTATGGCATGATGAAGATTTCCATCTATCTGCTTTATATATTGTGGTTATTTTCCCTTTTTTTTGTGGGGAAAAATATTAGAAAGTTTGTCAAATCTTAGAGTTCAGCAAAATTCTCACATGGAGTCTGAACAATGGAGCCCAGAAGCAAGTATTTTTTTTTGGAGGGTGGTAAGAAAGAAAGAGCACAATAAAATGTAGAGGTTCCAGAGCTCCCCTCCTGTGAGCTCCTGCCCAAAATGAGGTCTGTTTATTAATCATCTAATACCACAGATCCATTGTTTTAAAAAGGTAACCATCAGACAGTTTGGTGTAGTGGTTAAGTGTGCGGACTCTTATCTGGGAGAACCAGGTTTGATTCCCCACTCCTCCACTTGCACCTGCTGGAATGGCCTTGGGTCAGCCATAGCTCTCGTGGGAGTTGTCCTTGAAAGGGCAGCTGCCGTGAGAGCCCTCTCAGCCCCACCCACCTCACAGGGTGTCTGTTGTGGGGGGAGAAGATATAGGAGATTGTAAGCCGCTCTGAGTCTCTAATTCAGGGAGAAGGGCGGGGTATAAATCTGCAATTCTTCTTCTAAACAAGGATGATCAGTTATTGCTTTGTTCTTCATAGTGGAAACTCATTATTGTCCATACAATAGGATCGATCTTTACTGTCTCATCCCTTTGGCTAGCTACCCTTGTCCGTAACATTGCACTTCCTATTACTGTGACAATGTTATTCATGTTCTTGGCAGAATCTGACATTTTTAATAATATATCTTTGGGGACTGAGCTCGGTAAGAGCATTATAAAAATCAAAGGGAAAAAAGTAGTTATTTCAGCTGTCTCTTTCCAGCCTCTGGGTTTAGTACAGCTAGATAGGTCCCAACCTACCAGGTACTATAATTATGCCCTTTTGAAAAGAATAATTTATTCTCTATAATTACTTCAAGGTTAAATATGATTCATGCAGAAGATGACATGGCTTTTTTAGTTCAGGGGATCTTTATTGTTTCCGGCTTTTTTGGTGATTCAGTTTAGATATATTTGGCATGGAAACTGACAATGTTAGTGTACCCTATGGATTACCTTTCTCTCCCTGAAGCATTTGGCTCTCCTGTTTTCCTTCCTACTGTAAAGACAGTCCCTTATATTTTGCAGTTAGGGAAATGGTAATTTGTGGACTTGCCCTAAGATCACATGATCTTAATTTGTTCTAGAAGAAGTCCCAAAGGCTGCTGTATAAAGTGTTTTAGTTCTTAATTTTAAAGTTGTTGAAAGTGATTTTTCAGGGCCAAAAGTACAGGTTGTTTGTGATGAGCCAGTACATGGGTGCCTGATTCATGTAGGCTCTAACCTTGAAAAAACTGTCCATCATTTCATGTGATCAAAGTGCTTTGAGGGGAAAGAGGATCTTCTGGCTTCTCTCCTGCACTGGTTCACCAATGCTCCATCCTCAGCCCCTTCAGAGCTGTTTCTGCTTTCCACTTGCAGCATTTGGAGCTGAGCAGAGTGACAGAGTTTTTTTAAAGATTAGTTCCTATGTGGGTCATGCACACATGACCTGATTCACATCACATAAACATAACGTGTATTTTAGCCTTCATTCTGGTAGTTTTTAACATGAACTCAGAAATATTACAAACATATCCCAGACTATATTTGGAAAATGAAGGATACAAATGCATGGTGCTGATACCAACAAATAGAGGAGCTCTACTAAGACTATCCTGTTGGCAGCCTGAGGAAACAGGCAACAGTGCTGCAGTCCTTTCCTAGCCTCCACCAAAGTTGTGCTCCAAGGACAACAGGTAGCGGCATTTTTCCCATAACAGATATGGATAGTTTTTAATATTTTTTTTAAAAAACCAACAAAAGGAATAAAAGAAATTGCAGCTTCTATAGTATCAACTATCCTGACTAGGACAGCTCAGACTAGCCTGATCTTGTCAAATCTCAGAATATAAGCCAGTCAGTCCTGGTTAGTATTTGGATGGGAGACCATCAAGAAAGTTCAGGGTCTCTACACAGAGGTGGGAAATGGCAAAATCACTTCTTGCCTTGAAAACCCTACAGGGTCACTATAAGTCAGCTGCAACTTGAATGAAAAAAGAAAAACAATAGTACCAACTAGGGATGGGCATGAACAGTGTTCTTGCTGTTGAGTTCAGGGCTGAACTGTGGGAGTATGATGTATAGCCTTAAGAGGACGGGGTGACGTCCTCTTAAGGAGCAGCTGTGTGATAAGCTGTGCGGGGTGTAAAGAAGCCTTGAAGTGCCGTGTGGAAAGTTAATTGATGTTGTGTGTGTGTGTATGGCTACGGCTGGTAATGTGATGAATTGAATAAAGGAGGGGCTGATGAGGCGTGGGAGAGAGAGATTTTCTTGAGAGATTCTTTTCTTCCTGAGCAGCTCATTCTTGTATGCTTTGTACTTTATGAGATGTCTCCCTTGTGTTTTTATTTCTTGCACCACTGGTGTCAGAGCTGGACTCCGACAGGTAACTTTCCACACGGCACTTCAAGGCTTCTTTACACCCCGCACAGCTTATCACACAGCTGATCCTGCTGATCCTGCTATCTCGTCACCCGGTCCTCTTAAGGCTATACACCATACTCCCACACTGAACCATGAACTGAACCATGAACCCATATGGATGGGGAGGTTGGTTCCCAGTTTGTACTGACACCTCTTGCTTTGAATTATTGCATCAAAATCTGGAGACTATGTCTGTGCTGTAGCAATCTTGAGTATGCTGCTAAGGTGTTGTTCAGGTGTGTCTGTAATCTGCAAACCTACTTATGATTTATTGACATTCATTACAAAAATCTCACGGTCAGTGCTTTGAGCCTAAGGCTCAGGGGAAAACATGAAATGGCTGGGCATTTGAGCTTTTATACATAAGTTGCTTCATGTGCTGGTCAGTCAATGGAGAAAACAGAGGCTTTGCTCTGTAGCTTCTGTGTGATTGAGCAAGCCTGACAAAGCACGCTGTGATGTAGAAGGAAGCAAGAGAGAGAGAAGGAAGCATATGACAGATGCTCACGGGCCTGATATGGGCCCTCTGGGGGCCTGATCTGATCCTTGGGCTACATGTTTGACACCCCTGCAGGACCAGTCTTCATAGGGCATAATGGAGAACCCAGCAGGCATTCAGCCCCCACCCCACTTTCTGATAACCCTAAAGAACAGGGGAGGGCCTCCAAACCAGGGAATCCCCTCCCCCCATCTGGGGATTGGCCATTTTGGTTATCTTATTGGGTAGATTGGCAGGACAATAACAAAATGTTAAAAATAAAATAGAGTTAATAAAAATAATGCATAATACAATAAAATAGAGTTAAAATTAGTGTATTGAAAATATAACTGCTGTTGATTATGTAGTTCAGGACATAAGTGTGTTGCATAATACTACTGAGCTGGATTCCAGATTAAAGAACAGTCCTCCTCCCACTTTTCTACCATTCAAATGTACAACACATACATCACCAAATGTAGGGGAGGAGTGGCCTGTCTACCATTACTACGCTTCTGTTTCTTGGATGCTTTTTGGGCTGTGTTCTGTTCAATGATTCACAGCAGTGGATTAGAGTTTCAATGGGAGAAAGGGCTTCACGTTAAAGAAGGGTGGGAAGATAAGGAGACATTCCCTGTGCATAGATTTTTAATGTCTGACCCCTTGTTCTCACAGAAACACTCCCTGATTGCTGTAAAACTGCGCAAAATACAAAGCCATTTATTCATGTGAAGAACTTCTTGAACTGCAGTCTTGCTTCTTGTGTGTCTTCCAAGTTTGTGAACAGCCCCAGCAAAAGTGAATTTAAGGCGTGCTTGGACTTTAGTTGGAGTCAAATAGTACTCCATAGTCACCTTCCCCTCCATTATACTCAGGATTGTTTTGGTGTTACTTCAGTTTAGCCCTAAATAAATTACATCAATGAGAACTTGGAGGAAATAAGCATTTCTCATTTAAATACTACTAGTAAGACACTATTTAATTGTTTAGCCTAGTCAAAATAAATGTTAAAAACCGTCCTAAAGTTTCTTTCTTATTCCTTTTTTAATATCCTTTCCATAATAAAGACCTTTGGTAATGGCCAAATGGAGCTCTTCTATTGGCTTAGGGGTGCATTCCAGGCACTCCATAAACCATTGGCCCATCATGGCTCAGTCAGCATCTCTGGCCTCTCATTGGCTGAATCCCCTGCCCCCACCTACTGCAGGCCCAGAACTGTTGAACACACCACCAAAACAGTCTTACCTCAGAGACAGACACATCTCCGACACTTCTCTGTGTCCTTTCTCTCAATCAGCCTCAGAAAGGGCTGCCACTCTACTGCAGCCTCACAAAAGGCATCGCAGCTGCAGGCAGCAACAGACCTCTGCCTCCCCATCAATGGCCCACACAGACAGGCTTCCAGCACACGCAGCCTCCAAAAACTGCCAAAATAGTCAAGGAGCTGCTGCCACTGCCATAATGCAACTAGGCAGCAAAGCCTGGCCCCACTAGAAGCATTTTCTCAGAGGCCATACTCAGGATTGAGTATACTGCTGCCTCTTTCCTGTCACTCCCTCTCTCCCTTCTCCCCTCAGCCTCACCCCAGGACAGATGAGGATTGGGCCACTGGGGAGCTGCTAACCAGAGGTTATTGATAGGCAACCAAGGTTGCTTCTGTCAGTAAAGGGAGAGCTGAATAGAATGCCATAGAGTCTATCCTCCAAAGCAGTTATTTTCTCCAGGGTGGAGAAAGATTTGTTGTCTGGCGTTCAGTTGTGATCCCAGGTGATCTTCAGGCTCCAAATGGAGGTTGGCAACCCTACACCTGACTGCTTGATACTGCTGCTGGGAAGGTGATAGGGTTTCCAGGTTGGGAAATTCCTGGAGATTTGAGGAGTAGAACCTGGAAAGGTTGGGGTTTGAGGAGGGATGGGACCTCAGACAGGTACAATACCATAGACTCCACCCTCCAAACCAGCCATTTCCTCATGGGGAACCATTGTTGCCAATCTCCAGGTGACAGCTGGATATCACTCAGAATTATAACTGCTCTCCAACTGGCAGAGATCATTTCCCCTGGAGAAAATGGCTGATTTGCAGGCTAGACTCTTTGTCATCCCCTGCTGAGGTCACTTCCCTCCTGCTTTGGTCCACACTGTGAAGAAAGACTTCACTTTTTCCAGGTAGAGGCTGCAGCAGGGGTGGGAAATGGAAAGCTGAAGTCAGATCAATTTGCCTATAGAAAATGGCCGCCCTGAGGCATATAGTCTATGGTATACCAGGCAAAAAAAACCCAGGTCACCCCACAAGCTGATACTGATGCTAAATGCCACGAAGCTGAATATGACAGGAAAAGGTGATAAAAATGCACTGCTGAACTTCAGTGTCTGTGTGGCTGTTGTAATGCCCCCCTGCAGCTCCCATAATTATTCTGCCTTATCTCCATTCTGGGCCTCTTTCAGGGCTTTGAGCCACCATAAACATGGGGACACAAACACACATGTGGTGGGGGGGGAGCCAGCATCTGTTTCAGCTGTGGGGTGGGTGGGAAGACAGAAAGGGTGCTGTGAGTGAATGTCACAGGTGGGGGAGTAGTGGTTTGCCAAGGGTGCAGTGGTAGTTGAGAGGAAGAAGCGTTTTGGGGGTGGTTGGAAGGGTGGGTATGAAGACACCAACAGTGGGGGGGGGGGGGTGAGAAGAAAGTAAGGGTGGGAGGGCACTCACCTAGAGCTTCTTTCTAGAGCCTGTTGTATTTTTCCTCACAACAGGTCTTATTCCTAGTTCTGATATAAAGTTTAGGATAAATTTTGAATGAGATTTTTCATAATATGTTGAATTATGAAGTTAAATATAGTGTGCTTTAGTATAAAATAGATAATTTAGTAACTATTCAGCTATGCAGCAATATAGATTTGTCGATTTGGATCATTCAGAATGTGCCATGCATTGTGCTACCATATCACTTCTTGTATCCTTTAGAATTAAGGTTGACAACTGGCCCCCAAAAGTCCTTTTGAATAGAGGTTTGATATGTTGCAATGGTCAGATGAAGCTTTTCATGCAATAGAGCTAAATAATATTATCTGACAGTTTAAAAGTTGGCAGTCCTACATAGTATCATGAGGACTAGATTCCTTGGAATGGTCTTTTGAGCCGACTTCTGTGCCTTGTAAGGAATGAAGTCATGTATAATCACAAAGACTGTAATTCTAAACATATTTACTAAGAAGCAAGCTCTATTTAAATATGGTTTGCACACAAGTAAGTTTAGGATCAAACTGAATCTTAAAACATGCAAGTAGGCCCTCAACACAATTCCCCCCCAAAAAAACCCCATATCATTATATTTCTTTTACCTGGTATCTTGTAGGCTTGTTGTAGGCATTCTTCACTGTAAAATCTGAAATCTGAGAACTTGACTCGAAATGAACTTTCTGAAATAGACAGATGTAACAAGTTTAATCATAATTAACTTTTTAAATGAAAGCTTTAGAACCCAAGTACTAAGAAAAGATCAGAAGATAACATTTTTGTTAAACAGCAATGAATATTTAGAGTGTGCAATGAAAAAGTTCCAGTATTGTTTGTGAAACACAAATCCACATCTTAAACTAAAGTTATGAATTACGGAATGACTTCGATTTCTCTTATTCTGCTTGCTATGTGTTTCTGAAAATGACCCTTTACTTTGGGAAAACAGAAACTTGTCCTGTTGCTTTAATGAGATATGAATTCTTATGTGTGTGTGTCCATACTAGAGAAGGACAGGCAATATTCTGTCACGCAGTGTACAACCAGTGTGTAGGCCATTCTTGAAGCTTAACCGGTCTAAATCACAAGCAAGGGGGGGGGGGTTCCGGGTTACATCATCTTGCCTTCAGGGGTGTCTGCAGATCATCCTCCTGCGGCACCTCTGAATCTGGCTGTTGGAGGGGCATCACAGACGTGGCGCCTCTATAGGAAAGCCCTGGAGGGGTTTTTCTTCGACATGGGACTTTTGCGGGGAGCTAGGGGTACAGCGGCGGCTGCCCCTGTGCTTCCTGCATGCCCCGAGGTATTGCAGTCATGATAGCTGGCACAGCAGCAGAAAAAGATGAACGCCCAACTGCTTACTTTCGCTTTTCTCAGTAAGCTTTTGATGTAGCGCCTTTCTACTTCTATTGTGGTAATTCTACTTGACAAGTAAGTGAACTTTCAATTCCACTGGCTAATGGGTTGTTTTACAGGAGCTGAGTACTAAAGAGATTCTGCTGACATCTGCGGAATTAGAATGGAAAAGTGATCCGCTCTGAAACGAACAGAAAAATGGATCCCTATGGCGCACTTACAAAACAAGACCGGAAATCAAGACTGAGTGAAGTCATGTTGAGAGAAAGAAATGGCGTTGATTTCTTCTTCTCATTATCGAGAGGGCAGGCCACATTGAGAAGAGAGAAGGTGTATCCCGACCAGCAAATTAAGATGTGGAAATCTTTTAGGAAGAAGGACTCTTGAACTTTTCCCCTTTTTGTGGATGGTTAGATATGGAACCCTCCATAAGAATTGACATGCGATTTTAAAAGGCAAAGTGTGATGTCTGGGTTACGTTAAGTTGGTTTTCTCTGGTGTAATATGGATATAGAAACTAAAGGAATTCAAAAGTTTTTAAATTTTGGAAAGAAGCATTCCTGAGTTTTAGTTTTTCTTGTGGGTAAACAAATATGGAATTATTAATAATGAATTGATATGTGATTTTAAAAGAACAAGGGAGATCCTAAGGAAGGAAGGGTGTTGTTAAAATTTTAGTTAAATATACAGTTAATTTGGATCAATGCTAAAGAGTGCAGACAACACATTTATTTTTACATAGCAGATTTATTCTTAGTATGTTTATTTGGTGAAATTGCTCATATTGATGCAAGAGTTGGACTAAATAAAAAGGCAGATAGCATAATTATTTTGTAATCTGGTAGATTTGTTTTTAATATGCTACTTTGGAGAAACTGTTTCTATTGAGATAGACAAATTATTAAGTTTTTTTTTAATTAGTTAAGGATAAAGATATGCTTTTATGTGCTTATTTTTATAAGGATATTGTTAAACCAACAAATTAGTTTATGCTTATAACAGGGTTAAGCTAAATCAGACAAATTTGTGTTGAGATGGTTTTGAATTTTTTTTTAACTTTTATACTTATTTGTGTTCAAGAAGAATTGTTTAGATTCATATTGCTAGTATTAGTTTAGTAAAAATTTTCTGTAATGAAAGAAAGGATGGTAAAATATATGGAGACTTTTATACTTGCAAGTAGAATGATTTGGGTATTTTATTTGGAGGTAGAATTATAATTGATATATTTGTACTTTTTTCTGTTTTTCCCATTCTGCAAATGCCCTTCCCCCCTTTTATGTATCTTTTGCTCTGTTTTTTTTTCTTTGTCGTTAAAATCAATAAACATTATAAAATCTAAATCACAAGCAAGGTTGTCAACTGCTAAGAAAAAACTGTCCTGCTCTTATGCCTTTCAGTGGCAGAAATCAGAAGGTAGTTTTTTTCCATGACATTTAGAGATTTATTATTGATTACCAAACAGATTATTTCCTTGTTTAACACAATGGTTCTTACAGTTTACTAAGCAGACCACCAATAGTAAACTTGTGGAACCCATTATTATGAACAAATAAAGCTATCTTATACTGAATCAGACCATGGCTTTATCAACGTCAGTATTGTCTACTCTGACTGGCAGTGCCTCTCTCATATGTCTTTCCCATTAGCAGATGCACAATCCTTTTAAGTGGCAAGGTTGAGGACTGAACCTGGGACATTCTGTATGCAAAGTGGATGCTCTGCCACTGACTCATGGCTCCACCCCCATATGTTGAGTATTTATTGTTGGCATTCAGGTAATATATCCAGTATAGGAATGCAGCTAGTCTATTCACAGCATCCTAAACATGGATTCTGGAATGTTAAGGACTTGCACAGATGATTATTTGCTCTATGATTTCTTGTCTGGAATAAGACTAGTAGCAGGCCTTAAGTGCCCACCACTGCTTATCTCCATATATAAGGAGACAATTCCAATAAAAGTTGGTGTGTGCTTAAGGGCAAAAGCTAGCTAGATAGATATATAGCTGGAAAATGCATAACATAGGCTAGATTCATGTTGTGCAAATAATTTTCACAGAATTTGTTTGTTACTAATTAGAATGTTTTCCCCAGGAGAAAGATACAAAAGGGCCCTTTCTCGAGTTCTGAAAGGACTGGGCGAGGTGCGGGCCAAGTGTTCTTGCTCGGCCCGCCCTTCACCCAGCCACTTCCCCAGTTTAGAGGGACTCGGCTGTCTGGGAAGCAGCTGCCCACATGCTTTTTCCTCCGTTGCAAATGGAAATGGAGGAAGAAGCATGCAGCGGCCACTTCCCAGCCAGGTCCCTTTGGGTTAAAGCAATTTTTATTGGTAACATATGGCAGTCATATCTAATACTAATAAAATATTAATAATCACTTAATGCCTTCCCCATACATTACCCTTTTCCCTCCCCTCCCCAGTCTTTATAAACATTGGTAACATAAGGTAACAATTTCTATTTCTACATCCTTAATCATTTTTCACCACCATCCCCTATATTACTTTCTAATTACCCTCCCCCCCCCCGTTACTTGGCTCCCGCTGATGATAATAATTCAAAATAATAATATTTAAAGGTACTCTATTCTAATCAAGAACCAATATTTATACTCTATCTTCTTCTAAAACTTAATCTTAATCATTATCAAAAACTAACATTTAAAGATATACTTAACTACTATAACCAAAACTTAATATTCTTCTTTCTTCTAAGACTTAATCATTATCAAAAATTGTCCAATGTCCTTTTACTTTCCACTCTTTTTCTGCATATCTTCTAAATTTTTTCCGCTCCATTTTAAAAACCTCCAAATCATAGTCTCTTAAAGTTCTTGTTAATTTGTCCATTTCACTCCATGTCATAACTTTAACTATCCAATCCCATTTTTCTGGTATTTTTTCTTGCTTCCACAGCTGTGCATACAATGTTCTAGCAGCTGAGAGCATATACCATATTATAGTTCTATCTTCTTTTGGAAACTTTTCCATTTGTAATCCCAAGAGAAAAATCTCTGGCACTTTCTTGAATTTGTATCCCAAGATTCTAGAAATTTCTTGTTGAATCATCTGCCAATACTGTTTTGCTCTTTCACAAGCCATATGGTAAAAAGAACCTTCATGTTTTTTACATTTCTAACATCTATCTGAAATCTTATTGTTCATCTTTGCCAATTTTTTAGGAGTCATATACCACCTGTACATCATCTTGTAAAAATTTTCTTTTATACTCTGACATGTTGAAATTTTCATAGAGTTTTTCCATAAATACTCCCAAGTATCCATCTGTATTTCTCTATTTACATTAACTGCCCATTTAATCATTTAAGACTTCACTACTTCATCTTCATCTCAGCTTGAGACCCTGGAGAGCCGCTGCCAGTCTGAATAGACAATACTGACTTTGATGGACCAAGGGTCTGATTCAGTATAAGGCAGCTTCATATGTTCATATGTTCTGTAGACCATTTTAACAATAATTTATATACTTTTGAGGTTAATTTTTCATTATCTCCAAGCAAGACATTCTCCATTTCAGTTCGTTCTCGTCTAATTCCTACAGTTTTAATATCATTTTCCACCAAACTTTTTATTTGCTGCATCTGGAACCAATCGTATTTATTATTCAGCTCTTCAGCAGTTTTTAATTCTATTTTGCCGCTTTGTATTTTCAATAGTTGATTGTACGACAGCTGCTTTCCTTCATCCGTCTCAACTGTTATTTTTATCACTTCTGCTGGTACTATCCATAATGGCTTTCTTTCATCACCATATCTCTTATATTTCACCCAAGTATTTAACAAATTGTTCCTTATGTAATGGTAAGAAAAAAGACCATCCAACTTTTTCTTCTCATAATGCATATACGCATGCCAGCCAAATTTATTTCCATAACTTTCTAACGTTATAAGCTTTTTATTCAACAGCATCATCCAATCTTTTATCCACACCAGGCAAACTGCATCATGATACAGTTTTAAGTCTGGTAGTTGAAAACCACCTCTTTCTTTAGCAATTAATACTTTCATTTTGATCCTTGGTTTCTTCCCAGCCCATATACATTCATAAATCTTCCTTTGCCATTTACTAAATTGTTTACTATCCTTCACAATCGGAATAGTTTGAAACAAGTACATTATTCTCGGCAAAATATTCATCTTAATTGCAGCTATTCTTTCAAGCAATGACAAATTAAGTTTATTCCATTTTATCATGTCCTCATCCATTTTACGCCACAGCTTCTCATAATTATTTTTGAACAGATCAATATTTTTCATTGTAATTTCCACCCCCAAATATTTTACTTTAGGGGTTACTTCACATCCAGTTAATTTCTGCAGCTCCTTTTGTTTGTTCACTGGCATATTTTTACATAGAAGCTTTGATTTCTCTTTATTAATATAAAGTCCCGCCAGTTCTCCATATTCTTGTATTTTATCTAGCAACAAAGGTGTTACTTGCAAAGGATTTTCATTTATAAACATAATATCATCTGCAAATGCTCTGTATAAGAATGTCCTTTAACTCTCAGTCCTTCTATCTTTTTATCATCTTGTATTTGCATCAAAAGAATTTCAAGAGTCATTATAAACAGCAATGGCAACAACGGGCATTCTTGTCTTGTACCTTTGCTAATTGTCATTTCATCTGTAAGATCTGCATTTACACATAATCTCGCACGTTGCTCAGTATATATTGCTTTTATCATTCTTATGAAGTCTTCCCCTAATTTTATTTTCTCCATTACTGCAAACATAAAGTCCCAGTTCAAATTATCAAAGGCTTTCTCTGCATCCACAAAGAATAATGCAACTTCTTTCTCTGGACATCTCTCATAATATTCTACAACATTGACAACAGTTCTAATATTGTCTCTAATTTGCCTTTTAGGGAGAAATCCTGTTTGGTCTTCTTTTATAAAGTTGATCAAATATTGTTTAAGTCTTTCTGCTAAAATTCTTGTATATATCTTATAATCATTATTTAGTAAGGAAATCGGTCTATAATTCTTTACATCTCTGTCTTCTTTAGGAATCAATTAAATCACAGCTTCCATGTACTTGGTATTTTCCCTTCCGTTCTTATAATATAAATCAATTTTTGAAGTCTCGGTACTAATTCTGTTTTAAAGGTTTTAAATTTTTTTGCTGTATATCCATCTGGCCCCGGTGCTTTCCCAATTTTCATTGCATTAATTGCTGCCTCCATTTCTATCTGTTCAATTGGATCATTCAAAATTTTCTTCATATATTCCATTAAGGGTGCTATTTTGACCTTTTGCAAATATGCTTCCATCTTTCCTTTATCTACATTCACATCCTTAAATAATTAGGCGTAATATTTGAAAAATTCTCTCTTTATTCCTTCTTGGTCTACTTTCTCTCCTCCTTCCGCTACAATTTTATTAATTATTTTACTTTCTCTCTTTTTCTTCAGTTGCCAAGCTAAAAATTTTTCAGGTTTATTTGCACCTTCAAAGGATTTCTGTTGTAGTTTTTTTCAAATTCCATTCCAACTCCTTGTTTAACAGATGTCTCATTTGTGCTTGTAATATTACAAACTCTCTTATAATTTTCTTTTTCCCTGGTCTTTTCCTCAGTTCCCCTTCTTTTTTTTATTTCATTTTGAATGTCCAACATCTGCTTTTCTTTTTGTTTTTTATCCTTATTATTTAGTGTAATCAGTATCCCTCTCATTACAGATTTGTACGTATTCCACACCGTCTGGAAAGCTATATCACCCTTATCATTTATTTGAAAGAAAGCTTTTGTTTAATTTTCCAGAGATGTCGCTGTCTCTTTATTTTGTAATAAGTCTTCATTTAATCTCCATCTTTTTAGTTTTCTAGACAGTTTTGTAATCCACAATATTGGGTTGTGATCTGCACCTACCTTCGGCAAGATCTCTATTTTCTTTGTTATAAGGCTTAAGTCTTTAGTGCCCCATATCATATCAATTCTGGAAAAAGTATTATGTCTTGCAGAAAAGAAGGTATAGTCTCTTACAACTGGATTGAACTTCCTCCATATATCTTCTAATTTTTCTTGTTTTATCAGTTCAAAAAATGATTTTGGCAATTTCCCTTCTTTATTGTTGTTCTTCTTCCCAGTTCAATCTAATGAGTTCTGGATTGTTCCATTAAAGTCCCCCATCATCAAAATTTGCTCATAGGTCACTTCATCAAGATGTTGTAAAATATTTTTTTTTTAAAAAAATGTCTTTAGCCCCATTTGGAGCATATATTCCCAACAATAAAGTTTTTTTAGTGTTCGATGTAATTTCCACCGCTATATATCTTCCATTTTTGTCTTTAAATACCAATTTCGGTTCTAATTCTTGTTTAATATAAAAAAATTACACCTCTCTTCTTCTGCTCAGCCAATGCACAAAATTCTAGTCCCAATTGTTTATTCCATAAAAATTTATAATCCTTTTGCCTAATATGCACTTTTTGTAAACAAATTATGTTACAATTTTGTTTTTTAAGCCAATGAAACGTTGCCCTTCTTTTATGTAATGAATTTAGTCCGTTCACATTCCAAGAGATCAATTTATAATCCATCATGGTGCAAATTCCTTATTCTCTCTACAAAATTTATGCAGTTCTTCTGTACTTGTAATTGTGAATCTTTTCCCTTGAAGTTCAAAGCTCAAGCCTTCAGGTATTATCCATCTATATCTCATTCCCTTGTCACGCAGTTTTTCTGTTAATTTTTTGTATTCCTTGCAGTCAGAGTCTGCTGCCTCTTACAATCAAATTTTTCCCGTAACTTTTATTCAAAATCCTCCCCACCATTTCTCTTGTATTGAACCTTATAACTACATCTCTTGGCAGATTTTTTTTTTTTTTTGCATAGAGCGAATTTACTCTATACATAGAGTCATACATATTTCTATTTTCTTTGGGATCCTCCTCCAAGAATCCTGCAATTATTCTTATCATATATCCTTTTAGGTCATTTTCTTCATCTTCAGGAATACCTCTCAAACGAATCTGTGTCTCCATCAATCTGCAGTCACGCATAATCACCTTTTCTTGTAGTTTTAGCAAGGTGGAATCATGTATTTTCACTTTCTCCTCCACATCATGCACAGTTTTTGTTATTGCCACAGTCTCATTTCTAATACTCTCCATTTCTTTTTTAATTCTTGTTTAGCGTCCTCAATATCTTTCCTTATTTCTTTTTTAGAAGCATTAATCACCTTCATTAGCCTGGCTTCCATTGCCTCTAATTGCACCTGCATTTTCTCTGTTGAAGCAGCACGGGTTAATCTTGGCTCTGACATGAAAAAAAAAACTCAAAAAAAAAGTTTTTATCGCCCAAATTTAGTCCTGAACCATCAAACTCAATACAATAGAGCATACTCTTCACAATAAGCCCAGTTTCACCATTCTACAAGCCTCCCAGGCTCAGATATTAATTTTTAAAAATTTTATGCTCCCCCAAAAGGCAATTGTGACTTTTACTTCCCTTTATAAAAATTATTTCTTCTCCTTTGAGTATTTCCAGCTCTCTCTGCCACAGTTTAACTTGCAATGTTTTAGAATGTCCACTCCACCAGTTCCTACTATTTGTAGTGCTCCTATCACTTTAAAAACTTAATTGAAATTTAGTCCTCCCAGCAATGTCCACCGATGTTTCTTTATGGTATTAAATCCTAGAGAAGGCTTTTTTTTAGAGTCTATAGTTTCCTTCTTCTTCCTCCAATACTTCCTGCTTATCTGGCCACCAACTCCTATTTCACTGGTAAGAAGTTCTCACGATGTCTGACATACTTCCTGTGATAATTGGGTGTTTTGCAGCTCCGTGGATCTAGCACAGCTTCAGTAACCACCGACAGACTAAACCAAAAATTCCTTTCTCATTTCCACTCTCTCTTCCAGATTTACAAAGTTCACATTTCACCCCTTCTGTTCTCCTCCTTTTAAACTTACAGTCTTTACAACTCCCACCTTTTTCTTCCTTTTAATCAGCTTTAATTAGCTCTGGAGTGAATAGATAGTAATCAGCACCTTCGTTTTGTAGCTTACTCTGATCCACATCAGTCTTTTGAAGTTTAGATGTTTATAGTTGTCAAAGAGGGTTCGGATCCTGCCGAGCTTATGCCAAATAGATGACTCTGGACACTTCTGCAGATGCTGGAAAAGCAGCTTATCACTGAAGACCCCTCAAAGCTTCAAAAGAGCCCCCTCCAGGACTCTTTTTCAGCCAAGGTAAATCTTCTAAAAGCTTCTATGCTAGACTTGGACTTTTCTCTAACTGAGAAAAGTAGGCAGAAGGCATTGATTTGCCTTTTAGTACCCTGAACAGATGTGCCAGCCTGCCCTCATTAAGGAAGGCACTTCAGCTCGCCATTTCCGATCCCCGGAAGTCCCTCCCAGCCAGCTCCCTTTGAAGGGGGCGGGAGGGCTCGTCAAGGAGTGGGCTGAGGAAGAATGCTCAGCCCGTCCCTCACCCCACCCCCCCTCCCTCCTTCAGATGGAGCTGGCTGGGCCAGCAGAGCATGCCAGCACGATGACGTCACTTTAGGTGATGTCATCATGCCACACGAGCTCTGTGCACACAATTAAACTCCTGGGGGGGCAGGTTCTTCCTGGGGCGGCAGAACCTTTAGCTCCGGCCTGGGTTCAGGGCTTGGGAGAGCCCTGAAAAGGGTGCTATTACTCAGTACCAGTGAATGTCTTCAATCCCCCCCCCCAAAAAAAAGCCCTTCATGTAAAACATCTGGTGGGACAAAGTACAAGGAAACAGCTATTATGCTCCTTGTGAATGGTTCAAGCTGTAGTACATGTGAAACTTCTACCAACAGTTTTCTACTGAACAAAGCAGGACCCTGTAGTGAAGGCACCCTAAACGTTTTTAGGTACTGCGAAGGATGATATATACCCAGAGCAATTAAAGTCTTCAATATGAGAATTATCCATGTTCTGCTTTTCATAGAATCATAGAGTTGGAAGGGGCTTCTAGGGTCATCTAGTCCAACCCCTTGCACAATGCAGGAAACTCACAAACACTCCCCCCTAAATTCACAGGATCTTCATTGCTGTCAGATGGCCATCTAGCCTCTGTTTAAAAACCTCCAAGGAAGAAGAGCCCACCACCTCCCGAGGAAGCCTGTTCCACTGAGGAATTGCTCTAACGGTCAGGAAGTTCTTCCTAATGTTGAGCCGGAAACTCTTTTGATTTAATTTCAACCCATTGGTTCTGGTCCTACCTTCTGGAGCCACAGAAAGCAATTCCACACCATCCTCTATATGACAGCCCTTCAAGTACTTGAAGATGGTGATCATATCACCTCTCAGCTGCCTCCTCTCCAGGCTAAACATGCCCAACCTTTCCTCATAGGACTTGGGAGACCCAGCTGGCTGCTTTTCAGGTAGCCATCTGGATCCAATCAGTTAAAGAATCCTTAGACTTCCTCCTACTTCACTTCCTTGGATTAACATACCAAAATGTGTAGCTGGAGTGTTCCTACAAGCAGAATTGGGCAAACCTTCTATGGAGGCTAAAGCTTGACCACAGGCCTTTAATTTGTACCTTAAAGTGCTCTATAGTAACTCTAGATACCCATCATTATTAAAAGAAGCTTCTCATAAACCTCTTGGTCTTAAGACTTTTGACACAAAACTATATCTTATTGGGCTAAACCCTGACATGATTCAGGGCCTGGAGCTGTTAAATCCTATATCAAGAAAAATATATCCAAGAAAGGAATTACTTGAGCACATGGTCACATGCCCACAGGGTTTGTTCTTCTGTATTTTTTTGTAATCTTCCACCAAAATCATCACCTTCCTATGCATTTTATCTAATTTTCCCAAATTACTTTATAGCTTTCTTATTAACTCATTTGAATGCTCAGCCCACTCTGGTTATGAAGGGAAGATTAAGAAAGATTCCTTGCTCAGACTGCCTTTGTGATTGTCCTCATGGGAAGTGCCTCATTGGCACTTTAATACATAATTTGTTGGAGTGTCCTCTTTATATTAGCCATAGAAATACATTTTTAACCCAGCACCCTAGATTTTTTAAAACTTTGTCTCACCACTAGCTAGTTTTATTCCTTTTATCTGGCAGATTTCCAAACCTTACCCTTGCTGTTGCAACATTTTCCCATTGGCTTATTGTTACATCCAGATGAAGTTACTTAACAGATGGGCTTTTGACTGCTCAAGACTTTTAGTCAGTGAACTTCAATCAGATTAAAGGAAAGAAGATAATTTAAGACAGCCAAGTAAAGGCCTTTCTGTTATGAATGCTATTAAGGGTCTCCTAAGCATGAACTCATTACTAAGAAGCAAAATTCATGAAATGCATCAAAGGCCTAACTATACACTACAAGAGGTCAGGTGGTAATTGCATGGCTCAAATAACAACTAGACAGGCAAAGAGGAGATTCCTGTCTTTAACAATAACTAGCTAGGCAAATAGGAGATTCATCATTATTTGGAGACTGGATTCTAAGACTAACCAGTACTCCATTTGTTCATCACAACCTGTCAACTGACTAACAAATTAGGCTGTCAAAGACCTCAAGCTTGAGCTGGTAACAGACTGCTGTGATAATTTGGATGACGCAACTGTAGTGTTAGAACTGAGGCATAGATTGGCTCTAGTATGAGGGTGACATTTGTGTTACATTACTTGTTTCATGAAAGAGGCTGTTGGGTTTCTGATGCAATTTCACTTCCTGTTGTCATGAGTTAATTAAGTGTTTGTATATGCATGCTGATGTTTAGCCAGCGAGTAGGTAGAGCCAATGAGAATGTTTGCACGTACTTCCCTCCAAGGCTAGGTGTCAATATTTATAGTGACCATTAAGGGAGAGCCCTAATAGGCTAATCCCTATATTTGGGTGGTGGTCTGAGGGAAACCATTTGGTCAGTTTTATTGCCCTTTGTGTTAAGCCCTTAGATCTCCATGCAGTTGAAGTTAAGACTCAAGAGAGTCAAGATGTAGACTAGAAGCTAGATAGGATAATGAATCCTTCTTTGTTTTCTAGAAATCCCAGTCATACCTTTTCCTCATTAGTAAAGTAAACTACTTTGTTTCTTAAGCTAAACCATGTGCCTGGCTGTTATTCGTGGTTCTCTCCACATTACTCTGCTAATCGTATATCTAAACCCCAACAGAGGCTGAAACTTGCAAGACACTGATGGATAACACCAAAGCACCAAAACAGCTTTGGTGTGTGCTATAGTATTTTCTCATGCTCAGTAGATGACTTCTGGCACACTTGGCAAAAAGGCTGGCTGTAGAATAACAAAATCTCTACTACATATTTCCTTGGGACAAACATATTTCACATTCAATTCTACATGGTAAATGAAGACTTAGCTCCATCAGTTTCTTCTGAGGAATTATTTTCAACCCACATATATTGTTAAAAGCAAAATAGCAATCAGTAGACATACCCGTGGCTTGGAATTCAGCATACCCATCTCAAGATCATTTTCACAGTTTCTGGCCTTGGATTTGCAGAGTTTTATTAGGCACATTTTAATTCTCATTATGAGATAATAAAATGACTTAGGACTTGGCACTAGATTGAAAGGGGCAGGTAGAGTCCTTCCCTCTTCAAAATATGAAAGCCAGAGCTTTGCACGTGCAAACTTCCACTCTACATCTGCATCCTCCTACAAAATAAGCAAAGAAACAAGTTCTGTTTTAAAAGGGCACAGTCCATTTTGGGAAGAAGTACGTCCCACTTGTCTCACTGTCATTCATACAAACTTTAGAAGGCACTGGTAGATTTTAGGGTTGCCAACCTCTAGGTGGGTTCCACCAGTCTCCTGGAATTACAACTGATCTCTCACATTCTCTCAGCTTAACCCACCCCAAAAGATTGTTGTGAGGATAAAATGGAGATGAAACTGATGTACTTCAGAAAGGTAGGGTATAAACAAATTAAATAATTTAGTCTCAGTTAGAAGAAAGATAAAACTGTATTGTAGTGTAGTATTTGGTCCTACTTTCTTTCACTTCCCAACACTTTAGAGCAGGGGTGGGGAACCTTTTTTCTGCCAAGGGCCATATGGATATTTATAACATCATTCACGGGCCATAAAAAATTATCAACTTAAAAAACAGTGCTCCGCTGAGGGAGAATGATTCAGGCCAGCAAAATTAATGCAAATAGTTGTTTTTCTATTTGAAGTCATGTGGGGAGAGCCTAATCTGACACACACACACATACCTGGCCTGCCACCCTAGGCAAATGCCTAGGTCCAGGGCTTTTTTGTAGAAAAAGCTGAGCAGGAACTCAGTAGCATATTAGACCACATCCCCTAATATTAGCATATTAGATCACACACTCATTAGTATATTAGGCCACACTATCTGGGATAATCAAGTGGAAATTGAACTGTGACAGTAACTTTTCCAGGCCCTGCAGCAATTCTGCTGCACTTGGTCCTTTTCCAGCCAGGCCCCAGGAAGGTTGCCACACAGTACATCTGGGCCCTTGATCCCTGCCTGGCCCTGGGGAGACTGCTGCACAGTGCAGCTGGGCCCCACGATCCTCGCTGGCCAGCCAGGCCCCAGGGAGGCTGCCACATGGCTCGGTTTGGTCCAACAATTCCCGAGGGCCACACCAAGTGACCTCAAGGGCCGTATATGGCCCTCGAGATGGGGGTTCCCCACCCCTGCTTTAGAGATCAGGCATGAATAAGCAATTTATGTCGTTGTTTCTTAAGAGCACTGACTAGATATTCTAAGTGGGACAGACATAAATAGCTTCTGATTTATGAATGTATAGTGCAAGTCTAAATGTAAATTGTCAATATAAGCCATGGACAATCTAATCTTTCTTTGTAATAAACCACAAATCAAATTTAATACAAGAATATTTAGTTCCTAGATAACTTTCTGTTTGATCCACTACAAATCTTCCAGTAGCAGTTCTATTTTAGTAACTGAAAATTATAAAGAATATAGAGACATGATTTTCTAATAAGTCCCAATCATCACAATTTAGTTCTTTTGTCAGTCCCAGTGTGTTGTGAAAAAGTCCACTTCTCTGTTTAAATAACCCACTGCTAAGAAATTGTAAAAGGGAACCAAATAACAGTTCTGAGAATAAATGCAAGCTTTATTCTATATTGATCCATGCATTCTATATTGATCCATTTTTTTCTATCATGTGGCTTGTATCTTTTGGATCTTCAGAATAATTACTATTCACTGAATGAAAACTACTTCAGTTATAGAAAACAGTATCTGTTGACTGCCCACTCTTCTATCTGCACTATGAGAAAACACAGAATACCTTGCCTTAAAAAAAAACAAAACAAAAAAACTTTCTCTGCGCTGCAATAGTACTTTTCACAAGAATTCAGTGATAAAAATTACATAATACAAGGGGAAAATATTAGCCTGAGTCTTAGAACTGCCTTAATAGAGATACACCATTTGTGATATTTATGCCCGTGTAGGAGACAATTTCTCATGCTTAACACTATGCAGTGGCAATAATAATTCAAATCTCTATAGGCAATAACTAGGAAGGTAGGAGGGAGACAAGACACCATTGACCACTATTTTATTTCCAGGCTATGAAAAACTGAGTCATCAGGAATGCTGGTCAAGTTTGGAGCCAGGGTTGGTTTTGCCCAAATAGTCATAGTCATTTAACTGCTTGCTAACCTGGATGCTGGTGTTGCTACAACACTCAGTTCACATTATCCAAACAATATAAAAATCATCTATAGTCTAAATAGATATACTACACTAGGTGAATGTGTATTTTTGTTCCATAGTGGTAATACTGGGTGAAAATACAGATCTTTGTTACTGTAAATTACAAACATTTATTAAAGAAACACATTTGGTCTGTAAATGCATTAGCACACCTTACCTCGATTTCCTGATAGGAATTATTGATCATGGCTATCAACATATTGAGGAGCACCACCACCATAGTGACATTATAAACTCCATACAGCACATAACCGATGTTCTCAATAAACTTGTGATCATATTTCAGCACCACTGATATCACCTCAGACAAACCAAATATGGACCAGAATAAGGTTTTAAAACTTTCTTCTACCCTAAAGATAAAATAGATAGTCTTGTTAAGCTAACCATTGATTAGGTAGGCATATAAAATGCACATTAGGCAGCTTGCCAAGATGAACAGCAAGTAAATGATTACATTCTTATATGAATATGGATTCTAATATGACCTTGCATTATTTTTGCACATTTTCCACTTGAGGAACAGGCTCTTGCACTGCATCCTATGCTGTTTCTGAGGGTTACCCAGCACTGGAGCAGTATTTTGGATCATATTGGGGGTGGAGGAGGCTGCAGCAGATGAGGGAGACATAAATATCTCTTCACAAACAGAGCAAAGTTCACAGCTTTTCAGATCTTAAAACACAGCCATAAACTTTGCAGCCTCATAATTATTTTGTAAATGCTTATATGTATCATTTTAGAATTGCAATTTTAATTAGTTATATATTTTCAATTTAAGGAAAGGACACTCCCTGACGAAGGTATCTTTGCTAGAAATAAATTAAAATGTAATGTTTTATCTCAAAAATAATTTTTGGGGGGAGGAGTCCTACTTGTCTTTAATATTCTGTTCTATCAACTAAATATTGTATTTTAGGATGCTGATTACTCCCCTTCCACCCCAGTAAATATTTGCTGTTTATATTAACTCCTTTGCTTTTTCTAAAATTTCATAGTTTTCATTTGAGTTTTAAAATTTTCAGTAATTCTCTTATTAACATTTAATTCATTTAATTTTTGGCTTCTCCCAAAACCCATTGGCTCTTGCTATCTAGCAAAATTCTTCAGAATATCGTTTTTCCTGAAACTTGGTTGCACCTCTTGATGTGGCATGCTTTAAAAGTTTTGATTAATTGTCAACTTAAGTAGTGGATCTATAGGTATGTTTTATAATGTGCCCCTCCCCATTCTTATAAATAAAAAACAAACATAACTATAACTGCAACAACCAAAACGAAACAACATAAATACAAGACAAATACATCAGCAAATGTCAATCTGTATAGGAGAACTATACCATGTGCACCATGCATGATCAGAAGACATGTCTTTCCCCTCTCATTTCAAACCCAATGAGTTTGAAATGAAAGCAATTATAGTTATAAATACAGTAAATCTAAGGTTTTTAGTTCCTTCTGCTCATACCGCATTCCAGCTGTGACAAAAAGAACATGTGTGTCATATTTCATGGAGTAGGTTCTTTCTCCAATGCTAACATAAATTACAAGGAAACACTGTACAACTAAAAGCCTCTATATCATCTCTTAGTGCACAGTGTCAAACATATAGCCCATAGACTGGGACCAGCTTGTCCAGGGCTCTTATCTGACCTGGAAGCAACTGGTTTGAGGGAAGAAAGGTGTTGTGGACCAGCCAAGCCAAACAGAGCAAAGAGATGCAGAGGACTCTTATGAGGAAGAGACAGCCAGTAGTCCTGACTCAAACCCACAGCAAGTGAAGACACTGCAGGAGGAGGTGTTCTCTGAAGAGCCAGACAGAGATCCTCCACCAAGACTCAGCACATTGGTCCCTCAGGTTATCAGCCCAGGGCTGGCAACAGAGAGCCATTTATCAGTAGTCAGTTCACCCCCATCATCATCATCAGAGCCTTAGGGGTGCCATTGGAGAAGGATAAGGAGAGAGTCAGAAGACAACTGGATCGAGGCGGCTCGGCGGTATTGCTGTTGCTAGACCTATCGGCTGCGTTCGATATGGTCGACCATCAGCTGCTGACCCGCCGCCTCGCCGACGCAGGAATTCGGGGGCTAGCCTTACAGTGGCTCTCCTCCTTTCTTGACGGTCGGGGACAAAGGGTGGCAATCGGGGGGGAGCTGTCGCAGAGGCACCCACTTCATTGTGGAGTGCCTCAGGGAGCAGTTCTCTCCCCGATGTTGTTTAACATCTTTATGCGCCCCCTTGCCCAGATTGCACGGAGGTATGGGCTGGGCTGTCATCAATACGCAGATGACACCCAGCTCTATCTACTGATGGACGGCCGGACTGGTGATGTCCCAACAAACTTGGACCGGGCATTACAAGCCGTGGCTGACTGGCTCAGGCTGAGCGGGCTGAAGCTGAATCCGGCGAAGACTGAGGTCCTTTGCGTGGGCCGCGGCGGGCCGGGAGGGGAGATCACCTTACCGGCCTTTGACGGTGCACCACTGGTACCAGTGCGCAAAGTCAAGAGCCTGGGAGTGCTACTGGAATCCTCTTTATCAATGGAGGCCCAAGTAGCTGCCACTGCTAGATCCGCCTTCTTTCATCTTAGGAGAGCGAGGCAGTTGGCCCCCTTCCTGGAACGCACCGACCTAGCAACTGTGATCCACGCAACGGTCACTTCGAGATTAGACTACTGCAATGCCCTCTACATGGGGCTGCCCTTATACCGAACACGGAGGCTTCAGGTAGTCCAGAACGCGGCGGCCAGGCTGCACGGTGGGAAACTGCACGGCCTGGGCTGCGGGATCTACATTGGCTGCCGGTTGTCTACCGTGTTCGCTATAAGGTGCTGGTTATCACCTTTAAAGCCCTATATGGCCGAGGACCTGCCTACCTAAAGGACCGCCTCTCCCCATATGTGCCCCAGAGAGCACTGAGATCCAGCTCACAGAACTTACTGACAATCCCTGGGCCAAGAGAAGCCAGGCTGAGGGCCACTAGGGAGCAGGCCTTCTCGGTGATAGCCCCTCGCTGGTGGAACGACCTTCCGGAGATGGTGCGAGCCCTGCGGGACTTGAACCAATTCCGCAGGGCTTGCAAAACATGTCTCTTTCAGCTGGCCTTTGAGATGGAACCCGACTAATTTGATGAATGGACAACTAGTCATCTTGTGGATATCACGACTACAGCATTTAGCACCTATTTTATTATATATTTAACTTTTAAATAATTTTTACTGTAACTGATATTTAAAATTGTTTATGTTGTTTTATGATTCATGGGATTCCCATGTCTGTCAGCCGCCCTGAGCCCGCCCCGGCGGGGAGGGCGGGATATAAAAATAAAATATTATTATTATTATTATTATTATTATTATTATTATTATTATTATTATTATTATTATTATTATTATTATTATTATTATTATGGTAGAGTGCCATTTAGCAGCACAGCACCAGCCCAGCATCAACAGTGATGAGTGCTTGCAGGAGCAGGACTGAGGCAGCTGGCAGGTGCATGATACAACACAGGTGCAGGGCTTAAAAGCAACAGAGAAGGGAGCAGCTGTGTGAAAGTAATGTGTCTGCTAACTACTGACCTTGCTGCTTCTGCTTGGAACTGATCCTGTCATCACTGATTTTGGCATGTATCTGAGAAACCTGGTTCATGAATCCTCCCTAGGACTCAAAGCTGTGAATTCTGCTTAACTTATGCCTGAACCTTGGAATTGTACTTTGACAAACTCAGACATCTGGAAATTATCTGTTTGTCTGCTGTGTATCAGTAAACAGGACAGAAGGCAGGAGGATGCTTGGGCAGATAAGCGGGTGCATGCGGTGAGGTGTGTGTGGTCAAAGTTGTCAAGAAATGGAAAGCAAGTGGCTAGGGGGTCAGGCTAAGAGCCTGAAGTTAAATAGTGTGGGAGGAATAGAAGCAAAGACAGAGAAAGATGAGGCATGGTGTTCCTGCCCGCCCCCTTCCTGACTCCTCCAACTGCAGCTCAGTGAGAATTGGTAAAACCACTACATGGAGCAGGTGGAGCTGAGTAGCAGCAATCAGCTTTGTGTTTTTTCAAATGGTGACCATGAAAAGGGTTGGTGAGAGTGGGCATGCGGAGTGGTGGTTTGGCAACAAAGGGATAAGCTGGCAGGGGAGAGAGAAGGAGGGCCAGTGCATGGGTTGGGAGGCAACTGAACTGTTTTCCACATGCCACTCTGAGAAGCAAGATGCCCTGGCCTTGCAAGTGAGTGGAGGACTGAAGGGTAAAAAGGATGCCACTATCACTGCCACACATTTGAACAGCTATGGAGTCAGGATGCAGAGCTAGTGTCAGAGTAAGTGGGGAGTGGTGACCTTTCTTCTCCTGCACCCAGGGCTTTTTTTTTAGCAGGAATGCACAGGAATGCATTTCTGGCTGGCTTGGTGTTAGGGGGTGTGGCCTAATATGCAAATAAGTTCCTGCTGGGCTTTTCCTACAACAAAAGCCCTGTCAGCACCTATTCTCAGGCCATAAGAGAAAAGAGATCAGGGGAAGACAAAGAACACCCTTGGGAGGTTTCAGAAACAGCTTCTCCAGAAGGCTTTCTCCTCAGCCCCACCAATCCTGTGGGAAACATGGAAAGAATGAGAACTGGGGAGTGTCAGGTTCAGACCCGCCCCCCTCCTGAGTCAGGACCCGGTCATCTGGGGCTGGTCACTCAGTCTGGCCCACTTCAAAGAGTTGCTGTTGGTGGGAATGAGGTGTTGGAAGGGGGAGTCCATTGTGTCTCCTTGAGATCCTCAGAGGCTGGACAGGGGAAGAGAGGAAACAAAGAACATAGGACAGATTGTAGCTGTACTTGGCAGCTGAGGTTGCACGTATGGGTGTGTGTGCACTTTACTTGCAAGGAAGATGACATCTCCTAAAACTGCTATTTATATAAAAATTAAGTAATTTGTATGAAAATGGAAGATGCTTCCCCTTTTATGGTATCCCTTGGAGAAAAACCTAGTCTTGCATATGATTAAATACATTTTTGCGGACATTTATGGATTTCCACAGTAAATAAATTGCTTACACTGCTAGGAATCAATTGTTTTTGCTTGTATTTGTCGTAAAAAAATATTGTTAATTGGGATTGCCTGTGTCCATTATAAAGTTTATATCTCCAGTACCTGGCATTACATTTTAAGGCACACAGGGCCCAGTGTAAGAAAGTGAGATTTATGTCAGATTCAGCTCTTGTTGCAAATGCGTTTGATACCTCTGTGTCTAACAGAGTTAGTGCACTCTTGGAAACTACTCTGTAGTTAAAATAAAAAGTGAAACTGTGACTATCTCTTCTTTCTCTGAATAGAGGAAGCTTTGAAAATCTGCTTTTAGAATTGGCAAAGATTTCTTTCCATTTTTATTTTATTAGCATATACAATATTGCTATAACTATCACACATATCAGCCAGATCTTCAACAAGGGACCTGTTAGTGCTGTGTATTCCATTAAACATTGCATTTTTCAGCAATGCATCCTTTTAAAATATAAAATTCAGCCTTAGGGATTTTCATCTAGATCACTTAGTCACCTAATAAATAGCTGACATCACCAACTTTGATCTCACTAGCATCCACCTATTGAAGGTTCCATTTTTTTTAACCTTCCAGCAATTTTAATGACAAATCTCTCCCCTCTACCCCCCCCCCCCCAGCACCATAATTTAAACATTAGCCTCTTTAGAGGAAACTGCAACACTACCCTTTAAGTATGCTACCATATTTCATTGAAGGAGAGGTTAGATTGTAAAGTTATGAGAAAGTGGCTTATTGTGTTTTGGCTTATTAAAACAAATATTTACAACAGTATCATTTTGGGGAGAGTTCCTAAAGAATGTCCCTGATATTTGACATAATGTTATCCTGAACCTGAGGTCATCTTGCTATGCAGGCCACCTCCCCAAATAGGCTTTCTCTTAGCCCCCTGAGAATTTGAAATGCCTCAAAATAAAAATATTACACAACAATGCATTTAACGATGGGAAGGCATAGACAATTTAAATTCAGAGGCATATTAATAGATTTCTAAAGCAAGTTTATTAATTGGAAAGTCAGAACCATAAAACATCCAAACATACAGAAAAAATCTTGTAAGGTGATGGAAAAAGGCAAGGAAAAGTGTAAAAAAAAAATACTTGCGCAGTTACATGATTTAAAAAGTCCATTTTCCATAGATTGGTAGAGAAGTTGATTAAACTACCAAACAATAAGCTTGTAATGAATTTGCATTGTTTGTAATACTCATTTATATTTGGCAACATTACCCTCAACTCTTGCTCCATTTGTGATTAATTTTGACCAAATGTCCTGCTGTGCAGTTGGCATTCAACCAGCTGAACCAGTAGCCATTATTGTGCATGCTCAGCACTTACTTGATTACTTTAAGTTGTTGTTCAGTCTCATAAATTCTCCATGAGATACACTATCCGTTTTTCTCCTGACAGCTGAAATTCACTTGAGGTTTTTTAAATGGAACTATAAAAGAACAGCCTGTCTCTCTATTACAACAATACGAAAAGCAGGTAGAGACGCCCACTCTCATTTGGGAAAATCCTGGAAATTTGGAAGGGACAGTTTTGGGAGGGGAGAGGCCTCAGCAGGGTATAATGTCATAAATTGTCCCTGTACAACAACTATTTTCTCCAGGGGAACATATCTCTGCTGTCTGGATATCAGTTGTAATTCTAGGAGATTTCCAGGCCCCATCTGGAAGGTGACAACCTTAACAGGACAGGAAGTGTTGAAGTCACCATTTCATCATCATCTTCCACATCCAGCAGCTAATCACTGCCAGTCTGTAGGAAGGCTTGTAAGGCCATACTTTTCTGCAGGGCTTTCTGCTGAAGAAACACTCCTGGGCTGGTTGTTTGCTTTCTGACTTATTTAGGTCTTTTTAATTTAATTTTGTCGCTATGCTAATGATCTCTTAGTAACTGACAGCTGCTGATGTATTATTGGAGATTTGTTATTTTATAACTTTTTTCAAGGTGGTTTGTTAGCTACCTTGAGTCTTGTGGGAAAGTGATAGGTGTTGGAAATGTAAAAAACATGAAGGTTCTTTCTACCATATATGGTGGACTTGCGAAAAGGTGAAACAATTTTGGCTTATGATTCAACAAGAGATTTCAAAATTTTTGGGATATAATATTAAGAGAGCACCGGATGTCTTTCTGGTGGGATTACAAATGGAAAGCTTTCCGAAGCAAGACAGGACATTGTTGTGGTACTTGCTTTCAGCTGCGAGAACATTGTATGCACAAATGTGAAAGCAAGATAAAATACCAGAAAAATGGGACTGGATCTTAAAGGTTCTTAAGTGAAATGGACAAATTTACTGGAATCTTAAAAGACTGTAATCTGGAGAAATTTAAAGAAGATTGAATAAATTCCAAAACTTTGTGGAGATACAATGGAAGGTGAAGAGCCATCTAGTGGTTTTTGATAATATTAACTGAACTTTAAAAGAGAAAAAGGACTGTGATTACTGAGTATTGTTTTAGTAGAGAAATATAAGTAGCTGAGTTCATATAGTAAATTTATGTGAGTTAAAATAAGATTAAGATTTGAATAATTTTTAGTGATGATTTAATGACTACGAAATTTATGTTTAATGTTTAACAAGTAATAATTGAATTTTCAAAGTGCAAAGAAGAATAGATTATGGTTATCTGATTAAATGTGTAATATTGATGATTAAGAAGTAAGTATTAAGTAAAGGAATAAGAACAGTAGTTATATTGGAGTTAAGATAAAGGTAAGTGAATGATAACTTTTATTTAAGATTCTATAGATGTGAATTTTTACTTTTAAAAGGTTTTTAATTTGTTTTGTATACCGGCGGAGGTCACAATTTGGAGGGTGGGATGGGTGGGAAATTGTGTAATGTATTGATGAACTATATTTAGATTTTGATAGTAGAATACTTTTCAATATATTGCAAAATAAAATTTTTGTTAAAAAAATAAACTTTATGAGTCAATGAAAACTCAGAAACCTATGCTTGAATGTTCAAGCAGAAACTTAAAAGCAAGCCTCTCTTCTCAAAGTTTTTAAGACCTTGTTGAATAGCAGAAACACTTATTGTTGGCAACAAATTATCTGGTATTTGTGTGTTACCTCAGTTTTATTCCCTGTTCACCGCATACATCATACACCTGATTCCACTTGACCTTTTCTCCTGCAGGGTTGTAGCTAGCAGGGGGTGCACAGGGGCAGCCTCCCTTTAGAAACTGCAGCACTGTACCCAGTCTTCCCTAATCTTTCCCTTCAGTGAAAAGGAAGATTGGGTAGGGATGCTGCAGATTCTACAGTGGAACAGATAAGTCTGTTTACTGTCATTTTCAAACCCTGAGGTCCGAATCCTCATTTTAGCCCTCGGGGTCTGAAAATGACAGTAAAGGAGTTTCACATTAGAATGTAGCAGTGATGTGAATTTCTCTATATGCTTTAGTAGTGGTTGCAACAACCAGACAGCTTCCTTGCGGGGGATTAAGCATGCATTTATCCACTTTATGGAAGAGTAAATGGCAGAATGGGGGAAGTGATGTGAATGATTCAGATTTATTCAGTGAATTCAAGTCAGCAGCTAAGACTGAAGCCTGCTGGCTGTAATATACACTGCCTCTCTTCCTGCAATAAATCTGAATGAGCTGTCTTCATAGGGAGATGAGATTTCATTTCCTTGCTACACATCACAAGCTCAACAGAGCGCTTTGTATTCTTTCATCAAACAAGAACTTAAAGTCATGTAGTAATATGTGACAGGCAACCAAGCTTCATGTTGATTTGTCTTGCAACAATAAGCATTGGACTTATTTGCAGCAGGACAGGTCATATAAATCTGTCAAGGGTAGGATCTCCCTTCCCAGCTACGAAAGCTTATGGCATATTTTTTGATCAATCACCTTTGCCTCAAGAAATCAGTCATCTTGGGACTGATCAATATATCCAGGAAAAAGTCATAGCACAAACCTTTGAGCATTTGATTTTCACAATGTGTATGTGAGTATGTGCATGGGGGGGGGGGGGATCATGAGAATGAATGCTTTTTCATGTCAACAACTCCCTAGCTATTGAGTCTAGCCTTCTTCCTGATAGCTTCATTTTTCTGTTCATAGATTTTTTTAAATGTGCAGAAACATCCAAACTACTTGCATTCTGAAATGGTGTGCTGCATCCACACCTTGAAATGAAGACATAAGGCACCAGCCTATGGACTAGCTTGAACCAATCAGGGGTTGGATGAGATGATCCTGGAGGTCCCTTCCAACTCTGATTCTATGATTAAATTATATTTTATTAACGGCTGATCTGCCATTCATTTTTAAAAATGCTTGTTTTGCTGTAGAAAGAGCCACAATTTGGTAGAAATGTTCTTAGGCTGGAAGGAGACTTCACATTTTGTTGAGTGAAGTGGTAGGATACAGGCCAATGACTGAAATAAAGTACATATCTCTTTTGGGGGCAGGCCATAATATGATCTCCAATTCAGCAAGAGAAATGATTGCTGAGTAAATGAGTCCTGCTGTTGCAGTAAGCTTAAAGCAGACAATTATGTTACTTTTAAAAATCTGCGTTAATGATTTAGTCAAAAACAAGCAAAGCAAGTCCAAAACCAATATTCTTTTGCAGTCGTTGCTTTAAAAATCCATCCCGTTTGGAAGTCATGAGCATTTTTGAACATGTTTTGTGTTGCATCTGAAAATCGGAGTACTGGTAACACAAGGCTATCATCTGGCCTGACATAAGCCTTGAGTCTGCCTAACACCCAAACCCCAGCCGGGAGAGGAGTAAACAGTCAGGAGAATATAAAATGTGGGTCCTCAGCTGAGGCACTCAGCATGAGCAGAGAGACAGGGTGGGGCTCAGATTCCTAAGTCCCAAAACCCAGCAAGGGAGAGGAGTTCACAATCAGAAGTATAAAATGTGGGTCCTCACTCAGCCAAGGCACCCAGTAGCTAAGTCATACCGCTCAGGATGAGGAGAGAGACAGGGTGGCTCAGAGCCCTGAGTCCACCTAACACCCAGACTCCAGCAGAGGAAAGGAGTTCATAATCAGAAGATAATAAATGAAAGTATTATTCTAGTCTGCTTTTAACAAGTTCCTGCCTCTCTGTCTAACTGCCAAGAGGCAACAGAGAAGAGGATGCGGAACTGAGCTAATGTATAGCATTCTGATCCCATAGAGCAGAATGGGAACTCTGTTATTGGCAGACAGCAGTGCCTGTTAAGCTTTGGAGGGTTCCTATCAGTTTTCCAAGGCTGCAGAAGTACTCCCTTTTGTTAAAGTTTTGTCAACAGTTTAATTGTGTGGAGCCAGTCTGTCTGGAAATGAATCAATTCATGAACCCCCACAAGCTGCCAGTAACAGCACCAAAGTTTGTGGAATGTTGCTGGTCTCCCTTCCATGAACATCACTTTGTGAACCACAACCAGACCAAAACTCATACTGAACTTTAGTTCATGAGCTAGTTCATGGTCTACTCCCAGTTCTGGCAATTACAATATAATAAGGATTCTTGGAGCAGGTTATTTTGTCACTGAGCTAAGACAAAAGCACAGCATTGTGAGTTAGGTCCTTCTCAGAATCTCACATTAAAAGACAAGATTGTATTTAACATAACTGATAGCAAACTCCTGGAGGAGCAACTAGAAAAGCCTGATCTCACCATCCAGAAGGCAATCAATATCTGCAGAACAAAGGCTCTTACAAGTGGCCAGGCAAGAGCTATGTCTGCAAAAGGGACATTGGATACTGTGGAGCAAAAGCAAAAGTGTTCTAGTTCCTTGCAACAAGTATGCAAATGTCCAGCAGACTTCCCACCACAAATGCCTAACCTACAGCTAAACTACATAGGATTTTCAATAAAGGTGGAAACACACAAGCCTAGACAGTGTCCAGCCTTTGGAGTTACTTGTTAAAAATGCTTAAGGAAAAATCATTTTCCTAAAGTGTGTAGAATGAAGAACATGCAGAGCTAGAAAAGGATCTGGAAATGTTATTCATGGATTTGGGGTCTACTCTTGATTGCTCTAAGGCATGGCACAGCAAGCTAACAATAGCAGGTCTCCCAGTCTCTTTTAAACTAGACAGTGGAGCTGAAGCAAACACCATCCCTCCTGCAGTGACTAAATCTTTGATGGGAAAAGTGTACATTATGCAAATACAGGTCACACTCATTATTTTTGGAGATGGCCTCATAATACAATCAGGGGCAATTTGACTCATTGCAGCACAGGTCCCAAAAAAACCCCAGCTGACCTTTTATGTGATTGATAATGAGGATCCTTCATTCCTTGGAAGTAGGGTTGCCAAGTTTTACCTTGGCTGTGTCAGGGGACAATGACATGGCATGATGACATTACCCAGAAGTGACATCATCATTCCAGGCATGTTGCACGGGAGACACTCTAGCATTCGGGTTAAAACTCTATGATACCTTAGAGTTTTTACACAGAATGCTAGAGCGTCCCCACACAATGTACCTGGCATGATGACATCACTTCTGGGTGATATCATAGTATTGGGCATGTCACACGATGACGGAGCTCTTCAGGAGTGAGGATTCCTCCTGGTGGCCTGCTCTATGCCAGTGGATTGGGGGGGTCCCAAACCAGGGAAACCCTGCCTTCAGCAGGAACTTGACAGCCCTACTTGGAAGAGATGAGTTTACTTGGTACCTCATATAGTATTTGGACCGAGAGATGACCTCCTTAAGTGCTATTTGGATGTTTTCAGAGGCTTTAGTCAATTTCCTGGCACTCACCACATCTTTCTGGACTCAACAATTCCTCCTGTTGTTCATGGGTGTAGAAAGATCCCCTATTCCATTTTGGACAAATTCACCAAATGGAAGCACCAAAGTGTCATCACACAAATTACAAAGCACACTCCTTGGTTCAGTAGCCTAATGATCACATGAAAGAAAAATGGTTCACTACGAATTTGTCTTGATCCAGGCAATATTTCTCTACTTCCAGTGTTTAAGATGTCAGGAAAAACATGGCTGAGAAGAAGCTATTTACCATCCTAGATGAAAAGGGTGGCTATTGGCAAGTAAAACTGGACACAGAATCGGCAGAAGAGTGTACTCTTAACACCCCACGGAGAAGATACCACTTTAACAGACTCCAGTCAGCAAATTAAGTAAAGAAAAATTATGTTTTGGTGACATCCCATGTTTCCATATTATTGTAGATGACATGCAGCAGACAAAGTGGGAAATGATGCCATTTTAAAGCACATTCAGAGAGTATGACCAAAGGGTGTTGTAAAGTTCAACAAGGAGAAGATAAAATTCCAAGTACAACATGTCAAGTACATAGGACATGTGGTTTCCAAAGATGGCATCAGATGATGACAAAGCAGAAACTGTCAACAAAAATGCCCTCACCTGTGGACAAAAAAGGCCTTCAGAGACTCTTAGGTACTATATAATACCTGGTCCAATATATACCAAATGAATCAAGTCTGAATGCGCCTCTGCAAGCCCTGTTGAGAAATGATGCACTATGGCAATGGAGACCTGAGTAGCAAGAAGTTTTAAACAGCCTCAGACAAGCCATCATGACTGCTCCAGGGTGCTCTGATATTTTGATCCAGGAGAATAATTGGAGATACAAGCACATGCATCCAAAGATGCTCTGGGAGTGTGCCTGTTTCAACAGAAGCAACTTATTGTTTAAGCTTCATGAGCACTGACACAGGCTGAGCAAACTATGAACAAATAGAAAAACAATTTTTAGCAATTATTTTTGCCATTATTCAATTCCACCAGTCTGCGCTTGGTACCCAAGTGATAGTCCAGTCAGATCACAAACCCCTGGAAGCAATTTTTGTGAAGCCTATTGGAAAGGCCTCAGTGTGACTACAAAGGATGCCATTAAGGCTTCAAAAATATGACATCTGGATCACTTATTTTAAGAGCAAGAAGACGCTGGTGGCAGACACCCTTTCCAGAGCTACTATGCTCACTCTGCCCTCTACACCTGATTCCATTATAAGGACAGTTTGGCAGATACTGAATCACTAGGTGGTTCCTTGTCAAAGCAGCTGCAAAACCACATGAGGACAGACCATGAATTACAGACTCTCAGAACCCTGGATCTTCATGGATGGCCACGTCAGTGAAAAATAAGTTAACCCAGATCTTAGATCTTATTGGCATTTTAGGGATCAAATCAGGATTGAAAATAACTTGCTTTTGATTGGCCTGAAAATATTGATTGCCCAAAGAGCACAGTCTCACATTCCGGCCCTGCTTCACTCTATCCATCAAGGCATGCAGAGGTAAAAAATATGGGCTTGTCAAATCATGTACTGGCTTAATATGAATGCTCACATAGAACAATGGGTTGAAAATTGAACACCATATCAGGAATTTCAGCCTAGCAACTGCAGGGAGTCAAAGATCTCTCATGAGATCCCAGAATTGCCCTGGTTCAAGTTGGCAACTGACTTCCCCCTCTCAGTGCCCAGTTGTTGCAATTGTATTATTCAAATACCCTGAGGTTCTGTGGCTACCTGAAAACACAGCTGATATGGTTGTGGCCAAGATGAAAGCACTGTTCAATCACCATGATATTCCCAAAGAGTTCATTTGTGACAATGTCCCATTTGTGCATTCAGTGATGAAACAAATTTGCATCTGAGTGGGGTATCTTTATCACTCATTCCAGTCCTGGCTATCCTCAATCCATTGGTCAGATTGAACACATGGTTCAGACTGTCAAATGTACATTCGAAAACGCTTTACTAGATGGTTCAGATCTTCATTTGGTCTTACTCAACTTGAGGGAAGTGCCTGTTTCAGTTCTTGAGGACATCCTCCATAGAGCGCCTTTTAGGAAGGCTTTTACACAACATTCTACCAGTAACATCAACAGTTTTAACACCCAGACTGCCATTTGAAGTTCCATAGAAGTTGAAGGCCCTTCAGTGTTGACAAAAGACCTGCTGTGACAAATGAGCCATGTCCCTTGTGCCTTGGAGAAGGTGTTTAAAAAGACTGTGAGCCTTTTAAACACCTTTGAAGTTCACTTGCAGCTTGAAGAGGGCATTTAAAGGAACTGTGATCCTTTTAAATGCCCTTTCCCCCTTCCATTGAAACCACTGGAGGATGAGACACCTTCTTTGGGGGACCACAGAATTGGACCCTTTGGTCTAATCTTTTTTAAACTTGCGGTGGGGGAGGTGAGGAAAGGCACCAGCAGCTATGCTGAAAATTTGGTGCCTCTATCTCAGAAACAGTCCACCTCAGATCCACAGATACCTCCAAATTGATTCTCCATTATACCTTATGGGGACCATTGACTATAATGGTTCTCATAGGGCATAACAGAGTAAAAAAAAATTCTGAAAAATCCCTAGTCTGAATACCAGACTGATATTGGGATTCAGGAATATCAAAAACTGTTATTTTTTGGGTTCAGTATACCCAAACTTGAAAAATTCTGGGTTTTGCACACCCCTAATGATGAATCCAGCAATATCAGCTTACGTTGAATATATTCAAATTCAGTTGTATAAACTTTTAATGATAGATTTAAGTATTAAGACTTCAGAAAGTGACATTTGCATCCTAAAGAGACCTTTGCTCTTTTGTACATTGTTTAGGGCATATTCTTTTAATACAGGATGAGAGACTATTTTTGAATCACATCATTTGCCAAATGCTGTTTGGATGATATAAAGACAGTGAAATAAGGACAGATGGGCAGTTGTAAATCAGGGGCTTCCTTCCGAATGTCAGAATACTGGGTATAAAGTTCAATCTCTTTCTCATGTATATTGTTGCAAACTGCATTTGGATCATAAATTGCATATATAGATAGCATAGAGATGCACTGCTATTTGAATCAAGATTTGTTCCATATTACATATCTTTATCATAGTGTTATCCATATTTGGGGTGAGGATTTTTGGCTATTTTTAGTTAAGTACATCAAGAACCATCGAGGAAAGAGGGAGAAACTGATGAGCTAGAAACAAGGATAAGGTGCGCAGAAAATCAGAGTGCCAGTGACTTCCCTGGTCTCCATGCAGTTAGAAAAAGCCTAGAAAATAACACATTGTTGTGACTAGTGGGAACATGAACAGCATTGCTTCATTGGCCTTTCACTTACAGTAAGAGGTAAATTTCTGTTGATTTCTGAGCAACAGAAAACTTGCCAGAGTTGGCTGAGTGCCCTAGGAGGGAATCTACACTACTCTTCCTTCTTTGGCCTTCAACAGAGTTAGCTTCCAAATATAAGAGTAGAATTCAATTTGGATTGTAGCCTATTGCAGGGTTTTTCGTATGTATCATATTATGTTTACAGCACCTTTGTAATCTACTTTTAGCATGCTTTATGGCATGTCTTGCCTTACACAGTTTTCTTTTTGCATTGTTTCCTAATTTCTGTAATTCTGCCAAAGTGTTGATACTTCAGATTACAAATTCAGAGCTGTTTCCCCTTTTAAGGTAAAAATAAAACTCCCATCCCTTCACCCAAATAATGAATGGGTAGCCTTTGTACAGTCTTTAATGGGCCATGGTCTTTACAACAAACTTATTCTCTATACTTCAGCTTTTACCTTGTTGGGCTTTACTACTTCATCAGTAGTAAAGCACTATATAATACTATTTCACTTTACTACTTGTACAGCTTTACAACTTCTATAAGGGATAGGAGGAAACTTTCCATTTCAAGCAGATGGCATTTCTTCTTTCACTTTTCAAGATATGCAATTTATAAAGAGAAAAATGCTTGACTTTCTAGATGTACTGATAGCTCTTCAAGGGTCCTAATTTCAAACAGATGTCTTTGTACAAAAGTGATTCTTTACCTTCTATGACTGAATTTTGGTAGGTGCATATTTCAAGAAGTGTGTAATCGTTGATGCTTATTTGAAGTATACCAAAATACAGTGCCGGTATGCTAAAAGATACAGTATGAAATTAGTTTTGCCAGTCCCCAGGTCCCAGTGAGATGTACCCCAGTTTTGCAGGCTCTTTCCTGCCACCAGCCAGCTGGCCAGCAGGGGCAAGCCCTGGCCGAATGGCCACCATGAGCCTTCAAATCTCCACAAGCTTAGAAGCTTGCAGAAAACTGCTTGTGTTTTGGAAGGTGTGTGTCTTTAAATCTCAACAGAACAAAGCTTCAGGGGGGCAAGGTGAGTGTGTGAGAGAGGAAGCCAACATGTGGCTCTTTCCAGTGAGTGTGTCAGAGAGGACACAGTCCCTCTGTTTGTTTGGCATTTGTTTCAGAAGTCATTTTTATGGATAGTAAAGAGCTAGCAAGAACCTGATTATTTGTATGTATAGTAAAAAGTTAACTAGAACCTAGACTGGTTGGTTCAGTAGTTTCATTTTCCTGTGTTAGTCTGAAGAAGTTGGTTGAAATACAGCAGACTGTGCTGCATCCAGTAACTCCTGTGAGTAAATTGCCCCAGTGAGATTTGTTAATCCCACTCTTGATATTGCTATATCAAGTTACTTTACCACAGTAAAAGAATATTCTCAAACCCTGATTCCCAGAAAATGATAGTACCATGGTGAGAATTATAATGTGATTATACACCAATCTATTTCAGATTTTATTTATAGTTGATAACATGGATTTATAGGCTACAATGTTAAAATTATATAAACTGGAATAATTTATAAATGTTAATGGTGCTGTTCTAGAGAGTATTACTGTGCTTTGAAAGTATTTCTTATGCATTAGAAGATTTTAAACATAGGCCCTGGTACTTCATTTTGGAGGGGAGGGGAAGCTATTTATATAGTACTAATTTGTGAAGAAGATGCTTAATGAAGACAAAATTGGCACTGTGCTCTATTTCTGTGCCCTCTTTATAGGTTATATGACTAAGTGTTCATCTACTCATTGATCTTTAAACTATGCTCCCTAGGTAGTCCATTTCCTTACCATGTAGATTAGCTGATTTTAAGGTGAAAATTAAACTATCTATCAAGTCCAATTTCCTGTTTTTTAGGATTAGTTAAATGTGAATCAGGAATGTTCTGATCTACATACTAATGGCCCTTGTGAAAAGACAGCCTCTCTCAGGGCAACTTTCATGGTTCTCCCTGCCTTCATTTTATCCTCACAAATAAAAGTTGTTGAGGTAGGTTACACTGAGAGTGACTGGTCCAAGGTCACTCAATAAGCTTCATTGCTGAGTGAGCATTTGAATTCAGATCTCCTAGCTATAATCCGGTACCATAATCACTACAACATAATCTTCCAATTAGCCTCAGAGTATTGAAATATAATTTTGAGGAAAGGAGGTGTAGGATGGTTTCGATTCAGAAGAGAATGAGTAAAAATGGCTTGAAAGATAATTATTATTTACATATTTACTTAAATTCGTTTATACCTTGCTTATCTCCCCAGTGTGGACCCAAAGCAGCTTACATTATTCTCCCCTCCTCCACTGTATCCTTACAACCACCCTGGGAGATGTTTAAGCTGAGAATATGTGAATGGTCCAAGGTCACCCAGTGAGCTTCCATGGCATGAGTGAGGATTTGAACCTGGGTCTTATAAATATTAGTCCAACACTATTAACCACTATTCCACACTGGCTGTAGAAAATCAGTGGTTGCATCTTTTAAGAAGTACAGGATCCACTTTAGGGTGCATTCTTTTAAAGAATGTTATGTACAGTGCCCCAGCTCTTCAGATCCCCTTCTCTTGGGTAGAGCTGTCACCATCTGGGGAATAGCTCTTTTGGTCCCAAATTACTTTCTTGCATTTAAGTGAAAGCTGACTGCTCCTTTAAGCCTTAAATAGGATATATGTGCATATTGGACACTTGCAGGCTTGCAGCTATTAATCATTACAGCACAACATACTAATCAGATAAGCAGTTTCATCCATATTATGTCACATGCAGGCCTCAGATTCAGTGGGAGCTCACAGGAGCACAGCTCCCGAACCTTTCTGAGAGTTCCTCCTCCTCCTGGGAGTTCCACCTCCTTGTCCACTGAATAGTATGTGCAGCTGCATAACAATCCCTGGATGAGCTCCACCACCTATTTTTCTACAAAACGACCCCTGATCATATGTAATTGTATGTCTGTCTGGGCTGAGGTGTCCCGGCCTCCCCCGATGCCACGGCAAGCACCTGGGCTCCTCCACACACACACACCCCGGAAGTGCTGGACCCGACAGTGCACTTGCCGCCGGCTCCCCCAGTAGCACAGCAAACGCAGGCCCTTACTATCATTGCTAACGGTGGGCTCGCTGGGGCCCCAACATGCCAGCCAGAGTCGGTGGGTTATGCATCCAACCCCACTGTGAAGCCAAAGCCCCCCAGGCCTGGCCAGGCCCTGCCGCAGTCCCTCCCTGAGCCCTGGGGAAGGCCGAAGAAGCTGCCAGCGCCAGCGTCGGCCGAGGGAGAGGCAGCTGCAAAGGGGAAGTGGGGGAGAGAAAGGGGGAAGTGGGTGCAGCCCCAGGGTGAAGAACCAGGCAGGGAGGAAGCGGTGGAGAGGGTTGCATCCAGAGTGAGGGAAGCTGAACCCTACTCCACAGGAGGTGTAAGAGAGGTGCGGTTAACCACTCTACCCTCCATTTTCTGAGGCCACAAGTGGACCCTTCCTCCCCCAGAGCCATGGAGCCAGCAGCGCCTGCTGGTGAGGACACAGCCGGGCCTCACAATGTCATATATAATATATATTATATAATATACAATTGTACAGAATCTGCGCAGTGGCATCCTGAGACGAAAGCTAGTTCACCCAAGAATTGTATTGAATATACTCACGTTGTAAATGCTGGATTATATTTTGCACCAAGGTAGTAAGAGTACAGATTGAACATTCCAATCATGAAGGCAAGAAACACCATGATGAAAATGACCATGAATTTGAAGATGTCTTTCACAGTCCTTCCCAAAGAGATCTGGAGCGGACCAAAACTTTCATTTGCTGGGAGAATGTATGCAATACGGGAGAAGCTGAGTACCACAGCTATTGCATATAGTCCTTCTGATATGATCTGGGGATCTGAGGGAAGCCACTTGCTCCTGGCTAAAATGAAACACAATATGTGATATGTATTATTGAATGTGACAAGAAAACTGATATCCAAGGGGAAAAAATATTGCATTGGGGGAAAAGACTGAGAAAATGTTTGCTGTCACTAAGGGATTTCCTGGATGCTACTATGCAGTGTCACCTGCTCATGGTTTTCTGCTTGATACCCCATGTAAGGATACCAGGAACCATGTAAGTAGAACAACAGCAAAAGCTCACAAAACACAAGGTACACACAATCAAAATGGGTTACTGGCTGCAGTAGATATGGGAATAGCAAACTTTCTTTACGATTTGTTGAATCTAGATTGTTGTGGCTACAGACGGGCAATGAAAGATAGTAGTATCTGTCTTGAAGCCTCATAAAAATACTGTTTGAAGACAGGGAACTCTTATATCTGTACCTCCAAATAAAGACATGAGACACTGTGCAATTAACTAGTTTATTAATGGCTGGCCAGTGAGAGCTGATGCTAACAAGCAGCCTGCTGTGGCTACTAGAGTTTGGGGCAAAACCCCCCTGGCTCCAAGCGTAGCCAGCATTACTGCCAGCTTTGTTTATCCTTACCTGCATGCAGGAGTCATTTTGTAGAAAAATAGGTGGAGGAGCTCATTAGCATAACTCATTAGAATAAGCCCCCCCCCAGACAAAAGCAACCTGATGCAAGAAAGGAAATCCCTGGGTAAGCGAGGCCTGCTTGAGCTGGCTAGAGATCCAGCCAGCCCAAGCAGTAGGCTTGCCAATCCCCAGGTCCCAGTGGGGGTTCTTCCACTTTCCCAGGCTCCTTTCCACCCCCAGTCAGCTGGCCAGCAGGGGGAAGCCCCACCCCCAAAGCCACCATGTGACTTTCCACCTCCGGAGGCTTCAGTCTCCCATTGAAAGGCTTCCTCTTGGGATGGTGTGTCTGTGTTACTTTGAAGAAGTTGGCAGCAACTGGTGAGTAGAGATGTCAATCTTTTGCTTCAGAGTCACCAGAAACGAGGGGGGGAAGGGAAATGTCTGCTGGGCACTTCGTTATTCCCTATGTGGAGATCGATTCTCATAGGGTATAATGGGGAATTGATCTGGTGGTATCAGGGGCTCTGGGGGGGCTGTTTTTTGAGGCAGAGGCACCAAATTTTCAGTATAGAATCTAGTGCCTCTCCCCAAAATACCCTCCAAGTTTCAAAACGATTGGACCAGGGGGTTTAATTCTATGAGCCCCAAAAGAAGTTGCCCCTATCCTTCATTATTTCCTATGAAAGGAAGGCATTTAAAAAGTTGTGCTGTCCCTTTAAATGTGATGGCCAGAACTCTCTTGGAGTTCAATTATGGTTGTCACACCCTTGCTCCTGGCTCTGCCCCAATGTCTCCTGGCTCCACCCCCAAAGTCCCCAGATATTTCTTGAATTGGACTTAGCAACCCTACCAAGCAGGCCTCACTCACCTGGGGGTCTTCTGGGCCACCCCTCCATTCAAAAGGCCAGCAAGCCACCTGCCACCCAAAATCACATAAAAAGGGGAGAAATGGTGGTGCGGACTTCTCCAGGGGTTAATGAGCGCTGCAAAGCACCTGGTGGCTGGCTGGCTGCCTGCTCTCCAAATCCAGGGATTGTTATGTAGCTGCACCTACTATTCAAAGGTGCAGAGTGGTAAAGCTGTAGTACTGCAGTCAAACTCTCTATTCACAACCTGAGTTTGATCCCAGTGGAAGCTAGGTTCAGGTAGCTGGCTTGAGGTTGACTCAACCTTCTTTCCTTCCGAGGTCGATAAAATAAGTATGCAGCTTGTTGTGGGGAAAGTGCAGATGACTGGGGAAGGCAATGGCAAACCATCCCGTAAAAAAAAGTCTGCCACAAAAACGTCGTGATGCGATGTCACCCCAGAGATGGAAACAACTGGTGCTTGCACAGGGGACTACCTTTACTTTTAGCAAGCAAGAAAGAAGAAACTAAGGGAAAATCCTATATATGATGGAGGGAAGAGGATAAAATTGCCATAGGCCCAAAATCATCCGAAGAGCTTCCGTAGCAGAGTGAGGATTCAGATTTCAGTCTCCTAGATCCCAACCAGTGGTACTGACCATGGCATCACAACAATCCTGAATTTCATCAGTCTGCTTCAAGAGATCTGAATGGTCAACATCAGTTGAGCAGAGAGAGACTTCAGAATTGAATACTGAAGAAAATTCAGTCTGAGCCTAGCCCTGACAGAAAAGCTGGGTACCGACTGAGTCTGACTTCAGCCCTGGCTGAGAAGAGTCTAGTACTGATGAGTCTGAGGCTAACCCTTACAGAGAAAGATTTAGTGCTGACAGGGTTTCTGCTTAGCCCTGACTGAAAGCAGTTTAACATAGACAGAATACTGGGAAGGTTGGCAGGAGCAATGGGTAGTTAGGTGAAGATTCCCATTTGAGCCAGAAAAGGCAATAGATCTAGTGAGAGAAAAATTTCCCTAGAGGCCATGGCTGAGTGGTTACAGCAGAGCTGGCTGAAGCAAAATCCAGCAAAGATGGAGGTCCTGTACCTAAGTCATGGCATGATTGATGGGTATCAGGCTCCCACACCTGGATGGCACAATACTTGTGCTGGCCCAAAAGGTGAAGAGCCTGGGTGTGATCCTGTGATCCTCCTTTATATGGAGGCTCAAATCACCACAGTTGCTAGGTCTGCCTTTTACCATCTTTGGCAGATCAAACAATTACTACCCTAACTTTCCTCCCAGGACTTAGCTACAGTGACCCATGCAATGGTCACTTCCAGGCTTGATTATTATAACTCACTGTACATGGTCTTGCCTTGGGACTGATCTGGAAATGCCAGCTGACTGCATCATGTGTATGGGCTTGCATTCAGCTGGTACTATGCCAATTGTACTGACTACCAAAAGGCAGCCATTTAGCCTTGACCAAGGCCAGGACATTTTCCACCTTGGCCCCAGCCTGGTGGAACACGCTCCCACTTGAGATCAGGGCTCTGCCAGACCTTCCACCATTTCACAGGACCTGTAAAGTGGAGCTTATTCTCCAGGCCTTCAGTTGAGGTGGAGTTCATCTAATCAAGTTGGCCTCCCTTATTGCACCCTTTCTACTGCAGCTCTTTCCTTCATCTGTCCCAGTCTTAATAATAATAATAATAAATTTAATAAATTTTATTTATATCCCGCCCTCCCCGCCTAGGCGGCTCAGGGCGGCTAACAACAATTCAACATTAACATAAATAGGTAAAACATTGAATTTAACAATTAAAGTTAAACATATAAAAACCAGTTAGTTAAGTTAAAATACATAGTTTAAGTTACATAATATATATCTGGCAGCAATAAAACTGTTCTGGCGCTGGTTCTGCCAGTTTAGATAATATTATAGATGGCGGTTCTTTGTTCCTAGCAGCTCAGCAGTCGATATCGTTATAAGCTTGTCTAAAAAGAGCGGTCTTGCAGGCCCTGCGGAACTGGTCGAGACTCCACAGGGCCCGCACTTCCTCCGGGAGCTGGTTCCACAGTGCAGGAGCCGCAACTGAAAAGGCCCGTGCTCTGATGTTTTGGAGTTTGACCTCTCTCGGCCCAGGGATGGTCATTTTATTTTTACCCACTGACCTCAGTGCCCTCTGGGGTTCATATGGGGAGAGACGGTCCCTTAGGTAGGCTGGTCCTCGGCCATATAGGGCTTTAAAGGTAATAACCAACACTTTGTACTGGACTCGATAGGTAATTGGCAGCCAGTGCAGTCCGCGCAGCCCCGGCCGTATGTGCTCCCATTTCGAGAGCCCCAATAGTAACCTGGCCGACGCGTTCTGCACCAGCTGCAACTTCCGGGTCCGGCACAGAGGTAGCCCCAAGTAGAGGGCATTACAGTAGTCCAATCTTGAGGTGACCGTTGCATGGATCACTGTTGCGAGGTCACGACGTTCCAGGAAGGGGGCCAACTGCCTTGCCCACTTCAGATGGAAGAATGCTGACTTGGCAGTGGCTGCTATCTGGGCCTCCATTGATAATGAAGGCTCCAGTAAAACACCCAAACTCTTTACCTGGCACGCTGGTTTCAATGGTGCGCCATCGAAAGTTGGGAGAGCTATTTCCCCTCCCCGGGCACCGCGGCCCACACAAAGGACCTCTGTCTTCGCTGGATTCAACTTCAGCCCACTCAATTTGAGCCACGTCGCTACAGCCTGCAAAGCCCGATCTAGGTTCCCTGGGGCGGAGCCAGGCCGGCCATCCATTAGTAGATAGAGCTGGGTGTCATCTGCGTATTGATGGCAACCCAGCCCAAACCTCCAGACAATCTGGGCAAGGGGGCGCATATAAATGTTAAACAGCATTGGGGAGAGAACTGCTCCCTGAGGCACCCCACAATCAAGTGAGTGCCTCTGGGATCGCTCACCCCCAATAGCCACCCTTTGTCCCCGATCGGAGAGGAAGGAGGAAAGCCATTGCAAGGCCAACCCCCCAACCCCTATGTCGGCGAGGCGGCGCTTTAGCAACTGATGGTCGACTGTGTCAAATGCCGCCGACAGGTCTAATAGCATCAGTACCGCAGCGCCGCCCCGATCCAGATGCCGCTGAAGGTCATCCATCAAGGCGACCAGCACCGTCTCCGTCCCATGGCCCGGTCGGAAGCCAGACTGGCATGGGTCAAGAACGGAAGCGTCATCTAGGAATCTCTGTAGCTGCAACGCCACTGCCCTCTCAATGATTTTACCTAAAAATGGTAAATTAGACACCGGACGGTAATTCGCCAATTCAGCCGGGTCTGCTGTACATTTTTTTAGGAGAGGGCGAACCACCGCCTCTTTCAAAGGCGTTGGGAAATGCCCCTCTACGAGGGATCTATTTATGATGTCCCATAAAGGACATCTGAGCTCCCTCTGGCAAGATTTAATCAGCCAAGAGGGGCAAGGATCCAAATCACATGTTGTTGGGCGAGCAGCGGAGAGGATCCCATCAACTTCCTCCAGGTTGAGCGGATCGAAGTGATCCAGGGCCAAACCCGAAGACAGGCACGGAGCCTCAATTTCACTCACTGTTTCCAAGGTGGTAGGCAGGTCTTGACGGAGCAATGAGATTTTATCTGCAAAATATTTCGCAAATGCCTCACAGCCAATCTCCAATTCTCTGATATTTGGCTTGCCTTGTGGCAGTGTTGTAAGGTCCCCAATTATTCTAAACAATTGTGCTGGGCGCGAATTTGCAGATGCAATCTTGGTTGCAAAGTAGTTTTTCTTTGCAGCCTTGACTGCCATCTCATAAGACTTCATAAACGTTCTGTAGGATGTTCTCGTTCTCATTGCTTCGTCCCGAGTATGTCTCCATTGCCTCTCTAGTCGTCTGAGCCCTTGTTTGAGCTGGCGCAATTCCAAGGTGTACCATGGGGCCAGCCTCACACGAGGGCGCAGAGGTGCTATTTCGTCGATGGCCCTGGTTAGCCGGTCTTGCCAGGTCTCCACAAGGCCATCGAGGGAATTGCTAGTGGGCCAAGGATCCCTCAGGGCTGTTTGGAACTGTTCCGGGTCCATCAGGCTCCGGGGGCAAGCCAAAATAGGCTAAGAAGCTCTTTCATGACCCAGCAGCTCTGATTTGGGTTCATCATATCTTTATTGATGGCTCTGTTTTAAATTTATGTTTTAATTGTTTTAACTTACTGAACTATTTTGTTAATATGCTGTATATTGTCTGATATGATCTTCCATGAGCCTGCTTGCAAGGGGGGGGTGTGGAATATAAATAAAAATCTTTTATATAATAAAACACCCTTTCATCTTGGCAAAACAGAGCATACTGATTGGTTGGGGCTGTGCTGCATCAATCTTTGGCCTGTTAAACCATCAATCAGCTGCTCTTCTGTTGCACTGGCTGACTCTGCTCTCTCCCTAGGACAGATGAGGGCTCTGCCGGCCTCAGGACAGATGAGGATTGGCTCTCTAAGGAAACTGCTAGACAGTGGCTGCTGCTAGGCAACTAACCTTGCTTCTCTCAATAGAAAGTAACCAAGTTTGGTTCTCTCAGTAAAAGGTGGGGGGAGGGCTCATTCAAGTCTTATTTTGGCCTTTGAGGGAGCTCATTGGTTGACTCCACTCCTCTCTCTCCCACCTGAGTGGCTGTTGCTAGCCAGCCAAGTTGATTCTGTCAGAAAAAGGCAACCAACCTTGGTTCTGACAAAGGAAATGGCAAGAGACTGGGGGGGGATATGAACATATGAAGCTGCCTTATACTGAAAGACTCTTGGTCCATCAAAGTCAGTATTGTCTATTCACTAGCAGCAACTCGCCAGGGTCTCAAGCTAAGGTTTTTCATGCCTATCTGCCTGGACCCTTTTTTTAGTGGAGATGCCAGGGACTGAACCTGGGACCTTCTGCTTACCAAGCAGATGCTCTACCACTTAACCACTGTCACTACAATATAGTGTCTTGTAGCAGCAGGCCAGAAACAGAGAGAAAGAGAGAGAGAGGGAAAGCAAGAGACAGAGAGAGATTGAAGTACTGTGCTTAAGACAAACAACATTATCAGAGAGAGTGTGCTGTTCTGAAAGGTATAACTAAAGGCTTCTAAGGGAGAACTCATTGGAGCCAGTCCTGAGTAGGATGCCAGATCCAAGTTGGTGGGAAATTCCTGCAGATTTTGTTGTGGAGTTTGAGGAGGGCATAAGAATTAGTGGAAGCTAAATGGGTGATTTTGGACCAGCCTAACCTACCTTGCAGGGTTGTTCTGCAGATCAAAGGGGGGAAAGGAGAATTATGTAAGCTTCTTTGGTCCCCCCTTCCCCCCTCCACTATGGAGAAATACTGTACTTTTCCTATGTAAAGGCTGCAGGGAGGAGGAGGTGATGGAAAGCTGAAGTCAGAGGGGCAGATAAAGGAAAGATGGGATAGGATTGCCAACTCCAGGTTAGGAAATTCCTGGAGCTTTGAGGGTTGGAGCTTGGAGAGGGTGGTACCTCAGACAGGTACAATTCCATACACTCCACCCTCCAAATCAGCCATTTCCTCTGGGGAACCACTGTTGCCAATCCCAGGTAAGATCTGGGGATCACTCAGAATTACAACAGCTCTCCAAATGGCAAAGATCAGCTCCCCTTGAGTTGTGGGGGGAGTGAATGCCTTCACTTGGGTGGGTGGGAAGACAGCAAGGGTGGGGGGCACTCATCCAGAGCCTGTTTCTAGAGCTATGGTCTGCTGTCTTTTGAAACTGCTTTTTAATTCTTGAAAAGTCAGAAAAAAACTCAAGAAGAGTACTGGTGTTTTTTGTGAAGGAGTTGAGGTAATGGACAGAGTATCCCTGCCTTCTGGAAACCTATAGAGCCAAATATGCTCAGGAAAGAATACTGGAGTGCCTGGGAAACACTGAAAAAAAAGCCTCCTTTCTCAAAGATTCTATGTCTCTGTGAAAAACTTAAGAAACTCTGAACTGTGTGAAACATATGAACTGCAGTCTGTGCCTGTATTGATTTACCTCAGAAATTTTACCCTTGCTTTCATCAGACCTTTCCCTTCTGCGATGAATAATATTTATTTATTTACTTACTTATTTATATCCTGCCCTCCCTGCCGAAGCAGGCTCATATAATATATATTTAACTATTTAAAACCCCGAGTGCCATTTCAGTGGTTTAAGTTGATGGGAGACATAGTCCCTTCCCGCAGGTTACAGGGCTGAGGCAGCAGCAAAATTTCATACTATGACAGGGTGGGACAGCTATTAATCTTCAGAAAGGAAGAAAATAGATTAAAAAGGGCTGCTCAATCAGAAAGGGAAAGAAAAATGGAGGGGAAAATCTTGCCTCTGAGGGAGGGAAGCAAAGTGGCATCATTATACCCCCATACCTTTTCGTGGTGGTGTTCAGTACCTGTATACTGCTTCAACAAGACTGGGGACTCTGTCAAGCACTAACCAGTACCTCATGCTAGCTTGCAATAATAATGGCAAGAATGCAGTGAAAGGTCATAATTACATATAGCTTGTTATACTGGTAGGCCCCTAGCTACTTGTCAACTTTTATGGAAAGTATTGTTTTAGCATTTTAAAATGTTCTTTGAACAAAGAATACATTTAATGACTGGAATTACTTTTCTGAAAGCTACAGGTTATACTTCAAAGTTACTACACTAGGTGGAGCTCCTTACTCTGAAATATGAAACAAATATTGGAAGATACAATTTTAAAGCCTCATCTAGCCTCAGATCTGGCTAGTTACTGAGTTACCATATATCGAAAGAAGTTTCTCTTGAAATACTTCTAATATTTCTGCCTGCCTCAATATATCATTCATACAAATCAGTATTGCCTTTAGCTTCAGGAAAAGAACATTGAATCACATTGGAATAGATAATTACTTCCCTGCTGATGTATTTTTGTGTGGTTGTGAGGTGTTGGAAATAATTCTAAATAGACCTTGTGGTCTCCCTGTAGTCTGAGCATCTTTCAAACACGCATTGGTAAAGTGTCTGATGCTTGCAACCCTTATTTATTTGCTTTGGTACCAAAATATATATTAACATAGATTTTTCATATACACACAATTACATCAGTACATGATAAAAGAAGTGTGTATATACAGGAACAATTTATCAGTGAGAAACTAAGAATAAGTAAGGAATCACTTGGTTCTGTTCTGAGAATCTGAATAGTCAGAAGTGTACTACAGAAACTGGAATGGATTCTGCATTCACATTCGGCAGCAAATCAGCCCAGCCCAGGGATTTTTGCACTAGATCCATACCTTATATTGGGGAGGGAGGGTATTTTACTCCCAGCTTGGATTTTCGTGACCAGTTTGCAAGAGAAAAGCAATAATGGAGGGAATGCTTCAAAAAAAGCAGATCACATAATCTGTGTTTTGCAGGCAATTGAAAATAGGCCTAAAAAGACCTTGTGGTCTCCCTCTTCTGTTTACTTTCCTGCTACAGCCTGCCTTGTAGTTGCTTGCCAGCAACTGGGGTCATGCATGTCCACTGAGTCAAGAAGGAGAAAGTGAGTGAGGGGACAGATTAAAGAAGAAAAATGGCAATTCCTGCTCTAAAACAGATAACAATTTTGCCCCTCCCATCCCTTGTGTAACCTACTCACTGAGCTGTCATGGGAGTGGGATATTCAAAGTCAATCAACACCTTGGTGTTAGACATTTGCCTGAAGTATCCCCCGCACATCATAGCAAGTGGGAACAGCCTTTTGCCTTGAAGCCATGCAGGAATTCTGGGGAGGAGCAGGATCTCCTAAAATTGGCTGTGAGAACCTCACATAGCCCTAGTTGGGCACAGAAGCTGAAAAAGGATTGATGCCATGGAAGTGGATAGGCCCTGTTAGGATCAGCAAAATTGCTGAAAATTAGGGTCCTGAATTCCAATTAGCATCCAGTTATTTAAAAAGAAGTCTTGCAAATAAGCATCTGGTGTCAGTCCAAGTTGAGCACCAAACACTCAGCATTTTAGGAATATAGTCATATATCCCACTGTGCAGGAAGCAGTTCATGTTAGAATTAGCTGCATGTCTTATCTTTTACCTTTTAGTAATATTGAGGTATCCAGCCTTAGCAATATGTCATACCCTGGTTTCAGCTATAGTACTTTATATTATCACAGTCTCAAAATACTATTTTTTTTTACTTCAGAAAAACAGGGCGGATTCCTTTATCTGTAGCTATTTTTTGCATTTTTTTCCTTGTCTGTTATTATTGTTCAATCATCAAAGAACTGGAGTGAGTTTAATCTGCATATTCGAGCAAAATTTCCATCAAGAGATAATCTCTGCCCCACCATACTCAGTTGTATATTGAACTGGCTGAACTGGATATTACTAAGATGAATGAATTGAGCCTGAAAGAGCAGACCACATTAAGTAATAAGACTATCTTACCATATGTAAAGTAGGCATACTCAGGAGGAAGGGTGACATTATTGAGGTCATCATCTTGAACATGTTCATCTACATAGTGTTGTGCTTCAGTTGCTTTGAGAAAAGCCATGAATCTGGCAGTGAAAGAAGCCACAAAGATGGAGAGCATCCCAAAATCCAACAGATTCCAAAGATGCATGACATATTCACGGGGACCCTCCTCCCAGATTTCTTTGCATTCAGACCATATCATGCCTATGAGAACACAGAAACCATTATTGTATAACTTGTTCAAAAATACCAATTATGCTGTGCATCTCTAAACACCAAGCATTAAACTTGCATTAGTCTTTCTGCTTGCCTTTCTCCCAAAATTAGCATACAATATCATTAGCCCCAGTGAAAATTGTACAGGCTGCAAAGTTGAAGCATATCAGAAAAGTCAATGCACAGCTTAAGGGAGCAAGTTGTGGTGAAACGCCTTCCATCTCAGGATTAGTGCCAATGAAGCTATAAGAGACTCTTTGCTAGTTAGCAGGAAGAAAGTTGGGGGTAAAAATAAGTTAGTGAGAATCCCCTCCTAGGGACTGAGCCATACAGTCCCAAGGAAATGCAGACTACCTTGGCCAAATGATGAGCCCAGAGTCACCCTAAGTTATAGCACATCAGAAGGCCAAGGTGAGAGTGAAACTTCTAGCAGACAGGAAGAGAAGGGGAGTCTGCTAGGAGGTAGGGAAAGGTAGAGATAAAATTTCTAAGCTAGATGAAGACCTCATTGAGGAAGAAAGAAGTCCACCTTAGCTCAAGAGAGCAGCCATGAGCACATGATCTTGAGAAAGTAAGAGATAATCCTGGGATACTAAAACCAAAGTAATGAATGAGCATAAATTATTACAGTTTAAATAATTAGATTGCCTATCACTTATTACCATTTTAGGTAGGGTTGCTAGAAATGGGTTGGGAAACACCTGGAAACTTTGGAGACGGAACTTGAGGAGGGTGAGGTTGGGGAGACGACAGACTTCAATGGAGTATAATGTCATATGGCCAATGTCCAATATGGCCATTTCCTCCAGGTGAACTGATCACTGTTGCCTGGAGATCAGTTATAATTCCAGGAGATCTCCAGCCACCACCTGGAAGCTGCCATCCCTAATTTTAGGAGATAAATTTATGACAGGTGTAGCAGATATGCATTGCTCAGTCTGTATTTATTTACAAAGAGTGTGTTTTTAATTTACTTATTGACTTCTTTTCATAGTAAATACTGTCAATCTAATCTTTGTGAACCATGTTAAGCCCCATTTGGTCCATGTTTACTTGAAGTGGAAAGGGAGAGAGAGACTCAACATCTGTTCAAATACCCAACATGCCAAACTTTTATCTGTAAAGCCATATTTAGAAAGAGTTTTCATTAAACAGTCCTGAACTCTTCCAATGAAATGTATATTCTTATGGCAACAACTAAATTAGCTCTTATTTTCTCTTGCATTGTCGGCCAGTGCCAGACAGGTGGTTTAAGCCACCCTAGGGACGGCAGGCGAGCAGACTAAAAGTGTGCATCTAAATGTGCACATCTTCCTGCTGTCCCACTCCCACCCGCACCCCATCCTCATTTGACCTGGGGTTAGCTCAAAAAGGTACAATGTAAAAAGTGGTACCTAATTGCTGGGGCACCTCCAAGGCACCTTCTAGGGCTGTGCAGTTGGTAAAGATAAAAAGTGGGGGGGAAATGAAAAATGTCCTTTTCATAAAAATGTCCTTTTTATAAAGCCGAGTCAGATTCTCTGATCTGACCTGGTAGCTGAATTAAGCATACCAGAAAAAAAAACCTCAAAATCTGTCTTTCCTCCCTGGGAATCAGGAGAATGGCAGAGGGAAGGAGAGAAGGATACTCCTCTTCCTTGCATACTTTAGGGGAATCCTTCATCTTCTTTTGTCTCTACAATTAGAATCCATTAAGAGGTCTGAAGATTCTGAATGTGTTCCTCAAGGCTTGAACAAAGACCAGTCATCACTCAGCCATCAAGTTAACAACTGTTTTATCAGTGTAGCAAAACAAAGATGAACTTAATCAGGGCAATGGGGGGGAGGGGAGGGATTTGTTGCAGCAAGTTTATTATTTGACTGCAAATAATAAATGCTCTAGAATGGTTAATATTTATAATTTCACACATACTCAGGAATGGATTAGCAAAGGAATGGACTTCTGAAATAAAGCAATAGCTAAAAACAAGGCTAGTATGTAATGTATCATGCCTCTGTGTTTCCTTTATTACACAGTATAGTTAAATTGCTTCTTTTTGTAAGGCCTGTAGCTGGCTGGGCGGGGGAGGGAGGGAGAGATGGGAAGTCTGGCCAGTGCACACCACACCACAAAGGTGCATGCCAGTCACAGGGGATTTTTCACATTTTGAAATTCTTCTGTGAATGGCCAGAGAGCATTACCCTGCTGCTGAATTCCTTGAACATTTCTGGAGGAATATCCTGCTCCCCGACTCCTGTCCTTGGCTGGAGGAAGAAGACATCTCCTGGTTTGCCTGACAACACTTAAAAATATTTTCCTGTTAGGTCTTTTAAAATTTGCCTAGTGGGTTAAAGGGAGGGCTGTTAAGGGGGGGGGGCTACTTTGGGTGGGGGGGCAGGCTGCCCTTGCCTAGGCATTTTTTTAAAAGTTTAATTGCTTTGTGGGGGGGGGCATAGGGGGATTTGTGCTGCTTGTTGTTTAAAAGTCATATTATATTCTCTGATCTGAAGTTAAATCATTTCCACTGTTCGTTTATTTGTTTATTTATTTACATTTGACTTTTATCCCGCCCTCTCCGCAAGCGGACTCAGGGCGGCTTACAACAGTTGTTTACATGATTTAAAACAATAAGTCAATAAAATCTATAAAACATTAATACAATTAAAATTTAAAAACTATTCCACGGTGCTGTACCATTACTATGTTCGTTGTTTAAATTATATGTAAATTCTCTGAAGTTAAACATATGTAATCTGTCTCTGCCAGAAATGTAATTGTTTGGGCTCTTGGATTTCTTTAAAGAGGTTTTAAAACTTAGCCTGCTGCACTTTCTCGGTGTGGGGCCTGGCCTGGCCTTCTTGGGCTGGTGCCATGCTGGTGGAGTGGCCTGTGGCTGTGTCTAAGTGTCTGCCTTGTTGTTGAGAGTACTGTTTTGGTTTTTGAATTTTGTGCCTGCCTTGGAGTTTCTTAAAAGGTTTGAGATAGTAGTTCTCCTGGTTTTCTGCTGTGTGGGCTGCCTGCCTCAGATTATGTGCCTTCACAGATTGTATGCTTATTCATGTGTTTGGCTTGCTTGACTGAAGCCTGCAGTTAGCCTAGATAACAACAGTTGTTTTACAGGTTTTTAAAATTATCCTGTTGGACTTGGACTGTTTCTGGGTCCTAGGTTTGGCTGTTTAGTGGATGATTCCGGTGTTTTTGTGCAGATTTATTGTACTGCAACTGCACCAGTTGTGTTAATAGAGGTTATTGTAAGTTTCTCTGTCTTAAAAAGGTAAAAGTAGTCCCCTGTGCAAGCACCAGTCATTTCCAACTCTGGTGTGACGTTGCTTTCACAGCATTATCACGGCAGACTTTTTACAGAGTGGCTTGCCATTGCGTTCCCCAGTCATCTACACTTCCCCCCAGCAAGCTGGCTACTCATTTTACTGACCTCGGAAGGATGGAAGGCTGAGTCAACCTCGAGCTGGCTACCTGAACCCAGCTTCTGTTGGGATTGAACTCAGGTCGTGAGCAGAGTTTAGGTCCTCAGTACTGCAGCTTTACCACTCACCATGGGGCTAGTCTCAGTCTTACAAGTTTGCTTTTTCAGGGGGAGGCCAGTTAGTCTTGAAGATTTCTGTTTAGTGAGTACTGCTAGAAGAGGTTTTTAAAGTTTTTATTTCCAGAAGGTTGCTTTGCAGGGCCAAGCTGGTTGGTCTGAGTGTTGTTCAGTGGGCGCTTCTGGGGTTTTACAACTGAGTTAGGGCTATTAGTAGGCTTTTAAAAATAATTAGGGTCTGAAACAGGAAATTCTTTAAGTAACATTGTTGGCATAGAGCTTTAGCACTTCCCCCATAATAATAATAATAATAATAATAATAATAATAATAATAATAATAATAATAATAATAAACTTTTATTTATATCCCGCCCTCCCCGCCAAGGCAGGCTCAGGGCGGCTAACAAGACATGGTAAGACCATGATACAGTAAAACAATATATAATATAATTAATAATTTAAACAGTAAAACCAATAAAACAATATGGCATTATAATATAAACAAATTATGTATAAGATGGCACGGTGGTTATTGATGTTATCAGGGGTTCTGTCTTAAAAAGCTAGCTGGAAGAGGACAGTTTTGCAGGCCCTACGGAATTGGTTAAAATCCCGCAGGGCCCGCACCTCTTCCGGCAGTTGATTCCACCATTGGGGGACCTTCGTAGAGAACGCCTGTTCTCTGGTAGTTTTTAGTTTGGTTTCTTTTGGCCCAGGGATTTCGAGAAGATTTTTTGAACTTGATCGTAGTGCTCTCTGGGGAACATATGGAGAGAAGCGGTCCCTAAGGTAGGCAGGTCCTCGACCATATAGGGCCTCGACTAAGTAGGCCAAATAAGATCTTAAAAGTAGGGGATCTCCAGGTCCCATCTGGAGGCTGGCAACCCTAATTTAAGCAACTGTTTTCTCCAGGGGAGCTGATTTCTGCCACCTGAAGAGCACTCCAGCCCTCACCTGGAGATTGGCAACAATGGTTCCCCAGGAAATCCTTCCTACCCAATTTGATCTTTGTCCTGTTGGGGTTTTTTTTGTTTTTTGGCAATACCATAGTAGCATTGCCTCTGCTGGGCACATGCACTGGTTCTGCTGCTGACTGAAAAAACACTGTTTTTAAGGTAAGAGATTCTCTTATTTGACCTTCATCATTTCCCCCCCACAATTGAAACCAATGGAGTTTTCGCAGCCATAGATTTCAATTGGGATAGGGGCACCCTCTTTGAAACTTGGGGGTTCTTTTGGAGAGAGGCTCCAGCAGGTACACAGCAAATTTGGTACCTCTTGCTCAAACCCCTCCCCTCCAGCCCATGGCATGTGCCCTATGGGATTTTGCCATTGACTAAAATGGCCCATAGAGTATAATGGAGCTGGAAAAAATTGGGAATTTTTGGGGAATTGGGAAATTTACTGATTTTTTTCAAGTTTTTTTCCTTTACCTAATATGAGATTTGGATTTCAAGGAAATAACGATTTTTTTTTTTGTTTAATCAACCCAAAACTGAATTTTAATGATTTTTTTTCCTGCACATCCCTAGTGCCTCTCCAGCTGTTTGGACAACCGGGAAGTGCCCAGGAAGCGGCGGGCTGTCTGGACACTCCAGGGTACTCCAGTTTCTGCCAGCTCACTTCCAGGTCAGCACGCTGTCTGAGCTTCCACAGAAAGTTATATTTCAGGCATCACTTCAAGGCTCATGATGGGATTTAGAGAAATTGTAGGTCTGTGGCCCCAGAGTTTGGCCCCAAGCAAAGACGTCCTTTAAATAATATGTGGGAACACCCTTTATTTGTTTGTTCTATTTATTTCCTGCCCTCCCTGCCAAAGTAGGCTAAGGGCTGATTACATGTTCATGTATATAAATGAAATATAAAAATACATTAAGACATAAAACCATAAAATCATAACAATATCAAAACATTTCAAGTGCTATTACAATATCATCTGTAATTATTTGAATGCTTGGGGATCCTGGGGAGCAAAAATTAGTTGTAGCATCTGAATGGTGAAATTCTTGGAGAAAAATGTCGTTTTAGGAATCAAATTTCTCTAAACCTAATTGGAGAGAATTGTAATTCTGAGAAGCTGCATGGGTTTGGATGAAGTTTGGTGGTTTGGAAGAAAGTAACTCATTGTACTTCCTGGAAATGGCTGCAGCGCTTTGTGGAGCAATGAACAGTGCAATGATTGACAGCAGTGCATAGCTGAACATTAGCAGCTTCAGTGCTAAAGGTGAATCAGGAAGCTCAGAAATAACTGCAATGTATTATAACTCAGTAGCTACCGTATTTTTTGCACCATAAGGCGCTCCGGAGGATAGGACGCACCTTCCTCCTGGGGGGCGATCTGCTGCCTCTTCCTCCGATCCGGAGCTTCCCCCGTGCCTGCCTGCCTGGCTCCATCTTCTTCAGGCAAGCGCTGGGATCGCTCCACATGGCCCCACCGCAAACCCAGCGCTTCGCAAGCGCCGGCTGCGGAGGGGGCAGCGTGCTTCCTCTTTGCCTGTGTGCCTGGCTTCAGCTGTGATGTTTAAAGCAAGCGCTGGGATCGGAGGGGGGAGGAGTGATCCCAACACTTGCTTTAAACATCACAGCTGATGCTAGGCACACAGGCAAGGAGAAAGCACGCTGCCCTCTCCACAGCCGGCGCTCGCAAAGCGCTGGGTTTGTGGAGGGGGCGGGTGTTTCCTCCTTGCCTGTGTGCCTAGCTTCAGCTGTGATGTTTAAAGCAAGCGCTGGGATTGCTCCCTCCCCCCTCCGATCCCAGCGCTTGCTTTAAACATCACAGCTGAAGCCAGGCACACAGGCAAAGAGGAAGCATGCTGCCCCCTCCACAGCCAGCGCTTTCGAAGTGCTGGGTTTGCGGTGGGGCCACGTGGAGCGATCCCAGCTCTTGCCTGAAGAAGATGGAGCCAGGCAGGCAGGCACGGGGAAAGCGCCGGATCGGAGGAAGAGGCAGCAGATCGCCCCCCCCCCCCGGAAGGTACGTACCTTCGGACCATAAGATGCACACACTTTTCCCTCCACTTTTTTTTTGGGGGGGGGGAGTGCGTCTTATGGTCCGAAAAATACGGTACTTCATCATTGGCATGTCGTGCTTTCACAGTACAAACCTATCCAGTCCACACCCCCCCTCCCGAAACTATCTTAGATTGTTGTGATTCTTTATAAATTTGTTTATTAATATTTCTAAGATGAATCAGGATAAATCTAGAGCTTGACAATTCAGAGAAAATGCAATTATTCATTTTTTTTTATCACGAAAAAACTAAAACAAGGATATTTTTTCATACCCAGTGTTTTCAGATACTGATTCATTTCTTCAATTCAATCAGTACTATTGATTTTGAAAGTTACTGAATTAATTCTAAATGTGGGGTCTGGGTTTGGCATTTCCATTTAATTGAGAAATGGAGACAAAGTACAGCAGGATATAAACGTTCTACTCTCTGTTTAACTCAGGCAGCTGCCAGAGGTTGTGGGCAGCTCTTGAAGAGCAGAGGCAAAACCAGAGCACTCCCTCTGGAAGTGAAAACAGTTTGATCTGAATTACAGTAATGTTTCTTTGTGAATTGAAAACAAATCAGCCAGTATCATAATGCCTCTGTATAAATCGATGGTGCGGTCTCATTTGGAGTACTGTGTGCAGTTCTGGTCGCCGCACCTCAAAAAGGATATTATAGCATTGGAGAAAGTTCAGAAAAGGGCAACTAAAATGATTAAAGGGCTGGAACACCTTCCCTATGAAGAAAGGTTGAAACGCTTAGGGCTCTTTAGCTTGGAGAAACGTCGACTGAGGGGTGACATGATAGAAGTTTACAAGATAATGCATGGGATGGAGAAAGTAGAGAAAGAAGTACTTTTCTCCCTTTCTCACAATACAAGAACTCGTGGGCATTCGATGAAATTGCTGAGCAGACAGGTTAAAACGGATAAAAGGAAGTACTTCTTCACCCAAAGGGTGATTAACATGTGGAATTCACTGCCACAGGAGGTGGTGGTGTCCACAAGCATAGCCACCTTCAAGAAGGGGTTAGATAAAAATATGGAGCAGAGGTCCATCAGTGGCTATTAGCCACAGTGTGTGTGTGTGTGTGTATATATATATATATATATTTGGCCGCTGTGTGACACAGAATGTTGGACTGGATGGGTCATTGGCCTGATCTAACATGGCTTCTCTTATGTTCTTATGTTCTTTCACCTGCGCTGTACCTGTAGCCTTTAAAAAGTAACCCTTGTTCAAAATACTCATCTCTGTGAATGTATTTAAATATGATTTTAAAAAATAAATAATTCATAAATCTTTTATAACTAGTCACTAACTCACTTCAAAAATCTAATATCCTACATCAGATATTTTTATCTTAATATATTTTCATCTACCTGACCAAAAAGTTATGCAGTTTCTTTTTCATACTATAATCCAGCAGATATAGTGCAAGTCAAGCCTATTGTCTGAAAGAGATTGTCAGATTTGCTAAATAAATCTCAGGTCCAAATTCAAAGCATACCAGCATGGAACTATTTCTCGGTACTTTCCAGTCCACACAAACATCTCAGCTGGTGGTAGTCCAGGAAAAAGCCAGTCTATGCCAACTTCCTGCCATGTCAACTGTGGCAAGCCAGTTTTCATCTCTGTTTGGCTTTTGGCTCACTGCTACAAATTCTCAGTAAGCAACACTCAGAAGTGTGTAATTTTAAAAAGGCACTGGGATGAGTAGAGTGCATGCCAGCAGATTGTCATGGTTGTTTCACTGTCTGCGTGGATACTGCCAGAAGTCAGCAGAATCTGGTCTGGTTGTCCCTCCCGTGTTTGTCACAGGCTTAGATGTTTGTGACAATTAATTAATTAAAACATGTTTTATTCTGCAGTGCCCCCCTCAGTAAAATCCATCAGTTAGTTAAAAAGTGTTCCTGAACATTTCAGCCTTCCAAGATCATCTAAGGCCAAACTTGGGGTTACATTTGCCACAAGTCAGGTCATAGAATCCCAACCCATTTTATGGACAGGCATACATTTGGGGAATTAATGTTTCCAGCTGCTCTGGGCCCAATTTGGCTTGAGAGAATGGTGTGGAGGAAGAAAGACTTTGACTTTCCCTGGTGTAGTTTTCCTTAGCAGAAACAGCCAGGAAGGCTCTATTTGCCCCATTATGGGGAACCATGTGCACTAACAGCAGCACACGTAATCTTAAATATGGCAGATGTGGCTGCCCATGGACATTTTGGCTGGGGAAAATGATGCAGGGTGGAAAGCAGAAGCCACTCCTCCCCAGTGCCATGCTCCTCAGCCAAATGGGGGCTAAGAATGTGTGGGAACGTTATTTCCTTGACATCATGTGGGTCAGCGAAAAAGATGAGTCAGGTTGTTTTTTTCCAGTTTATGGCACATGTAACAACTACTTTGTCCCTAAATTTAACAAAGTGGAAGCTTTTATGAGGTGCTAATGTCATGAAGGGCTTTGTAGTTAAGAACCAACACCTTAAACTGGACCCAGAAACAAATGTGTAGCTGGTATAAAGATCCTCAAATAGGCAAAATACTTGTAAAACAGCTTAATTAGATAATAAAAGAGCTGCCATGTTAGACTAAGTGAAGTTTCCAAGCTGTTTTCCAGGACAGTCCCATGTATAGTAAATTACAGTAATCTAGTCTCAACAAATGGGATTAGAAGAAAGCACTATTCACCACCACCATATCCACATGTTTCTCATGTAATAAAGCAGGATCAAACAAGAACTAAAGGCACTTAAGCAATAAGCCATAAGTCAATTTACTTCTCCATCCCAGTAATTGCATAACTGTTACTTCATTCCTTTTCCATTATTCCCATCATGGATGTCACCATTCCCGCCCCCCCCCCCTTTCTCCAAGGTCTCAGCCAGAGCAGAGTTGACACTGGAAACAGGATAGTGAATAGTGGTGTAATAGGTTGGTATGTGACCCCATTGTAACAGGTTGAAATACTCACCACATGGAACAGGTTCATCACATTTAGAGTTTTTACATCCTTTCAAATGGTCACTAGGACTATGAATCCAGGATGCACAGAAGAAGATGGCTCTTATCCTCATGACGAGTATTTCTACATATTGTGGTCATGGTGAGAAATAGTCACCATAGCAAATATTCTCAGCAGATTTCCTGCAACCAACTTAGCATGGGGTGCAGCTTTTAAAGTAAAGTAAGTAAGTAAAGTAAAATTTTATTTATATCCCGCCCTCCCCCGCCACGCAGGCTCAGGGCAGCTAACAACAGTACGTTTAACAAAACATTAAATTAACCCCAAACCGATTAATACATTAGTTAAAACAGTTACTAAATCTAAAAACATTAAGTTAGATCTGACAGTACCGTTATTAGTCGACGCTATGCCTGTCAGTTTGTGAATGATGGCGGATCTCCAGACTGGACCGTTTTGATGTTTCTCTGTGGACTTGGTCAGCCGTTCATGAATGCCTGTTTGAAAAGGGTGGTCTTGCAGGCCCTGCGGAACTGATCAAGGTTCCGCAGGGCCCGCACCTCCTCTGGGAGTTGATTCCACAAGGAAGGGGCCGCGGTAGAGAAGGCCCGTGCATAGGTAGTCCGAAGTTTAACTTCTTTTGGCCCAGGGGTGGTCAATCTGTTTTTACCTACTGACCTCAGTGCTCTCTGGGGCTCATACGGGGAGAGACGGTCCCTCAGGTAGGTCGGTCCTCGGCCATATAGGGCTTTAAAGGTAATCACCAGCACTTTGTACTGGACCCGGTATACAATCGGCAGCCAGTGCAGTTCGCGCAGCCCCGGCCGTATATGCTCCCATCTTGGGAGGCCAAGCAGCAGCCTGGCCGCCGCGTTCTGCACTAGCTGCAATCTCCGGGTCCGGCACAGAGGCAGCCCCATGTAGAGGGCGTTACAGTAGTCCAATCTTGAGGTGACCGTCGCATGGATCACCGTTGCTAGGTCCCGGCGCTCTAGGAAAGGGGCCAACTGCCTCGCCCGCTTCAGATGAAAGAATGCTGACTTGGCAGTGGCTGTTATCTGGGCCTCCATTGATAATGAAGGCTCCAGTAAAACACCCAAGCTCTTTACCCGCTGCGCCGCCTTCAGCGGCGCACCGTCAAAGGTCGGGAGAGATATTTCCCTCCCCAGAGCGCCACGACCCACACAGAGAACCTCTGTCTTCGCTGGGTTCAGCTTCAGCCCACTCAGCCTAAGCCATGTTGCAACAGCCTGTAGAGCCTGATCCAGGCTCCCCGGGGCAGAGGCGGGCCGGCCGTCCATTAGCAGATAGAGCTAATGGATCTTTTATGTTTAACCACTTTGTATATGTTTGTGAGCCCCCACCCCTTATTCCATTCTCTGAAATTCTCTTTGTTCACATGTTTCCCGTAAGAGTTACAGATTCTTGCTGTTCCACTTACCTAGGACCCATTTCATTATTAGCATTTCTGTCCATGAGAACTGTGTTGTTTTTACTCTAAATATTTGTTTGGGATGATCCATGGCAGTTTCATTGGGAAGAAGCTTTACACCTTCAAATCGGTCTGAGGCATTCACTACTAACAGTCCAAGAAAAATTGTGAAAGAAACCGCATGTGCCACAAACTTCATGAAGGGGCTCCGGAGCGTTTGTCCCAGCTGAAAAATGAAACATACACAAGCAATAACATTTTCATCCTCTAACTTTCAAAAATCCCCAGAAAATAAATACACATTCAATAGCCATTGAGCTATTTTTTCTGTTTATGAATAAGACAAACAAATAAAACACTAAATATTGCTTCATGTAACAATGCAGTCCTAGGCAGAATAACTTCAGTCTATTTATCTCAGGTTTAGAGTATAGTATATATATATTTTTTAAATACAGCTTTTACCTCCCTCCTTTCCCCATGGCTCAAGGTGGATTCAATGCATAAATAAAAATAGCAATACCTAACTGGCTCCTCTGTTACCCAAATTGGCTCTCTCTTAATTAACTGGGGAAATTAGCTTTGCAAGAAGCAGGTTACTTAGGGATTTCCACATGTGTATCCCAGGATTTTTCCTCAGTGAACTCTAGAATAAACAGGCAGATGTTCAACTGGAAGTGCTTTTATTGAAAAACAATAAAAGGACAAAAAAAAACACATACAAGCACAGTGAAAAACACACTCAAGAGCTAACTAAGTAAAAAGGCAGAGCAGAAATGAGAAAGCTTTTAAGAGACGGGTTATATTTATCAAATCTTGTAGAGGAAGATCCACAGAGACCAGAACAACCTACATTTCATGGAAAAGAGAACAGGCCCACAGAGTGGGGGTGTATAGTAGCATTGAACAGAGAGAGAGATCTGTAGCTTAATTCTACCTTTATACCACAAAGTGGTACCTGGGACATTCCTAAATATTTGATCCAAAAGCAATGACCATATGGTTTTTCCAGGGATACCTGTGGCGTAATTGTGTGAACTCTGATGTGATGCTGGGGAATCTTTTATGTATAATCTATAAGTGTGAATGTTTATTGGTGATCCTTGAGTACAGGATGAGATGTTACAATCTGGGTAAAAGTGTTAAGACCTGCAGTTCTGCTTCCTTTGGAAACCCATTGTCCTGATAATGCATTTCCCCTTGACGTGAGGAAGAGGATGCCAGGTGGTTAGCCCTTATAATCACCTTCCAAAATAGTTTCTCAGACTCTTGTTTTGCAGTGTGCATTTTGTATGTTTCAGAAACATTTTGATTCCATTTCCTAGGCCAGGCAATGCCCTGTACAAATGATGTTGAGGTTATGTTTATATGAAGGGTGCTGGGTCTTGTTTTCTCTCTGGATGCCAAACTACCCATCTGCAGGAGGAGTTTGACTGCTAACACCTCCCCCAATAAAATGCTTATAGCCTTCACTCCAGTAAAAGCTCTGGTGAACAAAATGCCCTTGTGGTTCCTCCTAAAAATCTCCAAGGTGGGTGCTCCTCATCTCTTGGGGAGTCCATTCCATAAAGTGGGAATATCTGCAGAGAAAGCAAGGGGATTAGCTAATGCCAGATGGGCTACCTTCAGGAGGGAAATGCACAGATGAAAGCAAGTGAAGACTGGAGCTGGCACACAGGGACAAACAGGGAGATGTGGCCCTTTAGATAGGTAGGTCTCAGGCCAGGAACCTACTGGGAACTCTGTATAGGATTGTTAGTTCTTCTACTGTTAGCTCACTAATGGCATTCTTGCTTGTGTCCTGAATGGTAAGAATGATCCCTAGCAAGGTTTGCTTAAAAGCAATTCCATCTCAAATATATATCAGCAGTTCAAAAGAAATGCTAAATAACATGTCAGCCATGGTGAGTTTAAAGCCACAATCACATACAGTGAACACACACACACACACACTTATTTAATGTTATTTATATCCCACCCTCCCCTGCATGTGCAAATATATTGCATATATTTGCCATCAAGTTGCATCTGACTTATGGGGCGTTTTCGCACAGGGCTTACCCCGGAGCGACGTCTCTCTTCACCGTGCAGCGTCTGCGCGGATTTCGCACCAACTGCTCCACAGAACCCAGAAGAGCCGCAAAGTCCCGCGGCTTTTGCGTTGCAAATGTAAACCACCAAAAAAAGTTTACATTTGCAACGCAAAAGCCGCGGGACTTTGCAGCTCTTCTGGTTCTGTGGAGCAGTTGGTGCGAAATCCGCGCAGACGCTGCACGGTGAAGAGGGACATCGCTCCGGGGTATGCCCTGTGCAAAAACACCCATGGTTACCTATGCCGTGATTTTCAAGGCAAGAGATATTCAGATGTGGTTTGCCATTACTTGCCTCTGTGTCACAACCCTGGTATTCCTTGATGGTCTCCCACCCAAATACTAGCCAGGGCTGATCTTGCTTAGCTTCTATGATCTGATGAGAGCTATATAGGTCACAGCACAATGAATAGAGGGGTATGCTTAAAAGTGTGTTTCACATGTTCATGGGGCAACTGGTAACAGTTTGCTAAATCTGGCCCCTGCCTGTTGCTTGTTTCTATGCTGTCTTTTCCCTTCAGACACTTTTCTTCTCATCCAAATTCCAATATTAAAAAACAGCTTGTTTGGTAGAAAGCTGCTTGAGAAAAGAGAAGTGACTGGCAGGGGGGAGGTCCCCCCCCCACATATGCTTATTGTTGTTAAAATTGAATGTCCACTCCTCTCTTTCTATCTGATTGGGACAGATCCAGGTTTAAATGTGTGGACCTATGGCTGTCTCATTTAGTTTGGCACTAAACCACTGTCTCCTTTTCTGCATCCTAAAAGCTATTCATTATGAAACAGCATTTTAAAGCTTCAGCTGTGCCAAGAATCTCTAGCAGTAACAGAAATGTTCCCTAAAGAATGTATTATATTTTTAAGATTACAAATAAATTTGTAAATTAGCCAGATATGTTAAATCTGAGGTGACAAAAAGCCTGAAATGATTTTCTTCAAATGGAAGAGTAAAACCTGCAATCTTTATCCCAATTTTTCACAGTGACATTACTCACTTTAAAGAATGGAGTAAAAAGGTAAAGGTAGTCCCCTGTGCAAGCACCAGTCATTTCTGACTCTGGGGTGACATCGCATCACAAAGTTTTCATGGCAAACTTTTTACAGGGTGGTTTGCCATTGCCTTCCCCAATCATCTACACTTTACCCCAGCAAGCTGGGTACTCATTTTACCAACCTTGGAAGGATCGAAGGCTGAGTCAACCGTGGGCTGACTACCTGAACCCAGCTTCCTCTGGAATCGAACTCAGGTTGTGAGAAGAGCTTGGACCGCACTACTGCAGCTTACCATTCTGCGCCACGAGGCTCAAAGAATGGAGTACTCACCTTCAAGTGAAGGAGAGGGAAACAATGTAAGCTACTTTGAACCCTCACTGAGAGAAAGGTGGAGCAGAAATGAAGTAAATAAATAATATATGGGGTAACCCAACTACATCTTTACAACTGGAAGACTTGCCAAAGGGGTTGCAGATGGAGATGGTTATTCTGAAGTTTATTGTATCTGTAACAAATCAGAGATCTAGGGGCAGCTTATTTCAATGTACTGTTCTAGCTCTGGCTGGTACACCTGACTGAAACTCTTGAAGTTTATTTAGGTCAGAGGGAGTGAGAAGCTAACCCCATTTTGCCAGCATGAAAATGGTCTTCTGCTCTTGAAGTTTCACTTTGGATTGTTATTTGTTCTGTGCTATGCAGAGCTGAGTGATCAGTTCAGAATTAAGGTCCCCACTCTTTTGGAATCAAGGAAAGCCTCCATGGGTGAGATCCAAAGGTGGGCTCATTATCTGGCCTTCCTTGGTAGGACTAGACAATGATCTCTTCTGGTACTATGATACTAAATAAAGGAAGCTATGAAGGAAGATGACAGTTGCTCATCTGAATTTAATAAAAAGTATTAGGCACAATCCAGACAAATTTAAGGGTCTTTAAGTTCCAGTAATTTCACCTGGGATCTTCCAATACAGTCTCCTTCACTAAAATGAGTGAGATTAAAAAAACTTTCGTGCCCATGCTCACATTTAGCACATTAATACTCAGGAAAAGAAATCTTACCTCAGTATTAATAGCAACATCCTCTGAAACTATTTCTGAAAAAGTGAAACTGTCTGAAAGTCTAATGAATTACATTTTTTCTCTCAGTTCTTAGAGGCTTCTTTAGCCTGATATATGCTGATACAGTTCTAAAAATTTGCTCCAGCATATTTGCCTGTAGCACAACCATGACAGCTTGAAATGTTGTCATCATGTCATTTCTCAACATTAATACAAATGCTTCCTTGCAATACTTATTTAAACATTTATTTGCAGGAGCACATATCTCTGAAGGGGGGCATTAAACAAATTGAGATCTAGGATTTCTGCAATTAAAGTAGTACAGCCATTATTACTGAAATGAAGTTGACTCAGTGTCAAAGCAAATGAACATTTGTTAATATCATTTCTCTTCTCCCCTGATGTCAGACATTCCATATTCAATCTGTGTTGCATCAATATTTCATGTTCTCTGTCACTGAGGAAAGCTGTAGAAATTTTCCTTGGAGTGATATCTTTCGAATCTTCATAAAAATATCATTTATGGCTGGATAAATAATGCAAATCTTCAGAAGCTCTGAATCATCTCCAAAAACAAACGTGAAGAGTTGGACCTGTTCTTTAATATTTCTGCTCAGTTGGTGCTCTGCCTCTGCTATGGGGTCATAAGGTCTGACCGTATTGTTACTACTGCTTTAGTTTCACAAAGCTGCCTTTATGTATGTTTTGTGTGTGTGTGGGGAAGTGGTTAGAGTGTCAGTGTAGGATCTGAGGAACCCAGGTTTGAATCCCCACTCAGCCATGGAAGGTTGCTGAGTGAAATTGGGCCAGTCACACACTCATAGTCTAACCTATCTCATAGGGTTGTTGTAACAATAAAATGGAGAAGGGAATGACGTTGTATGCCACTTTGGGTCCTTACTGGGGAGGAAAATGGGGCATTAATAATAGTAATGTGTAGTACATTTAAGATGTTGGCATCCAGGAAAAATGACAGAGGTATAACACTAGAAAGACAACAGGAGAATGTACAAGGAAGCTGGGTCTTACAGTGTCACCATCACTGGTAACCTCCCCAAACAGCTGACACCTACAATGTGCTATACCAGATACTAAGTAGAAATGTGTAGTTGACAGAAAGCGTCTAACTATACATTTGAGCTGGTATGGGGATCCTGTCCCCCATCTTGAACCCCAATGCCCATGTCTCAGGCCGACTTCCATTCTACATCTCATTGCCTGTTGTGACGGAAAGCTATGGGTTAACCAGAAACTGAAGACGCACAGTGCCTGTGTCAGGTGACCTGAGGGTGGGGGCCAAAGTGCTCGGAGCTCTCAGGGAGGGAAAGTGTGTGAGTGACAGCTAACTGCTGAGGCAGTCAGTCAGTCAGTTCGTGTCTGACAGAGTTGGTGCCTGTCAGAAGTCTGAGGCAGGGAGCCTGACAGAAACTGAGAGAGTCAGTTCGTGCCTGACAGAGGCTGAGAGGGCAGCTGATTCTTTGAAGGAGCTTGAGACGGTGGCGGGAAAGTCTTCTAGAGAGGACAAGCTGACTGCAAGCTTGACAAAAACACTGCGTGTGTAACCAGTGTGAGTCAGTCAAGACCGAAACAATCACAGACACCTATATACAACTCTGAAGAACTAGTGAGGTGGTTGAGGGAGCAGATGTGGGTCTAAGAAACCAGAAGGGCTAGGAGTAGAGGCTCCAGTCGACGGGTGAGACTTGACACATCCTTCCCAAGAGGCCAGCTTTTGCTAGAGGTGGCGAGTGTGTTATATATGGAAACTGTGAACTAAAAACCTGAGAGACCTAAGCAAGGAAAAGTTATTGTAAAGCCTGAAACAACTGAGCAACGTGTTAGCCTGTGTAAATATCTCCCATATCCCCAAGTTAAAGACTTTATGTTATAATAAATATCTGTGGTTTGAGTTAAAGTTTCTCTGGAGCCTATATTTTTGGGAAAAACTAACAAAGCTGCTGTGGTCCCCTACGAAGTGAATTATATTTTCATCAGATAACAAAGTAAAATACCCTGAAGAGACTGAGTTAAAGAGATCCAGTGAGACCGTGAGGCGGGCGCTGTTATACCTGTACTCCTATTTCCTTTAAAACTGACATATGATCATTCCTGTCTAGTCTCAGTTTAGGCATAGCACAAAGACATGATGTCATTAACCTCACTATTGTTGGCATGCCTGTTTGAATGATAAGTTACTAGAGTCTGACAAATCAGGATCTGAAATCCACATTAGATGTTGGTTTTTTAACCACATTTTGTCTTAAAATAGAGTTTCACATAACAAATAGAAGAAAACATTTTGGTTGGATCCTGGTTTCTTCCCTACTGCCCTCACACACTCCATGGCTACAGAGACAACTGCACAGAGTAGAAACAATGAAATCTGTTTTGTCAAGACAAACTAGAATCTGAGAGATTGACCAATTTTGCACTAGAACTTTAATCCTGGTTTAGCCCTGTCCCCAAGCTGACATTCTATACTAAAATAATAGAGTTGGTTTCTCTGATTCTAGTGTAGAATATCAGTTTGGGGATAGGGCTAAACCAGGATTAAAGGTCTAGTGTGAAATTGGTCATTGTCTGAGACCAGAATTCTGGGCTCACAAATTAAAATAAATTAAAACAAATATGGGTGCATATTATGCCTGAACTGAGCCCCAAATTCAATAAGGTAAGTTTTGTAGAAAAGCTTGATGAATGTGAAATAGACCAAAAGAGTCATTCAACTTGTTTTTAAAAAGACAACAAGGGTTGGATCCTACAACTCCCTTTTGCTAAGTTTTTCTTCAAAGGAAAAAGACAAAGGAGAATAGTGTTTTCTGAAAATTATGTTCTGGAGGATGTCTATGTTAGTCCATCATAACAAGCTAAAACAGAAAACAAGTGGCATCTTAAGACTAAGTAACTTGATTCCAGCATAAGTCTTAGTGAGTGAGAGCTCATTTTGTCTGGTGGAGAAAAGCTTCCTCTGATTGGTGTTGTTAGAAGAAGGCTCAGTAGAAGGGACTCAGGATAATAACATTTATTTATGTGCACAAGTAACTCTTTTGGAGCATTTTCATGACAAAGGTTATACATTCCACATCTTGCCTTAGCTGGTTTACAAGTTTAAGCACTTCCTTCAAAATGCAGGGAAAGATATTCAGCATTCTTTTCAGCTCTGCTTCCAGGAACATATGAAACTGCCATAAGGTGAGTTTGTCTAGCAAGAACCTTGGCAGCACCTATCTAAACTCTTTCCCATCCTGCTGCCTGAAATCCTTTAACTAGAGATGCCAAACATTAAACCTTAGTTGCATGCAAAGCATACATTCAATCACTATATGATGGTCCTCCTCTCTTTTTAGATGGAACCATGGCTCTTTTTGTCGAATAAGCCCAGCAGGAACTCATTTGCATATTAGGCCACACCCTGACATTACCATTGTTTCACATAGGACTTTTTGTAGAAAAAGCCCAGCAGGAACTTTTTTGCATATTAGGCCTCACCCCTGACGCCAAGACAGACAGAGCGGTGTTCCTGCTAAAAAAAAAAGCCCTGGATGGAATCTATTTCTCTCTCCAAAGTTTCCCCTTCCATAGCTATAGCTGACCTTGGGCATTTGTTTTACTTGACAATGGTAATAATCCCTTCTCTATTTATTTTATACTTTTGCCCTTGTCTCTAAATATTTTCTTTCCCTTTTCATTTTAGCACTTCCAGGAGAGACCACTCCCCACTACCACCCAGCATCTGACCGAGAAACTCTCAAGATTTCCTTCTAACTCTTGTGCAATGTAATAAAATAATATTTGTTCACTTGCTCAGTTCTGACTTCATACCATGCCAGTGGGATATAAATAATGATAAACAAACATGCACCTTAACCAATCTGTACCTTGCTGCAGGGAGCTATCCAATATGCTATGGCGAGGAATGGAAGGCCTATGGAGACTCCAAAGACAGCCAAGAATTTCACAGCAATCGACTGCTGACGTAAGCCTGAGAGATTTTCATACCACATGGTGAGCAACTGCTGCTGACAGTTGGGATGGGCAACAAACTGCAAGAGGAAAGTATAGGTAAGCATTGCCTGAAAGAATATACAAAGTGACCACACAGACCTTCATGGACATGTGGATGGTAGATCTGCGATTGGAAGCCAAAAAGGTACAAAAAAATCAGCACATCTTTTGCATATTTATTACTTATGGGGAAAGCGCAGACCGAAGTCCTGAAGAAATGACATGTTAGCACCATACATTCAATTCTCATATTCTACCTCTTATCCAAGAAAATGTGAAGTGTCTCCAAAAATCAAACCTATTATTCATGCATATTTGTTCCCTTTTCAAACACTGTTGGCTATCAACCAATAGAGAACTATTAGCGATAGGGAGTTAAGAATTACTATCTTATGTATGGTCCCTCTTTTGAAAATCTATCATGTACAAAGCACAGGTACTAAATATTCCCATGATTGCTCCTATAAACCTAAGTAATATGGGATGCAAAGAAACTGTCATACAATAGCACTGTCTTTATGTTTTGTCAAAAATATGTTGGATCCTAATATATCATTGCATAAGCAGAAGCAGTTGTACAAATGGGTCTGCTATTTTGTGGGTTTCCAATTTGAGATACCCTCCCCACTCTGTATCCAGCGGTCTATGACCTGAGACTCTTCTGACCATCAGTTTTTCAGGTGGGACAGGGGGGGCTATAGCAGACAAGAGGAGGCAAGAGATATTTATTCCACTGGTGAAACTCATGGTTCTTTGGACACATTGCATTATTTCTGTGCAGAAACTGTTTCACATTGCAAAGTTGCTGGGTGTGATCAGATGAGCACTTTGATCCATTGTCATTGCTCCTCCCAAGTGGATTTGAAGTGCTCAAACAGACAGCAACATCTGGCTCCCATTTGCAGTTGTTAACCTCCCATGCTCACCCCTGACTTTCCTGACACCACAGAATGTCTGGTCTTTATGGATCCTACTGGTCTCACAGTGCTTCTGTGGATGTCTGATGACTCTCTTGTGGGGTGAAGCCTTTTGGGAAGTCAGATTGCACACTTCTGTTCTGCTGCCCTTCCTCCCTTGAGTTACAGCTCCCTTGAGTTACAGATGTGCACTCCAAAGCACTACTTGTGCATTTCTTCACCCTTCCCTGCTTGTTCCATTCACCCCTTTCCCCCAGCTGAACTGGAGAGAGCCCCCTTCTCCCTCCAGAGCCGCTACCTTGCCCATTCCTTCCCTGAACTAAGGTGTCTTTGTGTGAGGCAGTTAACAAAGTACATATAAATGCATATTCATACCCCCCCCCTCTCTCTCTCACTCACTCACACACACACGCACACACAGAAACTTCTTAGAAATGTGTTCTCTCCCTCCAGCTTTGAAATGTTTGAAACACTGAATTTATGAATTCGGGAGTAGGTGGGCTCTCCTTTCTTGGAGGTTTTTTGAACAGAGGCTAGATGGCCATCTGACAGCAATGAAGATCCTGTGAATTTAGGGGGGAGGTGTTTGTGAGTTTCCTGCATTGTGCAGGGAGTTGGACTAGATGACCCTAGAGGTCCCTTCCAACTCTATGATTCTATCAAATACACAGTCTCAAAAACACTTCCCCCCCACTGAACGACATATCCCAGCAGTCTCCTCCAGCAGTCCCATTGACCACCAGGTGTTGCTATTCTGCCAAGAGTTTGAAGTGCTGCTTCCCATAAGCACTTATGTACATGCTCAAAAGATAAATGATGTTTTAAAATACCCACCACTCCACTCTGTGGCTGCCATGTCTGATCAATCAACCACAGGGAAAAAGTGCATGGAAGTGGGTTAAAGGGGGAGGGTATCTGGTTAAAACTCTCCATTTTAAAAAAAACCCTGGGTCAATTAGAAGTGGGTCACACTGGATCAAACTGCATGTCTGATCTATAGAAGTGTGTAAATTATGCTCAGTTTCATCCCACAATAAAACATTTAAAGTCATTGTGAAACAGAAACTATATGGCATGTAGTCCTGCAAAAAAAAAGAAATCAAATTATGTTGTGTATCAAATTGAATTGCCTTAGCAATATGCTGGACCTTTTCACAAGTAGAATAGTCCAGAGAGTGGCTTTAAAACTCAGATCTGATTCATACTCATGTCACTTCTCTTTATTTCCATTTTTGCAAGTGAGCTACTCAAAGGAACCGTATAATGTGTGAGCTGGGAATGCATGTATTCCAGACCTTCCTACTTTTATGATTGCAGAAGCTCATGAATGTACCTATCGTATCACAGAAATTTCTACAGATTATACATATATATATATATATATATATATATATATATATATATATATATATATATATATATATATATATATATATATATATATATATATAAATGCACTGATTGTCAACTGCCCTCTACCAAGCATTCTATAATATTGGACAGTTCATTCAAAATAGAGTTGTGTAGAGCCAACACTGGGAATCTACATTAGCATGCCATTGAAATGTAGATCATCATCTTGAAATGTGAGTAAGGACGCTAGCTGATGGTAAAACTGCCATATCAAAAATAGCTACAAAGCAACTGACTGAACAGTAATACATACATTCCATACAATCACTCCTATACTAACATTTATTTATTAGATTTTTTTAAGTTGCTGCTCACCCAAGGGGTCTAATAGAAACTTACAACATAAAAACCAATAAGGTAAAAGCAATATAAAATCAAATATAAAATATCAACATTAAAATCTTGAACTATTAAAATACATGGCTAGTGCCATTCCACTAATAAAAACAGTCCAAATGTGTGGTAATGTCTAAAGGCCAACAGAATACTGTGATCTTGTATGCCCTGTGCAAGTCTATTGCAGAAGACAAACTACATTGCCCATTCCTCCATGCATCTATGGACATGCTGCTCTGTCAACAGCAATAGTTCTGATGTGGACATGGAGCTCTGTGTGTGCGGATATCCTGAATTCTCTGCCATGCTGGCCAATGTTTCATATACATAATGCGGAATTTTATGTTTGATTGTTCGATATTCTCCAATTCATGGAAAAGTCACTGTTTATCTGATGCTCCATGCCTTGCATGGAGCTTCCATGATTGCACTGGATTGTATTTGTCACCAGGTTACAGGGTGTATAAAACAATACAAAGAAAGTCAGACTTACTAGGAGGGCCCTAAATCCCACTTTCCTCCTTAGTCTTTTAAATCAGGAAGTGGTATCCCCATGAGTTCTCAGCTCCTAAAGATGGCTCATATTTGCTTGCTTTTCTTTCTCACAAAAATACGTCTCTTGATTTCACTAAGACTTGAGAATGAGGTTTTGCTGAATGCAGACTTAAAGATATTTTGCCATTGACACCAACATAAATGCATCTCTCCCCCCCCCCCCCCCCGCACTTGATTCTTTGCAGGAAAAAGCCAATAATCAAAATCAGTGCTTGCTTTTCATTTTTTCATGTAGAAGAAATACAGAACACCAAATCTGCATTTAATCAAATCAATGGCAACTGCAAAGTCCGAGTCCAAAACATTTGTACAAAACAAATGAACTACTAATTAGTTTTAATGTTAAAGCACCATTAACATCTCCTGGGGGAGAATGACATCTCACATTTGGGATCATTAAATATTGTCTAATTTGAGCTTCAAAAGCCTACTGAGGGTGAATATCTACAGCTGGAGCACAAAGGAACTGTGAATGCTCCAGAAACAGAGTGTGACCTAGATAACAAAAAAAGCCCTGTCACACAACAGAATAGTCATTCTGTGGATGGATGACAAAACAGATTAATTTGCATGGACTTCCTGTAGTCTTCCGTGAATAATGGAGGTACTTAATAGCTGTTTGGGATATAGCAAGCTACTTGTTCGGTTGGGGCTTTTTAATGAGTAATTATGATACAGGTGGTAGTGGAAAGTGCTGTCAAATCACCGTTGATTTATGGTGACCCTGTGGGGTTTTCAAGGCAAGAGACAAACAGAGGCGATTTGCTATTGCCTGCCTCCAAATAGCAACTCCTGACTTTGTGGCAAACCCTAACCCTAATCCCATCTAAGCACTAACCAGGGCTGACTCTACTTTGCTTCTGAGATCTGATGAGATAACCTGGGCCATTCAGGACAGGGTACTTATACAGGTGGATTATAGCATTTCAGCAATGGCAACAAAAACAGCCTTTACTCCATGGCAGTTAGGAAAGAGGTATCCAGCGCTGCCTTACTGCAATTTACCCTTTTTATTCAGATGAATGGTGCAGCATACTTGCAAGACAAATAAAAGTCACCTTCATGAGATGTTTCATGAGAACCCATCAGGGACCAAACCTCCACCATCACCACCTGTTGTTGCATTAAGATTTGAGATGAGGTTTAAACTCTGGAGAAACACCAGGCATTACGGAGCTGCTTAACTGTTTGTTCTCTTTGTGATTTTCCCCTGCCAATAGGCTTCAGAATTGAAAGTGAGGCCAGAACTGGAAGTGAGGTCAGATGGAAAGAAAACAGCTTCAGCAAAATGTCATAAGGGAGAAAAAGAGGGTGGGGTCAAACACTTCTCCTTTTCCTATTTCAGTGCTTCCTTGCAAATACCCTCCCTCCAGCTACCACATTTTGTTTCCCTTGGCAAAATGAGATCACACATTTGCCCTGATAACATTTACCTCTGCACTCATAAAATTAAGCTATTAAGCTGTCACTCAAAAATAAATGACAACTCATTTGCCCAGCAATATGTATAACAATAAATGAGATACAGGAACCCAGGGAAAATAATTTTTGCTGATATTCAGGAAGTCTATACTTTTTCTCTTCTACCAAAGCTGGGTTCATTCTCCAATCTATTCAACACAAATGCAATTGCTTGATATCAAAGTGTGGTTTCCTAATGACAAAATCAGAGCAGCTTCACAAAGGACTTTTATTACCTGAGATAACGCTTCTCTAGTTCGCATCTTTTTTCCTCCAGAGTAACTTCATCTATATCACATATAATGTGACTGACTGTTAATAATCTTTTGACATGATTAAAGATAAAGATAATGAAAAAGAGAGATAAAGGAAATGTTATTATCATACTTTATTGTATTTGAGGGAAAGGGAAAGAAGATTAAGGCTCTTCAAGAGGAAATTTAAACAAAAAAACCTGGAAGAAAAGTGTTCAAAGGCAAGAGCCCTGGGGATAATATGACACATCTCCATATAAATGATATCGTAAGAGGGGAAAGTACATTGAACATCCCAAAACAGCAACAATTCTTACTTGCGAATGTACTACTGCAGCTGTCACAGCTATAACTAACACAGTGAGAGAAAATAAAATGGCAGCATTTATTGTTTATGTTTTCAAACAGCAGTATACTCTTTGTAAGCATACAGTCATTATAATCAATGGAGGCTTGGATGTTAACATCAGAGAGATTATTATCATGCACTGGCATTATAGTGGACATAGTTGGGATTGTCCAGTTAATGCAAAGGCTACACCAGGTGGCAGCTTTACCCAAAATTGATGCCGTACACTAGCATGAAGCTAGAGGTGGCAGGGAGGTACCTGAAGGACAAGTGACCAAGTAGCAGAGGCTTTGAATGTTAGTCTCCCTGTTTTGGATTGTTCTACCAATTTTTAACATGCTGTCTGCTGGTCTGCACATGGTAATGTGCATATACAGATGGCTTGGGGGTGGCCACAAATACCTTTTGTATTCTATGTAGACAGGTACGGTGTCTCTGATCTTATATCGTCCTGTTCTGCTACACTCCCCATCCTCCCTTGTTGCAGTAAGCATGGGAGCATAAACCCATAATGCTGCACCAATGACACCTCTTCAGCTGGCACACAACAGCAGCTCACTACAATGGATCATGATGATCCACTGGATGAAGGAATAGAGGGAATGCTTATTAAATTTGCCGATGATACTAAATTGGGAGGGGTTGCAAATACAGTAGAAGACAGAAACAGGATACAGGATGATTTTGACAGGCTGGAAAACTCGGCTAAAATAAATAAAATGAATTTTAACAGGGATAAATGTAAAGTTCTACATTTAGGTAGGAAAAATCCAATTAATAGTTATAGAATGGGGGAGACTTGTCTCAGTAGTTGTTTGTGCAAAAAGGATCTAGGGGTCTTAGTGGATAATACGCTGAACATGAGTCAACAGTGTGATGCGGTGGCTAAAAAGCCAAATGCAATTTTGGGCTGTATCAACAGAAGTATAGTGTCCAGATCACGTGATGTGATGGTATTGCTTTGCTCTGCTAAGACCTCACCTGGAGTATTGTGTTCAGTTTTGGGCACCACATTTTAAGAAGGGTATAGACAAGCTGGAACGGGTCTAACAAAGGGCGACAAAGATGGTGAGGGGGTCTGCAGACCAAGTCCTATGTGGAAAGGTTGAAGGAGCTGGGCATGTTTAGCCTGGAGAGGAGGCAGCTGAAAGGTGATATGATTACCATCTTCAAGTACTTGAAGGGCTGCAATATAGAGGATGGTGTGGAATTGTTTTTTGTTGCCCCAGAAGGTAGGACCAGAACCAATGGGTTGAAATTAAATCAAAAGAGTTTCTGCCTCAACATTAGGAAGAATTTCCTGACAATTAGAGTGATTCCGCAGTGGAACAGGCTTCCTCAGACAGAGACTAGATGGCCGTCTGACAGCAATGAAGATCCTGTGAATTTAGGGGGAGGTGTTTGTGAGTTTTCTGCATTTTGCAGGGAGTTGGACTAGATGACCCTAGAGGCCCCTTCCAACTCTATGATTCTATGATTCTGTGAGCCTATGCTAGCCAAAGCAAAGCAGTTTCCTCTGTACCTCATATTAAATATGCCTGCCTCAAGCTTTGTTGGAGTCTGTTATTTACATACAAAAATGTCAGGGGCACAAGGAATGTAACAACACAGGAAGAGCCTGCTGAACGAGACTAGCATTCCATCAAGCCTAGAATCCTGTTTTACGCAGCAGCAGACCACTTGCCCTGGATGGCGAACAGAGTATGCAGGTCAAGACCCTCCTCTGCTGCTACCTCCGAGCCTTGGTATCAAACGGTTTTCTGCCTCTGGGCATGAAGGTTCCCTTCAGTCACCATTGTTAACAGCCACTGATAAATTGTACAAAGAAGGCTGTAATATACCTCAGGCCTCATAAACCACAGGAAATGGAATGTGAGAATACAGTCTACATTTTACCTGCAATATACATTGATGTTCCAATAATTATTGTACAAGAGAAATAATCTATGGCATTTGAAAACAAGGTATTCAAAGACTTCTGTTACCAGTTAATTTAATTCAAAGACAGCTGTTACTTTAATTTAACTAGTATTGCCAACCTCCAGGTTGGGGCCTAGAGATCAGTTGTCCTGGAGAAAGTGATCACTTTGGGGAGTGGACGTTCTGGCATTATACCCCAACTGTGGTCCCTCCCCTCCCCAAACCTGTCCTCCCAGCTCCATACCTAAATCTCCAGAAATTACCCAGCCCAACGATGGGAACTCTAAATTTAGCTAATCTTCACAGTACATAGGAATACATAAAGGGTTTAAAAAAAAAAAAAAGAACCTGAAAGTTAAAAAAAATTGTGAAGAATTTTCAACCAAATCTAAATATATTGAAATAATTTATATTGTCTACAAAACAAATATTGGTGGTGTTCTAGATAGCCTTGAAAATGCTCATCTTTCCTTTCTTATTAAAAATTTAAGCTGGAATAGAAGTTATATATTCTATTTCCAGTAGTCAGACATATTTTTTTCTATTGTGTTTTCTCTATAAAACATAAATAGAATGATTCTGTAAGCTCTTGAAAATTTTAAGTCAACTTGTTGCTCAACATAGAAAGATTTGGACTCTGGTCCTCAAGTTAACACTGGGCTTGGTAACAAACTGTATTTCCCAGCAGCTAGCTGTGAAGCCCACCCCCACCACAGTATTGCCTTATGTTAATAGTGTGAATAAAGGGAAAACATTTTGTTTAATCTAAAAAATTAAATTTGTTATCTTCAGTGCTTGCTAATTTCAATTTAAACCAATCCACGTATTATTTTTACTCTTAAGTGACATGACATTTGTTTGATTAGAACAGGTTAACACTACTACCTCTCTGGTATTATTATCCCAAAGTTGTTAATATTGTGTCTTTTCAACTTCGTTCCCCCCCCCTCCAATAAATGAACAATTAATCATATTTATAAGACACTCAAATATCATGCAACATGTAGATTTTCTTCACTCAGGAAATTCACGGGAAAAATCAGGCAAGTCCTTACCTTTACATTCATTTTTTTAAATTTATTACATTTATTAGCTGTCTTTCTCTTTTGCAGTACTCAAGGTGGCATATAATATAAATAAAACATTGTAAAAACTCAATAAACGACCATTATAAAACCCATAAAAGTCACAGTTTAAAAACTCCAAATAGGACTGTGAACCATAAAAGCTAAATCAATCAAATTGTCGTCTTAAATAAAACTGTCTTCAGTTGTCTCCTGAAGATCAACAATGAGGAGGCCAGATGCACCTCCTCTGGGAGGTTGTTCCACAATTGTGGGGCTGTCATGGAAAAGGCACTATCTTGTTTGCTCACCAAATAAATGTCTAATTGGTGGGACAGTAAGGAGGGCATTTCCCTGAGTTCTTAATTCCCAGACAGGAACATATGGGAGAAGATAGACATTCAGATTAGGGATGTGCAACATACACACACAAATCCAACCTGGTATTTTTTTGTGTTCAGGTATATTGAATCTGAAAAATATTGGTATTTCTCAATATTCCTGAATCCTAATACAAGTATGGTATTCAGATTCAGGAAATATTTGGGAAACACATTTTTTTTTCATCTCCATTACACCCTATGTAGACCATCTGTCGTCATACAGTATAATGAAGAATCAATCCAAGGGTACTTGGGGCTTGGGTGGGCTGTTTTTTTGTTTGTTTGTTTGTTTGTTTTTAGATAGAGGCACCACATTTGCAGCATAGTTGCTGGTGCCTCTCCTCAACCCTACCCCTCTCAAGTTATAAAAAGATTAGAACAGGGAGTCCAAATCTATGGGACCCCTAAGAAGTTGCCCCCATCCTCCATTGCTTTCAATGGAAGAGAAAAAAGGCATTTGAAGAGACCACAGTCTCTTTAATGGCTTTCTCCAAGCCATACTGCTGCCATGATGGTGTGACTCAACAAGTGAACACAAATGGTATTTAAAGAGGCCGTGGCCTCTTTGAATGTTTTCTCCAAGTTGCCCCTGAATAAAAGCCGGAAAATATCAGCTTTTATTCAGACACAGCTATACTGGTAGCAAAATCTGATTTGGCTCTAACCCCCTTGAAAAAGTATCTTTCTTTTTTTCCTTTTCAGATAAACCAAATGCACACCCCTAATTCAGATATCCCAGTTCCAAACTATGTAGTGCTTTAAAGGAGAAAACAACACTTTGAATAGAGCTTGAGGGGGGGGGGGGCAGTTTGGTGGCCAGTATTATTGTTGTAGTATAGAGCAGTGGCCCTCGACCTTTTTGGCACCAGGGACCGGTTTTGTGGAAGGCAATTTTTCCATGGACTGGTGGAGGTGCTGGGGGTTTTGGCACTCAAGGTTGCCCCTATGCCCACACTCCATCTCTGCCCCCCATGGGGGTCTTTAAATGAGGAGTGGGCAAAGGTCTCTGGCCCCAGGGCCAGCCCACTCACCGTAGCCCCAGGGCTGGCAGGGTAGGAGCACAGAATTCGGCTTCCCCCTGCCCCACACTCTAGGCAAATCCCTGTTTGATTCCCCAGCCTCCTCCTCCCTCCGTTCTTCAAAATTTTAAGACCCAGGAAGGGGTGGTGAAGCACCATGTTCTGGGCTCTTTAAAGGCTGCCCCCTGCTGATTGGCTGATCTGTGGGGAAAATCACACCGAAGGCTGGGCTCCTATGCCCCTCTGGTGCACTCACAATCAGTGCTGGGGGCAATGGCAACAAATGACCTGCTGAAAAAGTGTCGCCACCTTTCTTCCTTCCCACTTTCTTCCTGGGCATGGGAAGGAAGTGGGGAGGAGGCATGGGAAGCACCGCAGTTTCAGCAGATTGCTTGCTGCTGTTATCCCCAGTGCTGATCGTGAGCATGCCAGAGAGGCATAGGAGTCCAGCCTGCAGCGCGGGGTGTGTGTGTGTGTGTCAGCCTTTAAAGAGCCCTTTAAAGAGAATGGGGTGCTTCACTGCCCCTTAAAATTGTGAAGAACGGAGGGAGGAGGAGGTGCCGTGGGGGGGGCACAGCACCACGCAGCACCGTGGAGGGGGGCAGTGGGTCAGCAAGGCCCTGCGTGGCCCAGTTGCTAACAGACCACAAACCGGTATCAGTCCATGGACCGGGGGTTGCTCCCAGTAGTAGTAGTAGAAGAAGAGATTGGATTTATACACCACCCTTCACTACCCAAAGGAGTCTTAGGGCAGCTTACAATCTCAGCAGACACCCTGTGAGGTAGGTGGAGCTGAGATAGCTCTAACAGAAACTGCTCTTGAAAGGAACAGTTCTGCAAGAACTTGTGACTGACTCAAGGTCACGTCAGCAAGTGTATGTATGTGGAAGAGTGGGGAATCAAACCTTGGTCTCCCAAATAAGACTACACCAAACTGCCTCAATCAGCAGTACTGCTCAATCAGCAGTAGCTGGACTCAATCAGCAGTCTAGCTGCAACATTCTGCACTAGCTGCAGCTTCCAAACACCCTTCAAGGGTAGCCCCAAGTATGCACATTGCAGTAGTTCAGTCTAACTAAGGCTAGATCAGGCTGACTGCATAACTGACTCAGGAATGGACATAGTTTATGTACCAGTTAGAGCTGGTCAAACACTATCCAAGCCACATCAGCCATGTGCTTTTATAAGCTGCAAACATGGCTTTTCAAGGGGAGTATAACAGCATCCACGACAGGGGAGATCTGAAATCGCTTGTCTGGTCTGCCTTTCTACTAACCCAGAGAACCTCTGTCTTGTCAGGATTAAATTTGTTCACTTTCATCCAGCCCCATTTTACAAAACATGCAAATATACAAGATGTATGGTATTTAAGCTTTTGTAGTTGCTGTCAAACAGACTGCTACAATGTTCAGTTTAAATCTCCATCCAAAAGAATTTATTACAGAACTGAAGTTTTTCAAGAGCAAGGAGTTCTGTAACACACTAAAGACTAGCCTATTTTTAGTGTAGGGTCCACTTTTTAGATACAGTTTTTTCAGAGTTATAACATTGTGTAGTGCAGGGTATTTTTTCTGGGGGAATGCACAGGAATGGAGTTCCAGAACTTCTTAGTGGAAACAAAATTTCTCATAAAATGTCTAGAAGTTCATGAGGGGCACTGGGGAACATGACAATCTTTGATTCAACAATGTTAAAACACAATTGCTTCAAGTTCATCATTCAGTGTTAGGCACAAAAAGCAAGACCTGAAAAAGAACTGAGGAAGTCGGTGATATGTCTAAAGTTTGGAAACTGCTTTAAAGTAGAGGTAAATATGAAAATAATATCATTGCAAAGAATCCTGTGTGCTTCTCCTTAATTTCCCTCTTGAGAGTTCCAGCACCTCTTTTTCCAAGGGGGAAAAAAAAGCCCTGGTGTAGTGTTTGAGAGTGTCAGACAAGGATGGAGGATAGTCAGATTTGAATCCCCACACTGCTACAGATACCCACAAGGTACCTTTGTGCTGGTCATATATTCTCAGCCTAACATCTCAAAGGGTTGTTACGAGGATAAAATAGAGCAAAACAGCATAAGTTGCTTTGGGTCTCCATTCCAAAGAGAGGTAGAAGAGTAAATTAAATCCCTTTCCACCCCCACCCCCCTCTATTTCTGGTTAGGGAGATGGAGGGAAGGAAGGAAAGCAGAAAGGCTGTGGAAAACAAATAGCTGAGAAATTGTTATTCTGAAAATGAAAGTATATTGGGAAGAAGAAGAAGAAGAAGAAGAAGAAGAAGAAGAAGAAGAAGAAGAAGAAGAAGAAGAAGAAGAAGAAGAAGAAGAAGAAGATGATATTGGATTTATATCCCGCCCTCCACTCCGAAGAGTCTCAGAGCGGCTCACAATCTCCTTTACCTTCCTCCCCCACATTGTGGGAGCATTTTAAAGCTTCAGTGCAGCAAAAAAAAATCCTCTTTAACTTTAAAAAACACTAACAGCTAAAATGGCCTTTTCTTGATTTTCTCTATAATAAAGAAAAATATCTTATGGAAGCCAGCAAGAAGGGTCCTGATTCTGAAAATCATTCCAGTCAGCAATCTGAGAACAAACAAGTATATTTTTGTAATTTCATAATCTTAAATTTTCCCCATTATCTTCCAGCTCCTAGTTAAGGCCACAAAGCACTGATATGGATAGCTCAGGTTAGCGGTTGGATGGGAGACCATCCAGGGTCACAACACAGAGGCAGGCAATGGCAGTTGGCAAACCACCTCTTAACATCTCTTGCCTTTGAAAATGGAGTCAACATAAGTCAGCTGTGACTTGAGGGCAAAAAAGGGCCACAAATGTAATATTTTTATGCTTTTCTCACAGTACTTTAAACCTCTCTTGCTCCTAGAGAGGTCAAGCCTCCCTCTAAAGTGGGCGACCTCCCAGCATCCTGCTGCTTTGCCAGCTGGCACCTGAGGAAACGAGGGGGAGTGGAATATGCACCTGATGTTGTTTCAGTTAAAAACTGAAGTGACATTGTAGGAGGTCAAGGGTTTTTGTAAATTTATTGTGGAGCTTTCATAAATTCTAGAGCATCTAATAACTTCACTTCTGTTTTTTACAGAGATAGGGTTGTCAGCCTCCAAATGGGGTCTGAAATTTCCCTGGAGTTATAAATGATCTCCTTACTACAGCAGTGGTCGAAGTATTTTCAGGTTCTCTTCAGTGCCAACCGCGTAGTTCAAGATTCAGCAATCCACCTCACCCCACTTCAACCAGTGAAAACAGAGTTGGATGAGATCCCCACCCTAGAAGAGACTGTTAAAGCCATCAAGCAAATGAAAAGTGGCAAGGCAGCGGGAGTTGATGGAATCCCACCAGAGATCTGGAAGCATGGGGCATAGTACTACATAGCACACTTCACAAAGTACTTGTCACCTGCTGGGAACAAGGCAAACTACCACAGGACTTTCGCGATGCAATCATCATCACTCTACACAAGAACAAAGGGGAAAAGTCAGACTGCTCCAACTACCGGGGGATAACCCTGCTCTCCATCGCAGGCAAAATCCTTGCCAGAATACTCCTGAACAGACTGGTGCCCACCATTGCAGAAGAACTCCTCCCAGAGAGCCAGTGCGGCTTCAGAGCTAACAGGAGCACCACCGACATGGTATTTGTTCTCAGGCAGCTCCAAGAGAAATGCAGGAAACAGAACAAGGGTCTATATGTGACTTTTGTCGACCTTACCAAAGCTTTCGATACCGTTAGCAGGAAAGGCCTATGGCAAATCTTGGAACATTTAGGATGTCCCCCAAGGTTCCTCAGCATGATCATCCAGCTACATGAAGACCAGCGAGGCCAAGTCAGACACTGCAACGACCTCTCGGAGCCCTTCCCAATAGGCACAGGTGTAAAGCAAGGCTGTGTTCTCGCGCCAACTCTCTTTACGATCTTCTTTAGCATGATGCTTCAAAGAGCCGCAGTAGATCTAGATGATGACGATGGTGTCTACATCCGCTATCGCACCGATGGCAGCCTGTTCAACCTGAGGCGACTAAAGGCTCACTCCAAGACAATGGAAAAACTTATCCGAGAGCTACTGTTTGCTGATGATGCTGCACTCGTCTCCCACTCGGTACCAGCTCTGCAGCATATGATGTCCTGCTTTGCAGAGGCTGCCAAGCTATTCGGCCTAGAAGTTAGTCTGAAGGAGACAGAAGTTCTCCACCAGCCTGCACCCCAGGAAGATTATCACCCTCCCTGCATCACTGTGGGTGAATCAGTTCTGAAGACAGTCCAGCAGTTCAGCTACCTGGGGTGCATCATCTCCTCAGATGCCAAGATTGACAAGAAGATTGACAACAGGCTGGCAAAGGCAAACCGTGCATTTGGCCGACTGCATAAAAGAGTGTGGAGCAACAAGCATCTGAAAAAAGGCACAAAGATCAATGTTTACAAAGCGGTTGTGATGACAACCCTCATCTACGGCTCCGAATCGTGGGTTTTATACCATCATCACCTGCGACTCCTTGAGCGCTTTCATCAGCGCTGCATTCGCACCATCCTCAACATCCACTGGAGTGACTTTGTGACCAACACTGAAGTTCTCAAGCGGGCGGAGGTTACACGCATCGAGGCACTGCTGTTGAAGACGCAGCTGCGCTGGGCAGGGCATATTTCTAGGATGGAAAACCACCGCCTTCCCAAGATTGCTCTGTATGGCGAACTTTCCACCGGCAATCGAAATAGAGGGGCACCAAAGAAGAGGTACAAGGACTCCTTGAAGAAATCCCTTGGCACCTGTCGCATCAACCATCACCAGTGGTCTGACCTAGCCTCAGATCGCAAAGCATGGAGGCACACCATCCACCAGGCTGTCTCTTCCTTTGAGAACGCACGCATAGCTGGTCTTGAGGACAAAAGGAGATTGAGGAAGAATCGCACTGCTACAGCACCAACCCCAAATCAGACTTTTCCCTGCAGCCACTGTGGCCGGATCTGCCTGTCCCGCATTGGTCTTGTCAGCCACCAGCGAGCCTGCAGCAGATGTGGACTACTGCACCCTTCTTAAATCTTCGTTTGTGAAGTCAAGCCGAGAGAGAGACTACAGCAGTCTGGCCTACTTGTGAATATGGCAGCTTTGGAGGGAAGAATCTATGACATTACATCCCTGTTGAGCTCCTTCTCTTTCCAAAACTTCACCTTCCCCAAGCACCACCCCAAACCTCCAAAAATTTCCCAAGCAGGAGTTGGCAACCCTAAAACCAGTAACTTTCATGCTGTGAGTTTCCTCAACATGGTTGGAAGCCACCATTTTGCCACTCACATGGAGCAGGGATGCAACCGTGGCCAGAATTAACATGATGCAACCCCCTACCCCGTATTATATGCATGCTCAAAAATGCCCCCACATTTTAATCCTCAGTAAAAAGAAAATGCAAATTCCTGAAATGTACCTATCTTCTTTGTCCCATACCCCAAAGAGGTGTTAAAACAAAATGAGGAATTTTCGAAGGAGGAAAATATGTGCATCACAGAACTCCAGAGTAGATTAGCAGCTGTAGTTGGCACCCTGTCTCCTAATTGGCCATTGGAGATAAGACTAGCTGTGCCAACTTTTTAAAAATTGCTTCAACAGCACCTGCCTTCACAGTACAAGGATCTTCTCTATGTGACTGAAATTTTGCTCTGTGCATGCAAGAAAATATTTAAGCAGTACTGTAAAGGCATCCTATCAAGCAGAGCTTCTGCCTGAAATGTTGAAGGGTTACTGTTAGGGTTAATCAAAACATTACTCCTGACATTCTGTGGTTGGCTTTGTCTCCTTCAGGAGAGGTTTGGGGGTTGTGCCCACCACCATGTGACAGAATGCCAAAGGTGCCTGCAGGTTCAAAGAAGATGGGGACCCCTGCCTTAGTTTTATCTTCCTTTTCTGGTTCCTCTTAGGTAAATTGAATGATTGATTCCTTTTCAAAGTTAGTAGAACTCTGATAAAATAGAAATGTAGCTTTATGGCAAGTTTATTGTACCCTTCCTCAGTTTCTTTTAAAAGAAATTCTGCATAAAATGTTATTGTGGAATACTAGCATATTCTACTCATACAAGACCGGTAATATCTGTCAACTGACTCCCCTCCCCCCAGTTCTAAACATTGGAATACAATTCCCTCGACTTTTGTATTTGCTTCATTTTAACACGGCACTATGAAAATAACATACATTAAAGGCTCCACTGCTTTAAAAAATATGTAAATTGGGATCACTCCGGGTCACAAAACCTTGAAAAAAAAACTATTAATGGATTTAATTAATCCTTTTAACTTTAGTAATCAGAATTTTTATCTGTAGTCTGGGTCACAATTTTATTCCAACTATTTTGGCATTTCCCATGTAGCTAAATGATCTCTGGCAGCTGTCAAGACAGAGGCTTAAGCCTTCAAATAAAATTAATCACATATGCAGAATATACCTTATATGAATATGTTTCAAGACTCAGTAAGGACAGAACTAGTATTTATCCAAACTTCTGGCAATAAAACACATTGAATAAAAATTTATGCCTACATTAATATAATTTAGAATGTGTTGAATAGCTTCAGTTCATTTAAACAGAAAAGTGCAGCATACCTGTAAGCACTTTGGCCATTTGATATTATAGGGTTGCCAGGCCAAAGGTCCCAGCAGGGGAACCCTACCTTCCAACAGTGATGTCATTGTGTGATGTCCCCAACACAATGACATCACATCTGGGTGATGTCACTATGCCATATAGTGATATTCTGTTTTTTGGGCAAACTCTATGGTTTCAAAGCAAAAAAACCCATAATGTTTTTGCCTCAAAACCAAAGCATGGCACACAACATAATTGATGTAATGTCATCACACAATATCCTGCCATCCCCTGGAATACCCTCCAAATCCCCCCACCATCATGACGAGTGGACATGGCATCCCTATTTGATAATGGGCAGTAGGCATCACCACAAAATGGGGACTGAGGAATTTTCAAACCAAGCATTATCTTTGATGGCTGTGAGTTTGGAAGCTAGTCTTCCCTAAACTGATGCTCCCTGAATATATAAAAATGATGCCTTGTCTGAACTTCTAAAGTACCTCTTGCCCCAATTAGGCTGAAGAAAGCCAGGCTTCACTGATCACTTTGAGGAAGAGATGGTCAGAGAAAGAAGCAAATGGGTGCTAAGAAACTCATGCTCCTCTTGGCCACCATTTTAGAAATCATAGATATGAAGCACTGAAAAAACTACATTAGGACAAGGAGGCCTGTACTTCTTGGCCAAGAGATACTAAAGGTTATTACTAATTAAGGGGAACTACACAGCCTCTTATGATCTTGGGGAACCTGTCTCTGGTAAAGAGCAGACCTTGTACCATTTACAGGACTGGCGTTAGGGGTTCTACTGCTCGAGACAGACCCCTGCACCACGCCCCCCTGCAAGCTCCCTTTATGGAGCTCATTGTGCACGTACACTTTGCATGTGTGTGGCATGATAACATCATCAGAAGTGATGTCATCATGCAGGGTAGCGGGGAACGAAAGAGCGACAGGCAGCACACAAGAGTACTGCCGCGCCACCACTTTCTCATAAGAATATAAGAACATAAGAGAAGCCATGTTGGATCAGGCCAATGATCAGTAGCAAAAAACCCCACCAACCAAGTGCCACCAGGAGGTCCACCAATGGGACTAGAAGCCCTCCCACTGTGCCCCCCCAAGCACCAAGAATACAGCGCATCACTGCCCCAGACTGAGAGTTCCAACAATAGGCTGTGGCTAATAACCAGTGATGGACCCCTGCTCTATATCCCCTCTTGAAGCTGTCTATGCTTATAACCGCCGCTACCTCATGTGGCAGTGAATTCCATGTGTTAATCACCCTTTGAGTGAAGAAGTACTTCCATTTATCAATTTTAACCTGACTGCTCAGCAATTTCATTGAATGCCCACGAGTTCTCGTATTGTGAGAAAGGGAGAAAAGTATTTCTTTCTCTACCTTCTCTATCCCATGCATAATCTTGTAAACCTCTATCATGTCACCCCACAATCGATGTTTCTCCAAGCTAAAGAGCCCCAAGCGTTTTAAACTTTCTTCATGGCCTTTTTTATTGCAATCACACACTCTCTCGACATTTTCAGTATGTTATCTACCACAACCCCAAGATCTCTCTCTTGGTCAGTCTCTGCCAGTTCACACCCCATCAACTTGTATTTATAGCTAGGATTTTTGGCCCCAATGTGCATTACTTTGCACTTGGCCACATTGAACCTCATCTGGCATGTTGATGCCCACTCACCCAGCCTTGACAGATCCCTTTGGAGTGCCTCACAATCCTCTCTGGTTCTCACCACCCTGAAAAATTTAGTGTCATCTGCAAACTTAGCCACTTCACTGCTTACTCCCAACTCCAAATCATTAATGAACAATTTAAAGAGCATGGTACCCAGTACTGAGCCCTACGGCACCCCACTGCTTACCATCTTCCACTGCGAAAATTGCCCATTTATACTCATTCTCTGTTACCTATTAATTAATTAGCCAGTTTTTGATCGACAAGAGGACTTGTCCTTTTACTCCATGACTCTCAAGCTTACTAAGGAGCCTTTGATGAGGAATTTTTTTTTAAAGCTTTCTGGTGTAAGCCAAAATGCTCTCAAAACGAGGTTGGGGAATTGTCATTTGGGTACCTGGCTCACTCAGGATCTTTTTACCTGTGTATACAGGATTCCATGTCCAGAAAATAATGCTTAAAATATTAGGGACTCTAATTAAGTAAAACAATTAAAATTTATTGAGAAAAATATAGGCTTCCATACAAGATAAATGTTCATAAACAGATAGAGAGATAGGGGAACACATGGGTAGACAAACAGGGTGATATTTACCGATTGTAGTCTTCAAGGAAGGCTCCAACAGCGACGAGCGAGGAAGTGGGAAAGGGACCCGAAACTGATCAGGAATCGGGGATGGATCTATGCAGCGGAAGTTGGGATACTGATAGAAGCACACCTATGGGTAGCTAGTCCACAGATTATAAGGACTCTCTTGAGCTCCTAGGGGATGGGAGGTACGAGGGAGGAGAAAGGTGGTCAGCTGATGCATGACCACCCAAAAAGGGGAGGTTTCGCAGTGACCATAAGGGCTGGACTACTGCGACAACCAATAGGAAGTTCATTGGTGGCACCTAATTGTGTACCTGTTCTTGACCAATGGACTGGCTTGGATCCTGGATACCTGAGTGAACTTTCAGGTTGAAACGGACCAGGGGGAGGCTCCAAAGTGACAGTTCGGGAGAAGAATAGAAGTGATTACTGGGTGGGGTGATACTTAAGATTATTGGATTTATCTAAAAGGGTGGCAATAGAGAGTCAAATTATGGCCTAGGTAACACCCAGTTTATACAAAGAAACTTGGCTCTGGCTGAAGATGGTCTTCCTTTTCTTCTGTCTTCTCCTTGGCACTAGTCTTTGTCTAAAGTTCTGTTAAACAAAGAAAGTGGCGGTTGGACGATTAACCGCTCCTGGGGTGGGTAGGTTGCTTGCAGGCCAAAGGTAACATCTGGTGTGTATGTGAGCCATCCGCTTCGCTGGAATGGAGTCAAGCCTGGTAGGAAGATGGCTGCGTGTGGTGTTAGCCCTCCACAGTGGATTCCATGGTCAGTGCTTCATAACTGTTCGCCTGGATAGCTCCTGGTGGCGCAGTTTCTTCCGCTCCATGGCTGGGATGGACGTCATACGACGGGAAGCCGACTGTTCTCCTGGAAGGCACTCTTGTACCGGTCTTGAGTGCCTTTGTAGCATTATGGCTGCTTGTACTGTATAAGTCCCTTTCGCCCCTGGATAGGTTTACCCACACTCTCTGGCCAGATGTGTGTGAGTTACTTCTCCAGGTGCTCTGGCAACCAAGCTGGTAACTACGACGTTCTGTAAGGGGTTTTTTCCTCACACTGGAAGTCAAGGTAAACAACAGCTATTGGGTCCCCTTTGTCCACATGTTTGTTTACTCCCTCAAAGAACTCTAATAGGTTAGTGAGACAAGATCTTTCCTTACAGAACCCATGCTGAGTCTTCCTCAATAAAGTTTGTTCATCAATGTGCCTACTCATTCTCTCTTTGATAATGGTTTCCACCAACTTTCCCGGTATTGAAGTCAGACTGACTGGCTTGTAATTTCCTGGATCCCCTCTGGAACTCTTTTTAAAGATGGGGGTGACATTTGCTACCTTCCAGTCCTCAGGAACGGAGGCAGATTTCAATGAAAGATTACATATTTTTGTCAGGAGATCCACAAGTTCACCTTTGAGTTCTATCAGAACTCTTGGATGTATGCCATCCGGGCCGGGTGACTCATCAGTGTTCAATTTTTCTATCAGTTTTAGGACCTCCTCTCTCATCACCTCAATCTGACTCAGGTCCTTCAACACCCCTTCCAAAATTAGCAGTTCTGGAGTGGGCAAACACTTCTCATCTTCCACAGTAAAGATGGAGGCAAAAAATGCATTCAGGTTCTCAGCCATTTCCCTACCCTCCTTCAGTAATCTTTTTACCCTTTGGTCATCCAAGGACCCCACTGCCTCCCTGGCTGATTTCCTGCTTCTAATATATTTGAAGAAATTTTATTGTTGGTCTTTATGTTTTTTGCAATATGCTCCTCATGGTCCCTTTTTGCCTGCCTCATCAAAGTCTTGCATTTGATTTGCCACAGCCTGTGTTCCCTTTTATTAACCTCACTTGGACTAGCTTTCCATCATTTAAAGTAATCATTCTTACCTTTTACAGCTTCCATTACTTTGTTTGTTAACAAAGTAGGCCTTTTTATATAGCTATTTGTGCCTTTCCTGGCTTGTGGTATATATTTTATCTGAGCTTCTAGGATTGCAGTTTTAAATAGCCTCCAAGCTCCCCCAATCTTACTGACCTTCTCAATCTTACTGGTTTTGACTCTATTTACCTTTCTTTTCAGTTTCTTCTTCACATCCCTCCTCATCTCAGAGAATTTACCCCTTTTAAAGTTAAAAGCAGTTGTGTTGGTCTTTTGGGGCCACTCCCTATTTATACACATGGTGAAATCAATGACATTATGGTCACTACTCCCAAGCGGTGCAATCATTTTTACATCTCTCACCAGGTCATGGGCATTACTTAGGACCAAATCGAGGATCGCCCCACCCCTGGTAGGTTCTGTGACCATCTGCTCCATAGCACAGTCATTGAGAGTATCTAGAAATTCAATCTCTTTCTCCCGACCAGAACAGATATTGATCCAATCAATCTGTGGGTAGTTAAAATCACCTATTATGACACAGTTTTTACGTTTAGCCACTATCTTTAATTCTTTTATCATATTATAATTGTCCTCTATCTTTTGATTTGGTGGGCAATAACAAGTTCCTATAGTTAAGTTTCCTTTTTGGCCCACTATTTTGACCCAAAGCATTTCTAGAAGGGAATCTAATTCTCTGACCTTCTCAATCTTACTGGACTGTATACCCTCTCTGATATACAGAGCCACCCCACCTCTTCCAACCCTTCCCTCCCTATCCTTCCGATATAATTTATATCCAGGAATCACAGTGTCCCGCTGATTCTCCTCATTCCACCAAGTTTCTGAAATTTCCACAATGTCCATGTTTTCCCCCAACACTAAGCATTCCAACTCCCCAGTTTTACCTTGGACACTTCTAGCTTTTGTATACAAACATTTATAATTTCCCAGGCAAGTTAGGCCCACAACCTTCCTCCCGCTGCCTCGAGACTTTGGCAGACAGTCCACTGTTTGTTACCATCTCAGTGAACAACTCTAATCCATTGCCCGGTAGAAAAGTAACAGCTAACCCTTAATCTCTTTGAGATAAGTCATCCCAACCAGAGACATTTCATCTCCTGTCAGCTTTCCCCCAAGATTCAGCTTAAAAATTGCTCTGCCACCTTTTTCAATTTAAGCGCCAGCAGCCTGGTTCCTTCTGGGGACAAGTGGAGACTGTCTCTTTTGTACAGCTCCCACTTGTTCCAGAATGCATCCCAGTGCCTAACAAACTTAAACCCTTCCTCCCTACACCATCGTCTCATCCAGCCCTGTCTCTCCAGCCCTGCGCACGGAACAGGTAGCATTTATGCGAAGGCTACCTTGGAGGTCCTGGCCTTGAACCTGCTGTCTAGCAGCCTAAATTTTTCCACCAGGACCTCATGACTGCATTTCCCCACATCATTGGTGCCAACATGCATCACAACCACTGGCTCCTCCCCAGCACTGTCTGTCTACAACATGCGTAATGTCCGCTACCTTCGCACCAGGCAGGCAAGTCACCATAGGTCAGTACATGGTTTTGATACCGAGCTATCTACTTTTCTAAAGATCGAATCACCAACTACCAAGACCCCGCCCCCCACCCAGGGATGGTTCCTTGGCATGAAAGGATACCTGCTCACCAACTGAAGAAGAGGTCCCTTCTAAGGGCACATTCCCGTTATCCTCAGCATGGTACCCTGTTCCCTCTCGACCCTCATGCTCCCTGGCAGCAACGGGGCTGCCATGTTCAGAGTGGGGCTCATTTAACAAGTCCCTGAGAGTCTTCTCCGAGTGCCTAATTGACTGTCTCTGCTTCTCTAGGTCAGCCACCTCAGCCTCAAGGGTTTGAACTTGTTCCCTGAGGACCAGGAGCTCCTTGCATCGAGCACACATCCAAGACTTCTGTCCAGTGGGCAGATAGTCATACATGTGACACTCAGTGCAAAACACTGGAAAGCTGGCATTCTAGCTTCATAATAGCTTTTAAAATATACAGTCCCCCCTTTAAATCCTTTTATGTTTATGTGGCTTCCCTTATTGGGAACACAAAGAAAATAGGGATCCAGGCTCCTGGTCCTTCCTGGGCTACTTACAGAGCCTCCAGGCTAAGAGCCACAGACCAAGAGCCCTTTAGCTCTTGCCCTTCGGTTCGTGCCAAAGGCCTGCGCCTCTGGCAAGGTGCAGCCTAATAAATGCAAAGAGGGTGGGGCCTCAGTCTGCGCCAGGCAACACAGACACTCCCAGTGAGCAACAGTCACCTACAATCAGCAACCATCACCTACAGCCCACTCAAAACAAACAAACAGAAGTTCCCCAGCAACCACACAAACTCAGACTCTCAGCAACTTCCCCCAGCTGTTTAAAAAGCCAAACACTCACCCTTGCAGCAGCACACCTCCCCCATTCTCTCCCAGAGCTCAACTGTGCAGAGTTCAGCTCCCTGCACTAAGCTCTTTGGAGACTTCCAAGGAAGCCTCCGAAGAGCTTAATGCACTGTGCAGTGCTGCTCTGAGCCTGCCTTGAAGGCAGGCTCAGAGGAGTGCTCTGCATGGGTAAGAGGGTGCCTGGTGACACTCCCAGGCGGGGTAGCACCCCAGACCATCGCCTACCCCACCGACTCTCATGCGCCAGCCCTGACCATTTAGTCTGATGCTTGGGAAAGGGCAGACTGGTGTGGGTTGAATTCTGTTTGTGCACAACAAAACTTTCAGTTAGCAGATTTCTTAAGGTAGCAAGTATAAAGGCTTTGGGTTCAGAGTAAGTTTTGTGGTGCACAAATACAATTCTACCCACACCAGCCTGCCCTTTCCCAAGATTCAGACTAAATAGCACAAGGTTTGCTCATTACCCAAGACAGATATAACAATCTATTCTCTCCCAGATGGCTGCTCTGCCTGCTGCTTTGTGAAATAGATCCAAAACTATCACTGCACTCTCCAACAAGCAGATCTGCTCTCCCTTTCTGCTGTGCTTCCCTCCAACATTCTGTCTTTCCCCTCTGGGGCAGGACAACCTCCTGTCCATCAGAGGAGGAGGAAGAAGAAGAAGAAGAAGAAATAAGGTTTATACGCTGCCCTTCACTCAGAGTCCCAGAGCAGCTTACAGTCTCCTTTCCCTTTCCATCCCCACAATAGACAACCTGTGAGGTAAGTGAGGCTGAGAGAGCTCTCAGAGAACTGTGCTTGAGATAACCGCTCTGAGAGGATTTGTGACTACCCAAAGTCACATCAGCAGCTGCATGTGGTGGAGTGGGGACTCAAACCTGGTTCTCCCACATTAAACAAGTTTAAACACTGATGGAGCTGTGCAGCTGTATTAGGTGGGCAATCAATGACTGACGTCCCGGGAAGGCACATGGTACTGCTGAAGGGAAGCAAATCTAGGTCTGGTCAGTATTGGCATAGGTATCTTTTTGAGAATCCTGAATAAGTTCCATGATGGTTGATGTATAAAAATAAGTTCCATGATGGTTGATGTATATATCGCAGCGCCCGCCTCACGGCCTCACTGGACCTCTTTATTTCAGTCTCTTCAGGGTATTTTACTTGTTCTGTTGATGGGACTACAGCAGCTTTGTTTATTCTTCCCACACAATCAGAAGCTTGCAGCCTGCAGCGTAGCTGCTAGGCTGCTTCTGCGCTGTTTGCCTCCCTGGGAGGGAAGAGTCAGAAGTCGCCCGTTTGGGCGCGCAATGTGAGGGGCGGGGCTAGCTGCTTTAACAGCTAGCTCCACGTTCCCCTCAGCTCATTCTGTCGTTGATCGGCCCTCCCTCCCGCCCTGTCTGTTATGTAGGCTTGGCTGGTTGCCTCATTTGAGGAGCCGGGTAGGAATTTTTTACACCCGGCTGATTGGCTGTTGCTGGGGTGTGTTTTTCGCCTACCCTGCATAGCAGTGCAGTGGATTGTGGAATTGGCTCAGGGAAGGTGCCTTTAAATAGTTGGTCACTTTAGTTGGCAGGTTTTTGGGGTTTAGGACACTATGCGGCTAGGGGAGGACTGCGAAGCATCCCCCTTTTGGGGAATTTGGGGTCTGGCATGAACAACCTGGGGTTTGAAGACCCGGGTTTGGAGATTGCAGACTGTCCAGGAGGCTCGGCTAGAGGGTGCCTTTCTGGCGAGACGTGCGTCTGGGTTTGGGGCCCTCTGGTGCGTACCTCCCTGCTGGGCCTGCCTGGAGGGAGCTGAGTTGCTCAGCTCCGGCTGGGGGGCTGGGTCTCTCGCCCGTTAATGGCAGGGGAGCGGTCGCGGTGACCCCTAGCCCTGGCCAGGCCGCTGGTGGGGTACCCTTGCTGTTTATGCTGTTAGTTAATAAAGTGGCCCAATTTTATTCCAATGCATTGTGTCTGACTCTTTATTCCGACCTTGGGGGGCAATATAGGCTCACGAGAACTTTAACTTAAACCACAGATTTATTGTAACACAAAGTTCTTAACTTGGGGATATGGGAGATATTTACACAGGCTAATACGTTGTTCAGTTGTTTCAGGCTTTACATTCACTTTATCTTTTCTTGAGTCTCTCACAGTTACACAGTTCACAGTTTCACTTTAACTCACTCTCCACCTCTAGCCAAGGTCTGGCCTCTTGGGATTGATGTGTCTAGTCTCACCCCTCGACTGGAGTCTCTTTCTCAGCCCTTCTTGGTGTCTCAGACCCACATCCACAGCCTCATCCACCTCTCTAGATCTTCAGAGTAGTCTATAGGTCTTAACTGACTCACACACACACAGCCCTCTTGGCTGGTTTTGTCGAGCTTGCAGTGTCTGGAAGACTTCCCCGTCTCCGTCTCAAACTCCTTCACAGGATCAGCTGTCCTCTCAGCCTCTCTGGCAGGCTCGAACTGACCCTCTCAGTCTCTGTCAGGCTCCAACACTGACCAACTTCTCTGACAGGCCTCCACTCTGTCAGACTCCAACTGACTGAACTCCTGCCTCAGCAGTTTCTCCCACTCAACTTCTTTTCCCTCCCTGAGAGCTCTCAGCACTTTGCCCCCACCCTCAGGTCACTTGACGCAGCCCTGTGCGTCTTCAGTTTATGGTTAACCCATTGCTTTCCGTCACAGTATAAAAATAAATAGATACTTAGGATTTTGGTGGAAACAATTAAGAGAGGTATAAACTGGATAAAATACTAAAAGTCCTGTGGATTCATGGAGGTTATAGTAATCTTGTATTTGCTATATTATAGACAATATGCAAAGGAGTTACATTTCAATAATGGTCCTTGATTATGTAGGAACTCTGGCAGTGCAGTGAACCTTCGAAGCTCTCACATAATGGCTGAATATCAAATTCTATATCCAAATGCTTCTCCTTTAGAGACAGACACATTTTCTTGAGCTTATTCATACTCAGTACTCTATAGGATTCTGCTATTCTGTTTCACAATGAGCTGCATTATTATGCTATCCCTCATCTTCATTTGATTACAGGATTTTTTTTTTTTTGTATTTGTACCTATTTCTTCCTTGCAGCCTGCAGTGTGTATTGGGAAATGCTTCTGAAAGAGAATGCACCTCCCATAAACAAGGAAGCTTTCAAAGGTGACCAAAAGAGGAGGGAGATGGATTGCTTTCACATCCACTCAGCCCTCTTGACTGCGTAACCAAAATCTGAATAGAATGGCACAGAGTTTGCACTCTGTTTAGAGCACCTTGCCAGGCTTAATTATTAATAATGGTATTACAAGGGGGTGAGGGAGTGCCTGTACAAGCACTGTAAATAGAATTTGCGAGAAGCCATCTGGTGAACTGTTCAAATTTTATTAATTTTCTCCTCAACTGAATTTGTGTGTCTTGCTGTTAATTAAGCTGAGACCCATGACACAAAGAGGTGCTTTGCCTTTTTGAGGAGAGCCAAGAATTACATTGCCAACAGCACTCACAGCTGCAATTAAGTGACAAAAAAGAAGTCACATCTGGAATGAACGGAATAAATGGACCCCTCCCAAGAACTTCTGACTTCAGACTGGAAGCCAAAATACATTGATTTTTTGGTTTAAAAAATCTTTCATTCCAAAACATATAAGTTGCACTCTCAGTATTACAAACAGTATTACAACAAAGGTTGAGTCCAGTGGTATCTTTAAGACTTTTAAAACAGGAATAACAAGCTAAGTTTTTATGGTCAACATTTGTTTGGATTTAATTAAGGAGGAATTAATTAAGGAGGATTTAATTAAGGTGGGAAGTGGACATATTCTACCAGGCATTCAATGGCTTCCACCGCACCATCAACCTGACAACTAATCTATGCAAAAAATACATTTTCTGCACAGTACTGTAAAACTACGCAATGGATGCATAGACACCACCTTATACCAGACTGACTGACAAACATATCTCCAGCTACCATCCTAAACATACAAAATGATCCACGGTATACAGCCAGGCTTTATGCTATAGCCACTTCTGCTCCAGTCCTACAGACAGATTCTCACCTAAGGGATCTAAAACAAACCATTTTGGAACTAAAGTATCTACCTTATGAAACCAGGAAACAAATTAATAAAGTCAGAATGGTACTGAGCGAAAACCTGTTACAAGACAGGCCCCCAAAAGACAACAATATAACATCACTAGTGGTCACAAACAACTCCCAACTTGAAATAGTTCACCACATCATCAACTACATACAACCTCTACTAGATAATGACCATTCTCTTTCTCAGGTACCAAAGGGCAAAACTTTTATTGCACACAGACAACCCCCCCCCATCTCAAACAACTCCTCACTCACAATAATGCAACATCTAATTTGAACATGGGTACTAGTACCAGAGTTTGCAATAACCCAAATACCAACTTTGCTGCCACATACATCATTGGACCTAACACATACATCAATTACACCATTTCAAGCTTATTCACATGCTTATCTTCTAACATTGTATATGCCATTAAATGCCAACAATGCCCTACAGTTCACTACAGCAAACAGGACAAACCCTACTCCAAAGAATAAATGGACAGCAATCTGACATCAGGAATCACAAGACTGAGAAACCTGTAGGAGAATACTTCAGCCTCTCAGGACATTCAATGGGTAACCTCAAAGTAGCTGTTTTATTGCAAAGGAACTTAAGGACAGACTGGAAAGGGAAATTGCTGAATTACAAGTCATTACAACACTTGGAACACCCCTTCCCCCCCAACTTCACAGGGATATTGGTTTCTTATTTCATTACATATGATAGTTATTCAGTCCTTAGATATGTACTCTCAACAAGGAACCAGCCATGTACATGCTGATCTATAACACCTATGTGGTCTAGTGATGACAAGCTTCCTTTTGCTGGTTTACATGGATTAGGACATGTGCAGTTCCTGAAATTAAACTCATTCTGAACATGCCGTTGATGGGAAAACAGTCTGAAAGTACTTGCATGGTTTTCATTTCCTTTTCAATAGCTAATACCTCAGCAGCTTTTCATGTATAAAAGCGTCCCCGTGCAATTTCTAGCCAGGGAGAGAAATAATATTTATTTGCCTTGGCTTTGTTATGCAAATATGATCACATTTGTGCAGATAAGATGTACCCTCTTTTCCCAGAGCTTTTGCAGTAAGGGCTGTATGAGAAAGCAAAAACTAGGTACAGATCCCTTCCATGTCAGCGAGATTATGTTGTGTATGCACTATTTTTTCCCTTGGCATTTTATAAAGGATTTGTGATATCTCATTTTGTTTTCTGTTTATTAAAATACTAATAAAAGAATTCTCTTTTTTTGGCAGTTTGACAAATCTGCAAAGCCTCTTGACTGTGCATTAAGAAACTGATAAAAATTACAATCATGAATACAAACAACCAGAATATTAATTTATAGTTTGGAAGTCCAGTGGTTCTAAGCTTTGCTTGCCCATATTAAATATTACCAATTACTTTTAATGATAATTTACTTTCTGGTCCAGGATATAGTTTAAGAACTATTAATCAATATAAATTGGTTCTTCAGTTCTGGGAAGCCACCTACTCCAGCTCTCCAGCCATATACAATGATCCACAACAGGGTTGAAAAAATCCTCTGGTGTGGAGAGGTTTCTGGATCCAACTAAATGTATCAAGCTCAAGGTAGGCCACAATATCCCTTTGGATGCAGTTTCTATTCATACATAGGAAAGATCAAGCACACAAGGGTTTTGTGTGGACCCTTATCTGGGAGAACCGGGTTTGATTCCCCACTCCTCCACTTGCACCTGCTAGCATGGCCTTGGGTCAGCCATAGCTCTGGCAGAGGTTGTCCTTGAAAGGGCAGCTGCTGTGAGAGCCCTCTCCAGCCCCACCCACCTCACAGGGTGTCTGTTGTGGGGGAGGAAGGTAAAGGAGATTGTGAGCCACTCTGAGACTCTTCGGAGTGGAGGGCGGGATAGAAATCCAATATCTTCTTCTTCTTCTTCTTAATGTTCATTTCAGAGATGGGCAGTTTTCTATAGACATCCCATGCAAAGAGCTTCTTTTGCTTCTGCAGCTGGCCAGAATTGCATAGGCACATTAGAGTATCTCTGATAATCAGGAAGATCATCTGCAAATCATCTGTATCTCTGATAATCAGGAAGATCATCTCTAGAGGTGGCAGATACAAGAATCATTTGTGCTTCTACATATACAAGTGATTGATGAACAGATTAAATGAATAATTTTGCTTAAAACAGAGAAGAGAAGAGGCATCATATTTCCATAGAGCAGTGGTGGTGCAGGAGAGGGGTGTTTAGCTCTCCTGCTATTCCATTTTCTCTACCTCTTTTCCCCCTTCTGTGAAATAAGAGTACCTTTGGGAAGGGAGTCAAGTAGCACCTTTAAGACTAACAAATTTTATCGTAGCATAAGCTTTTGAGGAACACTCTCTTCATCAGACTAATACTAGACTAGTATCCAGAAACTGCCTGCTCCAGGATAAGCCAAAAAGGACCAACAACAGAACACCACTGGTTGTCACCCAGCTCCCAGCTCATCAGTGATCTACAGCCTATCCTAGAAAATGATGTCTCTCTTTCACAGGCCTTGGGTGGAAGTCCTCTCCTTGCCCACAGACAGCCCCCAGCTTTAAACAACTTCTCACTAACAACCATGGCCCATCTAACTGAGTCACCAACACAGGAACTAAACCCTGCAACAGACCCAGATGCCAACTCTGCCTACACATCTACCTAGAAAATATGATTACAGGACCCAATGGTGTCAACTACACAGTCTCTGGCTCCTACAGCTGCTCATTCTCCATTGTGATATATGCTCTCATGCACCAACAATGCCCCTCCACTCTGTACATAGGACAAACCAGCCAACCTCTATGCAAAAAAATAAATGGACACAAACCTGGCATAAAAAACAGCAATATCTAGAAACTGGTAGGAGAATACTTCAGTCTACCAGGACATTCCATCAAGGACTTAAAGGTCACCATAGTTCAACATAAACTTTTCAAAAACAAAATCCAATGGGAAGCTACTATATTGGAATTCATATGTAAATTTGACTCAATCAGACTTGGATTGAATAGAGACTTTGGATGGTTATTTCATTACCAGAAGTAACTGCCTTTCCTTTTCAGGTATTCCATTCAGATTCATCAATAGAAGGAAACCTGGACTGTGCATTCTACATTTTTCATGACTTTTGCAACTACTTTGTATTTACATGGCACTTACTTCCTGCATCCACTCCTCCCTCCCCTACCACATATATGTCCCTGGCCAGTTTCTACATACCCTCCATGCATCTGATGAAGAGGGCTGTGTTTCTTGAAAGTTTATGCTACAATAAAATTTGTTAGTCTTAAAGTTGCCATTGGACTCTTTGCTATTTTGCAGCAACAGACTATCATGGCTACTCCTTTGGATCTATGATTTGGGAAGAGAGATCCCTCCCCCCCCCCCAGAAAAATAGAAACAATGACAGGATTAAACAACATGGTCCAGCATGATAGCTCAAAAATCAAAGTCCCTCAGACTAAATCTAGGCTATAGGTCTTCAGGAGTTCGGACACAACTGTTTTGTTTCTTACTCATGAATAAATGGTTTCCTGTTCACATTGCCTTAAAACATGGCTTTCCAAACTGATTCCAGTAAATGATTAATAAAGTGAGTGAACTATACTGATTTGATAGACATCAGTTTGTGTTGAATAGAAAGCAGTTACAGAGTTTCAGTTATTTTAAAAGATCAGTTCCTCTAATTGGTATAATGCTATTTTTCTTCCCTTGTGAGTAAAATAATAAAATACACAATTGTATTATATTAACTCTTTAAGATAGCAAACTGAGCCAGAGGCCTATAGCCAATCCTGCTTCCTATTCCAATGAAAACCACATCCGCACCATTGGTGTGGGCACTAGTGTTGGCACAGAACTCTAGACAAAATAGAAGTTACACAGAGAACCAGAAAAGAACACTAAAAACCAGGACACAGATCTAGCTCCTTGCTAATCTAGTCACATCAGAGATGCAATAGGCTAATTGCAAAATATTTACAGAATGTTGAACAGAATTGAACAGAATGTTGTGTGATATATGAACTGGCAAAGAATCGCAAATTATTGCAGTGACTCAAGGGAAGACCAGCTTTATCCATCTTTACATATTATGAAGCTGAAATTCCAGCTATGTCTTGGAATACCCTATCAGTAAGGAATGAGAAATTAGAAATAGATTGGATAACAGCAAAGAAATCATCTCATAACTAATGTTGGTGAATGGTTGTCTGTATGCAATTCTCTATGTATTAAAACTCTTGTTTCTGCATTGCCTGCATTTTTGCCCTATATGTGGATGAGTACAGGGCATTGAAAATAGTAATGGTAGAAGTCTTATGTATGCATTGCATTATCATGGACAAGGCCAGGATCTTGTGCTTTGTGTATGCTTTTCTCCATGAACTTCAGAGGCTGTGCTCCACTGTGCAGCCTCCTTCCTCTAGTCCAGGGCACTTCCATCTTTGCTAGACCACTGTCTTTTAATGAGTTGCAAGTGCCTAACTGTTGTGTATATGAACTAAGGTCGTGTATTATTAATGGTGTTCCTGCCTGGCTCATTGGAGCCTTTAGAACTGAGCTTGGGGACTCAGGAACAATGGGCAGTAGAATCCAAATCCCTGCTGCCCTGCTCCAATCATGGGCCCCCTGCTGGTTTGAATGATCCAATGGTGTCCTTGCACAGAACCCTGAAGTGTATATAGTTGGCCCCGTTGGCCCAGTTTGTCAGTCTTAGGGTTCAGCCACTACCATGCTGTACTTAATAAAAGAGCTTTGAACACTGCAATCTCATCTCTCCATGCATTGAACCCACTATATTATACTAACCATTGGATTTGTTTTGTATTTGTAGGGAACTGGGAAGAATTTTTTAACTTCTTCAGAGTCAAAATGAGGTTTTGAGGTTTCTTTTAAAGTTTCTGGTTGTGGCCTCACCAAAGATCTTGGAGATCCATTGCCAGCCTGAGCAGACAATCCTGACTTGGGTGGACCAATGGTATGATTCAGTAGAAGTGTCAGAACTTGTATCTTTACTGCTGGTTCCCTATAATGTGACCAATGCTGTAATGTATTTTTACTGTGGCTTAGAGCTGCTTTGTTACTGAACCAAACTGACTCCATGTTGTAACCCTTGCTTGACCCAAAGTGCTTGAATAGTAATTAACCTTGCCCCACTGGTATCCAAAATATTTGGGGCTGTAGAATGAGTTATGTTATGTCTCTGCACATTCTCACACTGGGACCCTTTGAAGCCGAGCAGCATGGCCTTCGGAGTAGGGAGGCATCCTCTCTACTGATAGTGATGGTGAGAAGACAGATGTGCCTGTAACGGTGTGAATTGTGGCTTTGTGAGATGTTTGCTTTACGTGTATAAAATTGTGCTGGTGCTGGCTCTCGCCATCACTGTTATCTTGCCTCTTCCAGTGCTTAGTTCTCTTCAATAAAATCCTAACTTTGTAACCAAGTATGGGATCCGTTTGAAGTTCTTAAGTTCTGACACTATAACAGTGATCCCATTGTTCGTGGCTTATCTGTACTGGAGGCTTGGCCCGATGGCGGCAAAAGTGCCAGACGACGGAGAGCCCACCACCCCAATAGAGGACCCGCCGCTCGACCCAAATGTGACGGGGGTTCGGCGCAAAATTAAGGTCCCGGCGCCTTTCTCGGTCGACGCCGCGTTCCCAGACCCGCGAACCTGGAGCCCACGGAAGTCCACGGCAGCAATCGACGCCGCGGAGCAGCGGTACCGAAGCATGCTGGGTGAAGGGGGAGCCGGAGACGGCGACCAAGAGGAGGGCCCGGAGCCCCGAGGGGGAGACGACCAGATCCGGACCCTCCGCAACGACTTATTCGACTGGGTTCGGGAGATACACGACGACGTGCACCGATCCCGCGTGACGATGGCCGAGGAGTTGCAGCAGAACCTGGGCGCGATCTACAACCAGCTCCGCACTTTGCAAACTGCGGTCCTGGGAGTCCCGATTGGAGGGCTACCGCTGGGGCAACCGCCCGTAGCCCCGCCGGCTCCGCCGGCCCCAGCTCCGCAAGCTCCGGCCGCCCCGGCCCCGCCAGCTCCGGCCGCCCCGGCTTCGCCGGCTCCACCTGCCCCGGCACCACCAGCCCCGCTGGCCCCGGCTGCCCCAGCGATGCCGGCCCTGCCCGCTCCAGGGGCCCCGGCGCCACCCGCCCCGATCCTGCCGGCTCTACCGGGCCCAGCGCCGCCGCCGGGGGCGCCGCGAGCCCCGGGGGGGGCCGAGGGTCGAGGAAAAGAATTGAAGATTACTTTCGATGGGAATCCAGAGGACGTGGAGTATTTTACCATACAGTGCGACACGTTCTTCACCCACTGGGGTGCGGATTACCCGACCGAAGCCAGCCGAGTGTACCACATCGCGTCCCGACTGAGAGGCGCGGCCCGCAAGTGGTACGTCAGGCTTTTTATGGGAAGAAAGCCCGAACTAGCTACGGTGGCGGGGTTCCTGCACGCAATGCTCCGCCAGTATGGCGATCCCCTACGGGAGGAGAAGGCTGTCGCCGCCCTGCAGCGCATAGAGCAAGGCAACCGCTCCACCCGCGAGTACGCCACCGAGTTCCTGGGGTACTGCGCGGCGGCGAGGGGATGGAACGAGGTCATGAAATATACCGCGTTCATCAATGGTCTGAACCCGACCATCCTCGACCGCTGCTACAGTCAAGGGAGACCCGACACGTTGGTCGGATGGATCCAACTGGCCGGAGAGGTGGAGACCAACCTCCAACATGTGGGGATGCGACGGCAGCAGCTGGCGAAGAAGGCGGCGAAGCTCACACCGACTAAATCCGAAGGGAGGAAGGCACCGGCGACCTCCACCCCGTCTCCCGCTCGCAAGTGCTTCAAATGCGGAGACCCGAATCATCTCGCTGCCAACTGCCCAGTGAAAGCGGGTTCCACCCCACCCACGGCGAAGACAACTACCCCGGGGCCGAAGAAGAAAAAGAGCGGCCGCTCGAAGGAGCCCAGCCGGGGCTCTGTCGCCACTTCCTTGGTGACTGACGAGGATTTTACCACCGACTTGGCTACAGTGGAAGAATCGACCGAAGAATCGGACGACACCGAGTTGGCGGGAAACGACAGCGACCTGCTTTAATGGGTGCCGCAAAGCAGGTCCAACAACAGCCGGCACTCCTCACGGTGAGAGCAACTGGGGGTTTACTATTTATGGCCGTTACCCTCCTCAACCCTAACCTAAAGAGATTCATGCACGCCCGAGCGCTGATCGACTCCGGGTGTAACAGGGACCTGATCACCCCCCGCCTAGTTGAGGCGTTGGGATTAGCCACCTCCCCCCTACCACAACCGATGCAGTTCCAGCAGATGGACGGGGGGGCCATGAGAGGGGAACCATCTACTTTAGAGACTCAGGCAGTCCCGGTGGGAACCGAGGAGCATTGGGGGATTGAGACTTTCGTAATTGCCCCCTCTTGCTCTTTTGACGTGGTGGTAGGCTCGTCTTGGCTCGCCCGCCACCAACCAGACATAAGGTGGGAGGAACAAATCGTCCGGTTCCCGGATTGGAGGTGTGAGCATCACCACTGGTGCCCCGAATGGGGGCCGCACGCTCCCCCCCAAAACATGCGGGCTTGCCTCACTCTCGAGGAAGTCGCCTCAATCCCCAAGGAATACCAGGATCTAAGATTAGCGTTTAGCAAGAAGGAAGCGGACGAGCTACCGCCCCACCGCCCTACGGACTGTGCCATTGAGCTGATCCCAGGGCAACAGCTTCCCAAGGCGAAACTGTACTCCATGGGTTGGGCGGAAAAAGCTGAACTCCGAAAGTTTTTGGACAAGAACCTTAAGCGCGGCTTCATACGGCCGGCCACTGCCCCCCATGCCGCCCCCGTCCTCTTCCGAAAGAAAAAGGACGGGTCTCTTAGGCTTTGCACAGATTTTCGTGCTATAAACGGGATTTCCATGTCCAACGCCTACCCGATCCCGTTGATAAAGGATTTGTTGAACACCGTAGCAAAGGGAAAAGTATTTACAAAGCTTGATCTCCGAGACGCGTACTTCCGCGTCCGCATCAAAGAGGGGGACGAGTGGAAGACAGCATTCAACACCCCCCTGGGACAGTTTGAGTACCTAGTCATGCCCTTCGGACTGCAAGGAGCCCCTGGTGTATTCATGAACTTTATCAATGAAGTGCTACGGGAATTCCTGTTTAAGGGGGTGGTGGTGTACCTTGATGACATCATTATCTATTCACAAGATCTAAAGTCTCATGTGCCCCTGGTCCGAAAAGTGTTACGCACCCTTTGCAAACACAAACTGTACGCCAAATTGTCAAAATGCGAGTTCCACAAGACCGAATTGGACTATTTGGGTTTCCGAGTGTCGGGGGAGGGATTGGCCATGGACCCCGCAAAGGTCCAAGCGGTACTAGACTTGGAGCCCCCTCGAACCCGCAAACAATTACAAAGTTTTATCGGGTTCGCTAACTTTTACCGCGACTTCATTAAGGGGTTTGCCACAGTCATGCTCCCCCTCACGGAACTCCTCAAAACCAAAAGGAAGGGTGACGAGGCGAAAAAGCCAGGCGCACGCCTAACGTGGACGCCTGAATGCCAAAAAGCTTTCACTGAACTGAAACGCCTCTTCACCTCCGAACCCGTGTTGGCTCATCCCGATGAACGGAAACCCTTCGTGGTCCAATGCGACGCCTCCGACGCCGCAGTGGGAGCCATACTGATGCAGAGGGGGGAAAATGGGGTGCTCCGTCCATGTGCCTATATCTCAAGGAAATTTTCCAACGAACAGAGAAATTGGTCGGTCTGGGACAAGGAGGCGTTTGCAGTCATGTTTGCCCTAAAAACCTGGCGCTCCTGGCTCGAGGGAGCGAGAGTGCCCTTTGAAATCTGGACCGATCATAAAAACCTTGAAGCCCTCACCGGGCGCCGCAAAATGACTGCAAAACAAATCCGGTGGGCAGGTTTCTTTGCTAAATTTGACTTTGTGCTGAAACACATCCCGGGCTCGAAGAACTTTTTAGCAGACGCCCTCTCTCGCATGCCACAACACGACAGTCTCCGGGAGGAGGTAGTGGACTCATTAATTTCCCCCTCAGCCATCTCGGGGGGGGGTCACTACCCGCTCCGGCAGACAGACCAGCCCTCCGGATTCAGATCTGCTGCCTCGATTCCTCTCAGAATATAACCAGGAGACCGACCGCCCACCTAACTTGGTTAAAGCCGAAAACGGGCTCTGGCTGCACAATGAAAAAATCTATGTGCCCACCCCCCTCAGAAAAGAGGTCCTGGAGCGCTGCCACTCAAGTCGCCTGGCCGGCCACTTTGGCTATGTCAAAACCCTCAACTTACTCACCCGCCAGTTCTGGTGGCCAAAAATTAAAAAAGATGTATCTGAATTTGTTCTTTCATGTCCCACCTGCCTCATGGCGAAAAGAAGGGGGGGTAAACCCCCGGGCCACCTGGTTCCCCTCCCTACAGCCACCCGACCGTGGTCGGTAGTCTCCATGGATTTCATTGTCGAACTCCCACCTTCACAGGGCAAAACAGTCATCCTGGTCGTAGTCGACACATTTTCTAAGCAAGCCCACTTCATCCCGTGCAAGAAACTACCCACGGCCAAAAAACTTGCCCAGCTCTTTTTCACCCACATTGTACGCCTACACTCGTTCCCAGACAAGGTCATTAGCGACCGCGGGACGCAGTTCGTTGCCAACTTCTGGCGGGAGTTCTGCAAACTCGCTGGCATCGAGCAGGGGCTAAGCTCTGCCTACCACCCCCAGTCGGACGGACAGACGGAGAGGGTTAATGGTCTTCTGGAACAGTACCTCCGCTGCTTCATTAATTTCCAACAGTCCAACTGGGTGGATCTCCTCCCCTTTGCAGAATATGGCTACAACAATAGCCTCCATAGCTCAACCAAAACCTCCCCTTTTCAAATTATCAATGGTTACGAGGGCAAGCCGTTTCCCACGCTCGCCCTCCCCGCCAGCCTGGCCGAACCCACATCCTGTCAACAATGGTGGGAGGGCCTCCGTGAAGGCTGGAAGGGTATTCAGGAAAACCTGGAGGAAGCGAAAAAAGCCTACAAAAAGCAGTTTGACAAAAAACACTCCCAAGAGTGGGACCTGAAGGTGGGGGATACAGTTTTCCTGTCCACAAAAAACCTTCCCCTTCCCCAGCCCTGTCGCAAACTCGCACTGAAGTTTCTTGGGCCGTTCAAAATAAAAAGGGTAATAAACAAAGTGACCGTGGAACTCGAACTGCCCAAATCTCTAAGTAAGATCCATCCTGTTTTTCATTGCAGCTTGCTTCGGAAAGACCCTGGTGCTACGTCCTTCCATCCCAGGGCCCCACCGCCCCCTCCGACGACAGTGAGGGGTCAGAGTCACCATGAGGTCCAGGAGATCCTGGACTCCAAAGTCAAAAGGGGGAAACTGTATTATTTGATCAGGTGGAAACACTTCCCCCCGAGCTGTGACGAGTGGGTCGAATCTCAGAACGTAGCCGCTCCGCAACTGCTGAAAAAGTTTCACCTACTGTACCCGCACAAGCCCAAGGCTGGCCCCGCGGGAGGGGGCGCTTAGGGGGGGCAGTATGTCAGAACTTGTATCTTTACTGCTGGTTCCCTATAATGTGACCAATGCTGTAATGTATTTTTACTGTGGCTTAGAGCTGCTTTGTTACTGAACCAAACTGACTCCATGTTGTAACCCTTGCTTGACCCAAAGTGCTTGAATAGTAATTAACCTTGCCCCACTGGTATCCAAAATATTTGGGGCTGTAGAATGAGTTATGTTATGTCTCTGCACATTCTCACACTGGGACCCTTTGAAGCCGAGCAGCATGGCCTTCGGAGTAGGGAGGCATCCTCTCTACTGATAGTGATGGTGAGAAGACAGATGTGCCTGTAACGGTGTGAATTGTGGCTTTGTGAGATGTTTGCTTTACGTGTATAAAATTGTGTTGGTGCTGGCTCTCGCCATCACTGTTATCTTGCCTCTTCCAGTGCTTAGTTCTCTTCAATAAAATCCTAACTTTGTAACCAAGTATGGGATCCGTTTGAAGTTCTTAAGTTCTGACAAGAAGACAGCTTCCCCTGTGTTCACATGTGTGTGCCTATGTGCAAACCACTGGGAAGAGTTGGATAAAATATTTTAAATAAATAGCCATCTTAAACTACTGGGGAGAAAAAGCTAAAAATACAATGTGCAAAGAACTGAACAATAAACCTCCCTGCTTTCTGAAGAACTTAGACAAACAAATAACAAAGAGAAGTTAATAAACTCTCAGAACAAACTAACCTCCGTGGAATAGATATCAAATAAACAAATAGCAGAACTTTAAAAAATATTACTGATGCAAGCAGAAAACTTTCCATGAGTTAAAAGCATTTCTCCAGTGTTTTAAAATAAATGTTTTTTTTAAATCTCCTTTTTATAACCCTGTGACTTTCAAAACTGATAAAAGCAGAATACAAATAGAATCCTGAGCTAAGATGACACCACAAGGGGGAGGGATGATGGCTCACTGGTAGAGCATCTGCTTAGTAAGCAGAAGGTCCCAGGTTCAACCCCTGGCATCTCCAAAAAAGTGTCCAGGGAAATAGGTGTGAAAAACCTCAGCTTGAGACCCTGGAGAGCCGCTGCCAGTCTGAGTAGACAATACTGACTTTGATGGACCAAGGGTCTGATTCAGTATAAGGCAGCTTCATATGTCCATATGTCCACAAGAGAATTGCAGTGCTAGGTATCTTCCCAAAATAACTCTGGAGCTGTTCTGGGGCAACTTTTTTAGTATATGCTGTGTGCATTATGTTTATGAACAATAGATGAGTGATTAATGTTTTCTAGATGTTCTTGATGACTGTAGTCAGGTCTTCTTCCGATATAGGCATGCAGTTAAGATGCCCTAGATCCCTAGTTAGCTTTCCTATATTAGATCATTTAACTCCTGGATAGAGGTACACCTTGAACATAGGTCCATCATTGGTATGATGTGATAGTATTAGAGAATCTCAGATTCTATTTTAAACTTTTATTAAAGCATAACTATTTAGTATTCGTAACACTGATTAACTAGAAAAATTATATCATCCATCATTGTTACATAGATAATTAAAGGAGAGCAATTACATGAGTCCATAAAAATATCTTACCCAAAGAAAAACAGGTCACAAGCAAAGATCCCCTTCTAAGAAAAAGCACCCAATCAATTCAGCTTCCCATATTTATAGTTTTTAAATAATTTCTTAATAATAATTAGCTGTCCTACTTGATAAGGGTGCACATTCTTGCCTACCTAATTATCTTATTACTCCAAACACCATACAAAGTGTGTAAAATATATAAAAACTGTTAGTTCAGTTTTGCTACTTTTCATCTTAACAAAGTCTATTTATACATAGAGATTACAAGTTTTTCATAAATATCTGTTGGCCTTCAACCAATACACCCCATCTTTGAACTATATTTTTGCTTCTGGAAAGCTGAACATTCGTCAGACACTTCTGCATCTGAGCCCCAACACATTATATCTATTGATATGGATTAGACAGCTTCTAGTCTGCAAAAGGCCATATAATGCTCTTTTGTTTCTAGCCCCTCTTCAAGGCTATTCTATTCTGGGAGACTAAACTCAACTTTGACATGTCATTTGAAAGGCTACGCTAGCTCTTTTTCTAGTATTCAAAAACATCCTCCACTACCTTTCTGGTCAAGTCCAGCAATCATTCCCCTATATTCCTGTCTGTCATTGGCCCGTTTCACACTAGACTTTAATCCTGGTTCAACCCTGTCCCCGAACTGATATTTCACACTACACTTGAATTCACCCAGTTTTGCCTCATGGATGTCCCAGGATATATGGATGCTGTTTTGCCCAGGGTTTTCTTGCACGGTTATGAACATGAGTTGAACTCAGAGAAACTCAGGTGGAGGTCCAAGTGTGGAAAGGGCCTCCATAACACATCTTCCTACAGTATATAGCTAAGAAGAAATGTTGACACAGAAGCATCATCTTCTATTTTGGAAACACTCATGCAAAAAGATTTTTTATTTTTTTTAAAAAAATATTTTAACTATTTTAAAACTCTTTTGATTAAAAAAATCTCTCTATCTTCCATTATATACTGAACCCATTACATATAGGTAGACCAAATTAACCATCTCCTAGAAACATTCTGGGACATCATACTAAGAAACTCTTAACATTTTAGAAAACCTGTCCTCCCTGCATAGCTTGATTTTGTTCACTGCAGCTGTGCCAGTGGCTTCAGGGAAAGCTCTTGAAAATGAAACCCCCAAAGGCTTCAAGTTGTTTGGAAGGCCAGAGAACTATAAATCGGCCCTTTCCACCTGTGCCACACACGGCTGAGGGCGGGGGCTGCACTTTGCCTTCTTGGAAGAAAGGGAGGCTTGCACAGCCTTCCTGGCCATCTGGGGATTGCTGGGAGGGTGGGGTGCTGGGCTACAAAAGCCCAGCCCCGCCCAGCACCAGGCAGCATTTTTTCAGCTCTCAGTCCACCCACCCGCCCAGCAGTAGTGCAGGCTTATCCAGTTGCCATTTTCTGAGGGTCCAGGTAGGAATTTGTTGCATTATAAACGTCTCAGAACTCAGTACATTACATTGGTGACAAAGGTGGGATTCTAGCCAGGTCTGCACAGCAAAGCCCCCACAGTCGGGGAACCGCTGACCTGGCTGGAGACAAAGAAGGCACACAGTCCCGAGGAGTAGAAGCACTTGTCGCTGCTGGAGCACCCGCTGCTGCCGCCACCATGGCAATCCCGAGCTTAATGGCTGGCCACATGGCTGAGTTCGATCCCACCAACCCCACGAAGTGGGAGACCTACACGGAATGCATTGACTGCTACCTATGGGTGAACACGATTACAGACGACAGCAGGAAGCGAGATGTGCTCCTGAGTGTCTGCGGGGATGCTATGTTCGGGATCGCCAAGAGTCTGGCAAAGACTTATGAGGAGGTAGTCAAACTACATACAAGGCATTTCTTGCCCCAGCCATCCATCATTGCTCGCCGGTTCCTGTTCCACAAGAGATCAGGGAATGGGAGAGACGGTCACCATCTACCTGGCTGCTATCTGCCAAATCACTGGAAAATGCAGCTTCGACAAGCTAGAGGAAAACCTGTGGGAACTATTTGTCTGGGACCTCCAGGACGAAGGCTGCAGTAAAAGCTTTTCACAAAGGAAATGCTTACCCTACAGCTCACCTTCAACGAAGCCACCACCTTTGAGAGAGCCATCAAGGCTTACTCTAGCCACCAAACAGAGGCTGTCCACCATTAGAGGGCACTGGATGAATACAAGGAGGAAGAAGCACACCAACTCTGCTGCCAGCTATGCAACAGGCCAAAACCATCCACCCGACCACAAGCTACAGAGAAGCCAGCCAGCACAAAGTGTGCCAGCTGTGGAGATCCACACGAGTGCTGTGACTGCCCCTACTGCAATGCCGATTGCAGGAACTGCGGGAAGTTGGGCCACATCATGCAAGCTTGAGGGTCAAGGCCAATCAGAGGCATCAGTCCACACACCATGACTCGACCAATGCTCACATGACCGCCTTGACCAGCATCCAGGTAATGAATTTGCCCCTGGACACCTCAATAAGGTCAAGGTGTTGGTCCAGATCGAGGTTGCTCCCTGCATAATGGAGCTGGACTTGGGGTCCTCCATCTCCATAATCTCAGAGGAGTCCCTAACGAAACTCTGCCTCCATGGCTAGCTACTGTTGCGGTCTGCTTATTTCATATTGCAGGACTTTTAGAAAAACCTTGTATGGGTTTTGGGATGGGCCAGTGTGAGGGTAGAGTTCAAAAACTTTAAGGGTGTGCTGGACATACTTGTGGTCAAGCTCACCACCTTACTGAGCCTGGCCTGGTTCAAACCACTGGGCATACAAATAGTTGGGGTGAATCAGATACAAATGCACAATTTTGAAAATGTGTGCCAGGAATTCCTGGAGGTGTTCGATGGGACCCTGGGGTGCTACAAGGGGCCACCCATCACCTTACAGCTCAACCCCCCACATGCGGCCCATAAGGCTGAAGGCCAGGTGAATTCTGTTCGCTTTAAATCCAAAAATCAAAGCAGAGCTGGACTGCCAAGTGGCCCAGGGAATACTAGAGCCTGTCTCCTATGCTGCATGGGAGACCCCCATAGTCACTCTGGTGAAGCCAAATGGGGACATGTGCACACTACAAATGAATGATCAATAAAGCACTCCAGAATCACCTATACACTGTTCCAGTGGTCAGCCACATCCTTGGCCGGATCTAAAATTTTTGGGAAGCTGGATTTGGCCCAAGCCTACCAACAGCTCCCAGTGGACATGGAGACTGCTGAGGCACAGACAATAGTGATGCACAGAGGGGCGTTCAAGGTGCGGCAGTTGCAATTTGAGGTTAGCGTAGCTCTGGGAATCTTTCAGAGCATAATGAACTCTCCCTTCAAAGGGATTCCCGCAGTACAACCTTTCTTCGACAACATTCTGATTGCTGCCCCTGACGCCGAAGAGTTCAGCTGCCGTCTGCATGAGGTACTCCACCGCTTTCAGACTGCAGGACTTAAGGTGAAGCGGGAGAAATGCTCACTTGGGGTGCTGAGGGTGGAGTTTCTGAGCTTTGCAGTGGATGCTGCGGGAATCCACCCGACGGCCAACAAGAACAGGGCGAAAGTCCCCGCCCCGCCCCCCACATGCAAGGTGGAACTTCAAAGTTTTTTGGGATTCCTGAACTTCTATCATTCCTTCTTGCCACACAAAGCCACCCTCACTGAACCCCTACATAGGCTCCTCAATAAACATACCCTGTGGGTCTGGGGGGAAAAGCAGGCCACCGCCTTTCAGGCAGTCAAGGACATTTTGGTTTCCAATGAAGTGCTCCACCATTTTGATGAGTCCCTTCCGGTGATTCTAGTCTGCGATGCTTCCCCGTATGGGGTGAGTGCCATCCTGGGTCACCAACTCCTGAATGGGAGGGAGGTCCCCGTGGCATATTACTCTTGGACCTTGACCCCAGCAAAGCATAACTATGCCCAAATTGACAAAGAGAAGTTGGCAATCATGGTGGGCATGTACAAATTCAATGACTACCTGTATGGCAGGCGCTTCACGATTGCCATGGACCACAAGCTGTTGCTGGGCCTCCTTGCCCTGGACTGCCAGATGCCACAAATCCTGTGGTAGAACCAGTTCCTCAGTTTGTACACTTACAAGCTCATTTACCGCCCTGACAAAGCAATGGGACGCACAGCCACCTTCCGCTGCCATCAATGGACCCCGACCCGGCCCCTGTCCACCACATGATGCTAATGGAGACTCTCCCGGAGAGGCCCCTCCATGCCGCTGAGATAGCTCGGTCCATGGGCAGAGACTGCATCCTTGCACACATTTTGGACTGGGTGGGGAGGGGTTGGCTCACAGGCAAATTGGACGCTGATTTCAGGACCTTTGCATCCCACCGGGATGAACTTTCCATACACAAAGGGTGCATCTCTGGGGTAGCAGGGTGATGGTCCCCTCCCTCCACTCCAGAAGCAAGTGCTCAAAGCTTTGCATGAGACACACCCAGGGATAGTGCGTATGAAGGCCCTGGCATGTAGTTATGTATGGTGGCTGGGGATGGACAAAGAGATAGAGGGGTGGGTTAGAAGGTGCCAGCCCTGCCAAGAGTCTCAGCCAGATCTGCCCAGCGCCCCATCTACCGCTGGGAGTCCAATCGCATGCCTTGGTCCTGGCTACACCTAGACTTCGCGGGGCCATACTACGGTCAAATATTCTTCATCCTGGTGGACGCTTACATGAAGTGGCTGGAAGTGATTTCCGTAGCTTCAACCTCCACCGTGGCAGCAGTCAGAGCCCTGTGGAGAGGCCCACAGGATGCCAGAGACCATAATGATAGACAACGGTACCGCTTTTACCTCCCAGGACTTCCAGGAGTTCCTGAATAAGTACCTCATCCGACAAATACGGTCCACACCCTTTCATCCAGCCACTAATGGCCAAGTGGAGCGCATGGTTCGTACCAGCAAGGAGGCCCTGGGGCGCATAATTCAGGGTGATTGGGATCACTGCCTGGCAGCCTTCCTTTTTGGGAACCAGATCACCCCTAACCCAGTCACCGGCCTAAGCCCGGCAGAGCTGCTCATGGGCCAGAGGTTAACGACTAGGCTAGATAGGTTGCATCCCAACCATGCCCCAGACCTCTGCAGCTCCCCTGAGACCAGGGAGGGCACTAGGGGCTTCTTCCCAGGGGATCTGGTCTATGCAAAGAACTTTGCGAGCAGGCCAGAGTGGATACCAGCCTGAGTGCTGCAGGTCACCGGGTCCCGCTCATACAAGGTCTCATCAGAGGGGGATCAGCTCCTCTGCAGACACATAGACCAATTGTGCCATCACACCCTGCCAGAAGAACCAACAGGGCCTGGGGGAAGCAGGGAATGGGGAGTTTGCTGAACCACCAGCAGCAGCCACCCTGCTTGTGCCAGCCTTGCTAGCAGAGGAGCCTCGCAGAGACTGGAGTGACCCCTCTCCAGCGGGGGTGCAGGGTGAGCTTCCAGCATGGCCACAGGCACAGGACAGTGCTCTTCCAGCCTCAGCCCACCCTGATTAACCAGCAGCCCTTGATGCAATGGCCACAGCTCCAGTTCCCCAGATCGAACCTCAACGGTCGCACAGGGAGCGGCAGCCAACCGCTTATTTAAAAGTCTATGTATCTTGAACTAGGGGGGGAGGAGTGTTGTGTCTTGCATTTTGGTCCCTGAATTTATAACACAGCATGACTGCGCACACACTGAGCTGACCAGCGGGAAATCACGGGTCGCTGGACATAAGGACCAAAGGCAATCCGCCTATGAAGATCTGTGGTGGGAAGTTTAACTGGCCAGGATTGGACCTGACCAGGAAAGGGGTTGTTCCGGGAAATGTATATAATCAAGGACCCGGCCTCCCCATGGTGTCTTTGTGATGCACTTGCCAATAAAGCATGTTGCATTATAAACATCTCTGAACTCAGTACATTACATCAAGGATGGGCCCATACTACATTTTAACAGTTGAGTTTGTGACTGAACCATGAACCAAACCATGAACCAATATGCTGGTTCACAAACCAATTGGTTCATATCAGTTCGTAAGCCATTTAACCGTCTGCTTTCTACACTTTACAAACTGCTATAAACTGCATTAAAATTAATGGATGTTTGTGGCAGTTCTTTGGTTTGTGAACATTGCTTCACAAACCATGAACTACCCAAAATTTGTGACTTTAGTTAGTGAGCCAGTTCATACCCATCCCTAGTCCTGATTATGGGACCAAAACACCCTTTCACTGCAGTGGATGACATGCACTGGGAGATGGGCAAGGGAAGTGTGACCGTGTTCATTCTCCTGGACCTCTTGATGGTTTTTGATACCATTGATCATGAAAAGCTTCTGGATAACCTATTGAGAATAGGAGTTCTGTGGTGGTTTTGGTCCTGCCCTGAGGTAGGTTTCAGAGTGTGGTGCTGGGAACTGCCATCCTTTGGCCTATGAGACTCCACCATGGTTCCAATTTGCCCCCCCCCCCCATGCTTTTCAACATTTATGTAAAACTGCTGGGAGAGGTCATCTGGAGATCTGGGCTGAGCTGCTGCCAATATGCAGATGACACTTAGCTCTATATCACATTACACTTAATAAACTCTCAGAACAAACTATCCTCCATGGAATAGATATCAAATAAACAAATAGGAGAACAGTGGCCCCTGTTGTGGGGGTGGGGGGGTGGGGAGGGAAGGGAAGGGAGATTGTGAGCTGCTCTGAAACTCCTTTTGGTAATAAATGGCAGGGTATAAATCCAATCTCCATCTCCTCCTCCTCCATGGCAAGCAAATTCTACAACCAGAATCCCTCCCTTCAAAGCAGCCATTTTCTCCAGGGATTCTGATCTCTAATTCTAAGAGGTCTCCAGCCCCACCCCCCGGGAGGTTGGCAAGGCTATCACCCTTGCATTTTCTGTCCTTGGGCAGGGGCTCACCTTCTGCTTTTTTGAAAGCACCAGCCCTGCATACGTTTCAGGACTGGTCGGCCTGCCCACTCTCATGCTGTACGCTTGCCAGGGAGCAGCAAGCCTGGCTCCCTTTGCGGCTCTTGAAAGGGCTGGAAGCCAGACCCTGCCCCTGGCTAAGAGGTAATGCCTGGTATCTGCACCCCTCAGCTACAGCCAGGCAGGGAAGGAGCAGAGTTCAACTGCCGCTTCTCACACCACTGGCATCTGGGAGGGGGCTGCACACTTCCACCTGTTGCAGCCCAGTTAGGTTCAGCAGCTGGAAAGCCGAGGGGAAACAAGAACATGAAGATTGCAGGCTAGCCACCTTGTTGGGAGCCACTTTGAATGCAGCAGGGCTGGAAACTGTGGCAGTGGCCACAACATCAGTACTGAACTGCTCAGAGGAGGGCAGCAGAGGCAGCAGAGGTTGAGGCAGTACCGCGGCCTGTACCAGAGACCAGGAGGTGGTGTCATCATTGGGGAAGTTCATCTGCAGGTACTTGACAGGCAGCTTCCCAGGCTTCTTCTCCATGCCTTGGGGGAGGGAAGGAAAGCAGGGGAGGGGAGAGCTGGTGGCCTCCTTCCCTCCCTTCTAATGGGTGAGAGAGAGAGAGAGATCAGTGGGCAGAGGGGAGAAGGCTGGCTTGGTGCTCACTCCGCATGGGCCATTGACCACCAGTGAGTTGCAAGATGGGCCTTGGCAGTAATTTGGGGCCCCACCATAGCTACGGGTCTGCATTTGCTTGAAAAAGCTTTCCAAGCAGATCCTATGACATTCTACATATTTTTGCAATCCTCTTTGTTTTTGATGGTGTCTGTAATAGCATGGAGAAAATTACCTGATTTGTGTGTAAAACACATACATTTGAATGGTAGCATGGAGGCATTTTAAATGGGGAGTTATTTTAAGCTGAGATTTCTTGTTTCGATGAATTAAATTGAAACACATATAATAATACCAAAATTCCATAGAGGCGCCTTTGTAAGGAACTGTGAGAAGGAATGGCCATTTTTAAAGATTTCTCCCCCACACACCAGTTTCCTCATGCCACTGCTAGAAGACAATAGCAAAGGGTGGCCTATATGCTGTTTATTGCCCCTCAGGTCCCCTGGTTGGCCACCATATGAAATGGGATGCTGAAATAGATGGGCCACTGGTCTGATCCAGAAGGGAGACTTTTATGTTTTTATATTCTTAAAATAGCTTTAAATATTCATTGTCTATCAACTTTCAGCCCTAGCAACGAAAATTGTCCGCTGAACTGTTTAAGACAGTAAAAGGTTGCAGTTTAAGCTTAAAGTAGGCTTCCACAAGGCAAATGTTTCATATGCCCGGGTCCTTAGACTACTGATAAATAAAGCATTAACTCATGATGCTTACGAGAAGCATAATGGTAGAAAGAAATGTAACGTGAGTCATTAAAATCTGAATTTCAAATGTGTGTTTAGTATGGAAACTCTCATATGATGGAATATTTCATGTATATTCAGTTATGGCAGCCAGTCACAGAATTCCTTAAGAGAATTCTTGGAGAGGTACTTCTGTCTGCTGACTCTTTTCTCCCTTGAAGGACTTGTTAGTGGCCCACTGTGTATGAACTAGTGACTCCTAGATTCAAATGCCACTTAATTTGTATATTCACTGATGGGGAATTTATTGACTTTCAGGGCAGAGGCTTTGGCTCAAAGCCAATATCCTTCATATGCAGAATGTCCCAAATTCAGTCCCTACCATCTTCAGATGAATTTCAGGTAGCAGGTGCTGGGAAAGTCTGTTGGACTGGATTCAATGTGCCACCAGTGGACAGCACTACTGGAGGTGTTTTCCCCACCTCCTCCTTCTAGCATTCACCTATGAACATCAAAAAAAAGGTGATGACAATAGCTACCAGGCACACATGAAGAAAAGCCATGCAAAATGGGCAGCTGTGCCAAGGAAGGGAAAGCAAGCAAAATTGCTCTTCTCGATCTCCTTGACTAGCAGATATCATTCGCTTTACTAGTGGAACAGGCAGGTGTGATGATTTTGCACACTTTCATCTCTTCAGTACAGTTGCTTATGTTGCATGGCTATCCATCCACACAAGTTCCTAAACCTCAGCAGTGGTTTTGAGGTTCTTAAGCAGCTGCTGGGAGAGTGGGGAAGGTAGGGAAAACTGACCTTTACTAGAGCCTTCTAGAGTCCATAGTTTATCCTGTTGTGAACCTGAGATTGTTGCTCCCAATCAAAGTTAGGAGCAACAACAGTGGAGTAGATGGACCATCTGGCTCTGAATGAGGCACATTCTTATGTTTCAGCATCATTTCTGCTTTGTAAGATGTGCAGAATTAGATAACCATTTGGTACATTCATTTCAAGAATGATCATTACTGGAAAGCACCTTGTACATTAAACATGCAGAATAAACTGCCATGTATACAAGGAAGAAGCCAAGTGACCAGTGGATCCTACACTAACATAACTGCTAGCTTTGCTAAGGTGGTTGGGAAGATTTTTAAAGAACTGTCATCCAGAGTAGAGGTACAGCCTTCTAAAAACACTGTTTTTTACATACGAGCTAGATTTGAGTCCAGCAGCATCTTAGATACCAACAAAACTTGATGAAGGAAGCTTTGACCTAAAAGCTTATGTCCTGAAAAATGTGTTGGTTTTTAAGGTCCTACTGGACTCAAAATCTAGTGATTCTACAGCAGACCAACACAGCTGTCTTCTGAAACCATTTTAGCATATGTGTAACAATTAAGGGTGTGCATTTGGGTTTACCTGAACCAAAAATATATCCAAAAAACACCTCACCATTTTGTCATTGGGAAAGTAAAACTTTCCTGCAAGTGGTGCCACAAAGAGCACAGCGCTGGTTCTGGGACAAACAGCCACCCCACCCTGCATATCACAATTACTGGTCACATGTATGTGTATATGTATAAAGTGCTGTCAAGTCACAGTCAACTTATGGCTACCCCAGCAAGGGACTTTCAAGGCAAGTGAGAAGCAGAGGTAGATTGTCATTGTCTTCCTCTGCAAGATCTTCCTTGGTGGTCTCCCTTCTAATTACTAATCCTGCTTAGCTCCCAAGACCTGGCAAGATCAGACTATACCATGCTGCCTTCCTTTCCACTGGCCAGATGTTTATAATGCTCATTATCTTGTAGGATCATAGCCCCATGGAGTAACTCCAGCAGGCAGAGTTATAAGGCAGTGCTCTGCAAAGGACCTGAACCTATGCCTCCAAACTGCCATATGCCATAAGCACCAAATGAAATGAAATGCTGATTTTAATTATTGAATGTATAATTTTACAGAATGTACTATTTTGTAAGATGTATTGTTTTACTATTGTGGTGTTTTTATGTTGTGAGCCGCCCTGAGCCTGCTTCGGCAGGGAGGGCGGGATACAAATAAAATAAATAAATATGTATGTATCTTTCCCTACAGTGGGTTATTGGGGGTTGACATGTCCATTCTGTGACTCATGTCTTCATTTCCCTTGAATGACAAAAAAGCAGGTGCTTGTTAGCCCGCATAACAGTCCACCTGAGCCCTCCACCCAGTCCCTGGTCCCTGCACAGGAAGCTTTGGGGGCATTTGCTCCATGTTGCCTGTAGCAAAGACACATGAGTATGGTAAGATGGAGAGGTCATGTGTTCCTTCCCTATGAGTGTACCTGGAAAAGGAGAAAACCCACATCTGCAGGGTTCTCTGTTGTGCGTTCATCTCACTGAGCTCCCATTCATGCTTCTTATTTGTGATCTCTTTGTTTCTTCTTAGCTTTCTGCACATGGCATTGGTGGGCTGATGTCAGGAGCGCATGGTCACATCAGCATGCAGCAGTTGGCAGCTTCCATAGTTTGCATATTATGGGTACATGCCAGCACATTTGACTGTGGTTGGTTGGTGTCATCAGGGTTACTATGGATGCCAGTGCAACTGCTATGCTATGCAGGGTTTTTTTGTTTCCTTTTCTCTTATCTAATTGTATGAGCACAGGAGTAGTAGCATTGGCGTCAGGGTTTTGGGACACGGTTCTTAATTATGTCATATCTTGATATACCTGAAAGCTTCTAGTCTTTTAATGGTTGTAAAAATAAGCAATGCCATGAATGAGGCAACACAGGGCATGAATCAATGCAGGTGGTGGCTAGAATATTAAATAGATCAGTTCCCATGGAAATGGAGAATGACAGATTTGCAACAGCTAGCAGGATGTTCGGGTAGCTCTTGGTTGCAGCAGGTGAGCATATTCAGATTTGCAACATAAAAGAATTGTTCACCCAGCCAAATAAATTCTATGTGTCACTTGGCACTGTGGCAATGAGGATTTTCCTTTACTGAATGAGCCCCTACAACCCATTAACTGGTGATGAAAAAACAGTGTCTATAATAGAATAAATGGGCAATTCCTAGAGGGAAAAAAAGGTAAATATGAATATTGACAGTGCTACACATCTTAGAATTTGGATGCTAGAATAAAATACTAGTTTTGAGGTAATTTAAATTCAGTCTCTAAAATTCTGCCAAGCCACATAAACCACTTTGTTTGTATAAACATGGGTTGGATACCATGGACCAGGTTCCACTAGTGGTGATTCCTTCCTCTGATGCAAGGTGCTTTCCCCCCCGATGTGCCTTGTGCCTGAGAAAAACACTACAGTGGAACAGACCTATAGGATTCAACTTTAGGATTAAATGAAATGGCTGAAATGGAAGCAGACTGATGGAGGAAGAAAGTAGGTCCCCATGGTCAGTCATGGTAGCAATTTGCATGGTCATGATGACAGTTTTCCTACAGCTGTACTCATACAAAACACTGCTGAGAAGTGGTGATAAGAAGTGTTGACCAGATAGTACTTTATTCAAGGTCTAGACTGAAAATCAAATGCATTTTGTAATTCATTTACAGTGCTTATCCTGATTGAAGTGTGCTTTTATACCCACACACCTCAAATGGTGACATAAGACAATGACCTATGCAGGGGTGGCCAACAGTAGCTCTCCAGATGTTTTTTGCCTACAACTCCCATCAGCCCCAGCTAGCATGACCAATGGCTGGGGTTGATGGGAGTTGTAGGCAAAACAACATCTGGAGAGCTACCGTTGGCCACCCCTGGCCTATGGGCTAACCCAGTCTTTTGTTAATGGTTGATCTCCATAATCAAAATTCCATTCTAAGTTTTAAGAGTGGATTGCAACTGATAGGAAGCCCCTTGGGTACCAGACATTTGGGCAATTCCATCTTTAAACTTGGTCAGCATTACCCCCAGCTTTATATGTCCTAGCTTGTACATTAAATGTCACTTAAGTATCCAAAGGTTTGGTTGATGCAGCTCAACACCAAGGGGACATCCTTCCTGATATTTATTACACTATTCTTCAGGGGAGCACTCATGGAGCTGACCAGCATATCTCCAAGATAACTGGTGTAGTTCCCCACTGTTGCTAAACTTCAGCCTGGAGCTTGTGCAAAACTGCACTATTAGTACAACTCTCTTCCTGGAAGGAGAAAGGGCAGATCCAAGGATGCAGTGAGAGTTAGCTGGCTTCCTAAGCCACTGCAGTCTGGAGATGCTCCCCAGATCCCACTGTCCTTTTCCCCCTTCTCACCCATGTGATACCATGACTTTGTGGGCTTATACAGCTGAGGCTAACAATGTGTGCATATGGTTGCAACCTGAGGCAGGCAATCCACCCATATGCCCCTTGACATGAAATGGGCATACACCTAGGAAAGTCTACCTAGAAGGCTACCTGTGTTGGGGTGGCTGGCAGAAGTGCTGGCAGCCCCATATCAGGCTATCAGCATGGTCACTTGCAAAGGTGCCCCTTACCTTCCAGGCAGGGAACTGACCATAGATAGACCCTGGGGTGAATAGCAGCTCTGTGTAGTGAAACTGCTGGCCAAACACACATGGCACCTAATGCCTTGCAGGATAGGAACCCTATTCAGCAGCACCCATGGATGACATAAAGTCAGTTAAATTGCAACTCCATGCAATGGAAGGATAAAAGTTAGATGGGTGCCTTCAAGGGTGTCACAGCAAATAGAGCCCCCTTCATGTGTAGGTGGTGATTCAATATGAAGAAAACTAGGGAGGATGTCATTAATGGAGCAGTATGGGCTGGCTGCAGTGAATAATGTAGATCCTGCAACACTGCCATGTGTCAAGCATAGGTATTTCAAATAACCAAGCGATTGTTTGATACAAAGACTTGTTTTATTGATAATCCATTGTTGCTCAAGGTGCAGTACCTTGAGAGTGATACAGAGTTGCTCATAGCACAATGTTTTAAGGACTACATCAAAGGGTATAGAAAAGATAGCCTCAAGACATAACAAGCATGTGTGAATTGTTACAACTATGCAAAAATACTACCATCTACTATCCTGCGGTTGAAACTTCCCTCATTCTCATACATTCTTGCTCCTTTTGATAAGCAATGAATGGGAACTGTTTGGGGGAGGTGCCTCCTTTCTCTTTATCATCAAAGTTACTGCATTCCTACATTTTCTAACCAGAGGTGGGAAAGAGGAAAGGGAGGTGAGAAGAATAAGAAGGGGTTTCAGCTTTGAAATGCAATTATGGGGAAAGACGGTTGTCAGCACCAACGAGAAAGAAATTAGATTCCAATAAGTATATTGATTTGATGCACAGAAATAGCATTCTTGACACCACGAGGCTGCCATATCACCCATTTAAACCTAGCTCTTGTACCCTTCTGAATTGTCAATCATCCATCCAGGTAGTATAGAGTTTTACCATAGAGTTTCTATTCCTAGAGCTACCCATTACTGCTTCCAGGTTGCACACTATCCAAGGGATATGTGGGCCTCTAGGGGGGGGGTGTGTCTCTACATGGAGGGGGAGCTGGGGTTCAAGAAGGCTTATGTCAGTGACAGACCTTTGCTTAAAGTGCAAAGGAGTAGTAAAAAGTTCTGTCTGTCAAAATATCAGTGCCACATGGCTCAACAACTGGACCATATCCCCATTTTGCTGTTTACAAGGAGAGTAGTATTAGGGACATGGCTTTTGTCAAATCAAGATTTGATGAGGAGATAAGTCCCGCCTTCCTGGCTCCCCCTTCCTTCCTGGCTCTCCCTCCCACCCATCAGGACTGTCAGGGGTGAAGCCATCCCCCCCCCCCCCGGGAGGGCATTTTGGGAAGGAGGAGGCAATATGGCTACAGTGGTTTTTTTCTTAGAAAATTGTTTGGTGCAAACTGTATTTTTGTGGTCTGTGCTTTTGTACAATGGAAATGAAAAGGATTATTATACAGGTTTTAAACTTGTGCTTTTGAAAAAAAAAAATGTGTTTTGGAAAGGACTCTGCATTTGTACAGTGTGAGGAAAATGTTTAGTGTTTTTTGCAGCAGTATTTAAAAAGGAGAGAGTAGAAATCACAAATTCCTGCCTCACAGACAGAGCAAATGTTTGCAGGGGCTTAGAGCAACAGGAGTTCTCTCTTCCTGCTTGCCCCACAGAGGGGCACAGGCATTCTAAGACATGGTGTGTGCTGAGAGAGAGAGAGAGACAGAGGGTGTGTGTGAGAGAGAGATACCCTTTGCTCCTTCAGCCAGCCATAGAATGCTTCAGATCCATTTTAAAATACACAGTTACACACAGGTTCCTTCAGGATTTTAGCACTTCCCAGGAAAAAAACCCTCCAGCTTCCTAAAGCAGGAAAGACAGAGAGAGACAGAGAGAAACTGCAGAGATTCCAGGACTCTTTGCAACATGTGGCAGTGCTTAGAACATACAAATTCAAAAGCTGTGTATCTCTGAGGCATTTTAATGGTGTGCCTCCCTCGGAGGCAAAATTATTGAACCATCTTATCTTTGCACAAGCCTCTTAGTGTAGGGACAGTGGGGTACAGATATTCTTGCAAGGCCAAGAGGCTGTGAAACTACCTTGGGAAACTATTTTGCTGCTAGATGTATCCTGGAGGCCTCCTAGCAGTTGCTACTGTATTTTCAACTCATAGGCATGAAGCCCAACATCAAATGCTGTTAAAAACATCTCTGTCAAAATTCAGCTAGGGGGGGTCTTTGGCTCTTAATGTTGAGAACAATAATGACCTTGTCATGCAGAACAGTCCCCCTGCAATCATCACAAAAATAGTTATGGTGGAAAATAATGATTATAAGAAAGATGCATTGTTCCATGTAGACTTTTAAAAGGTAAAACAGCTCGATGTCTATTTGTTATAAGCTGTTAGAATGTGTTTTACACACGTTATAGTATGATGTCTTCCCAGTATAGTACTGTTCTTTCTTTAGATCTGTGTGTCTAGTAAACACAACTGCCATTTCCCCTTCTCTAATGCTCTATTTTAATAAAATTTTCCTGCTTAAGAGGTCAAAATGTGTTTCAACACCTCCCCCCTTTGCATGCTAGCATGCACACTCAATGGTAGAGCTGAAGTGTATGTTCAGGGTGTTAATTTTATCAAACCATGCAGCTTAGGGATAGATATGGCATGAAACAATTCAAAGAACACAACATCTGAAAGGTTCACAAGTTGGGGTAGAAGAAGAAGAAGAAGAATTGCAGATTTATACCCCACCCTTCTCCCTGAATCAGAGACTCAGAGCGGCTTACAATCTCCTATGTCTTCTCCCCCCACAACAGACACCCTGTGAGGTGGATGGGGCTAAGAGTGCTCTCACAGCAGCTGCCCTTTCAAAGACAACTCTTGCGATAGTTATGGCTAACCCAAGGCTATTCCAGCAGGTGCAAGTGGAGGAGTGGGGAATCAAACCCGGTTCTCCCAGATAAGAGTCCGCACACTTAACCACTACACCAAACTGGCTCTCACCAAACTGGGTAAAGTGTGTAAGAGTTCTGCATGATTCTGATGTCAGTTTGCCTGTCTGTAAAGTTGCCTGCACCGTGAACTTTTTTAGGAATATGTAGGATTTTGGCAGACTCACAATCAGCTTGCATCAGGTAAATTTTTTTAAGTACCCTGCTTTAAAAAATGGATCACATACAAGTGATTTCCTTTTAGTATAACATAATTAAAAAACGATTAAAAATTCCAAAGTAGTCCACTTTGATAAACTATATATCTTAAATTTATTTCCATTTTCACAATCCCAAGAACTCTGATAGTGCTTTGAGTATTTCTTCCCATTGTACATCACATAGCATATTTTTATGGACAACAATGTATCTCCAGCAATAGTTTGAACTTGTTTGCTGTTGAATTACATAAAAAAATGACAACAGTTGCTAGTTAGAAAACATGTGCTTTGTGTCAGTGAAAAAGTATTGAAGAATAGCCTGATCCTGCAGCAACACTGCAATAGGATTGTATCAGCTCTTATTTCTGGAGGAAAAAATGTAAAAGAGTTGAGAAAAACTCATTTGGAGTATGTATTTATAGATTATAAACTTCTAATAACTGCAAAAACTTCCCCTGAGAAGACCATGTGCACCAAGGTCTATCTTGCAGGGTCTGACCCCAAAAGTTTTCCTACAGAATTTTTAAAACATGCTGTTTTTCATTGTTTCATTGAGAGCCCGTTTTTTTTTTTTGTTCGATTCCCCAACTCAGTCACTTGCAGCTGTTGGAACGGCCATGGGTCAGCCGTGGCTTTCACAGAGCTTGTCCTTGAAAGGGCTGCTGCTGTAAAAGCTCTCTCACCCCCACCTGCCACACAGTGTTTGTTTTGGGGGAGGAAGGTAATGTGAGCAGCTCTGAGACTCTGTGTGATGGACAGAATATAAATCCAGTGTCTTATTATTATTTATAAAGTGTGTGTGTGTTTTATTTTAACAAGTCAGAGACAGCAGCAAACGAGGGGGGGGGGGTGTTCCTCTTCAGCGTTAGAAATGCTGTTTGAAAGGGTAAGCTCCCATAGGGTGAAAAGATCCACATGATTCCCTGCTTTCTGAATGGCTAGAACCCCCATTTCAGCTGGGGTAAATTCTGTCTGGTAAGCTATGTTGATTGGCCCTTGGTTTCTCAGTCCCTCCTCAGCCTGGCATGCTGTGTTGAAACTCTAGCAGTCAGTAAGCAGGGCGTCTGGCGGGGAATACACTTTGCTGAAAAGGAATTTGCTTTCTTTTAGAAAAATAGATGGGGAAAACGGTCTGCTTGGTAAGCTTGCAGCTAGCTTTTGCTTTATGGCTTAAAACTCTTTGCATGCTGAAAACTTCCTGCTCTATGAGAGGGAGAAGAGCCGGGGTCTTTCCTTCTTTCGAGGGAAGGGGAGGGCTGTATTAAAGCCTCTCCATTCCAGTTTCAGAGGAATGTTTGGGAAAGCAGGCTTAAAACTTTACTATCTCTGCGGTTTCTCTCTGTCTTTCCTGCTTTAGGAAGCTGGAGGGTTTTTTTCCTGGGAAGTGCTAAAATCCTGAAGGAACCTGTGTGTAACTGTGTATTTTAAAATGGATCTGAAGCGTTCTATGGCTGGCTGAAGGGGCAAAGGGTATCTCTCTCTCACACACACACACACAGTCTCTCTCTCTCTCAGCACACACCATGTCTTAGTATGTCTGTGCCCCTCTGTGGGGCAAGCAGGAAGAGAGAACCCTGTTGCTCTAAGCCCCTGCAAACATTTGCTCTGTCTGTGATGCAGGAGTTTGTGATTTCTACTTTCTCCTTTTTTAATACTGCTGCAAAAAAACACTAAACATTTTCCCCACACTGTACAAATGCACAGTTCTTTCCAAAACACAGTTTTTTTCAAAAGCACAAGTTTAAAACCTGTATAATGATCCTTTTCATTTCCATTGTACAAAAGCACAGACCACAAAAATACAGTTTGCACCAAACAATTTTTAACCTAAGAAAAAACCACTGTAGTCATATTGCCTCCTCCATCCCAAAATGCCCTCCCCAGGGGGTGGGGGGATGGCTGCACCCCTGACAGTCTCTGGTGGGTGGGAGGAGGAGCCAGGAGGGAGGGGGGAGCCAGGAAGGCGGGACTTATCTCCTCATCAAATCTTGATTTGACAAAAGCCATTTCCCTAATACTACTAAGGAGGGGCAAAATATTGATTGATCTCCCCCCTTATATGGGGATTGACCCAGGGGCCTTGGCCATGATTTACCAGTGCATTTCTACTAAGCTACACATATTTTTGTGATCTTCCTTGCATGCCCCCATATGGTTAATGGTGAAGTAAGAGCTTCAGTGGAATTCCTGATGGTGTTTTTCTGTTGCAGGTGCCTGCTTGAATCAGGAGCTAGGGAGTTCATCATGGGAGTGGGGACTGTGGGTTCCAGCTGAGCCTCTATCATATTTTGGTGGCCATTTGGCTATGCTGCAGCTTGGGTACTTGTCAGTGTGTTTTGCAAAGGTGGGTGGCATCACAGAGAGTGGGAAACAATGTTCCCTCTAAGCTGCAGAGTCTTTTGAGCAAAAATTCTACTTTGTTAGCTACTGGCATTAGAGCTGTGAGCTAGTGACATTAAAGTTGTGAGCTACTGTATAAATTATTTTGCTCTGAGGCCATTTCTTCTGAGCTAAAACAAAAATGTGTGAGCTGGAGGCTAAAAATCTGTGAGCTAGCTCACACTAACTCAGCTTAGAGGGAACACTGGTGGGACCCATGGTTGCTTTGGAGAGTGCTGATTGGCTAGACCTATTTGTGTCACTCAGAAGGAGAGTGCTGATTGGCTGGTGCTCTATGATTGGTGGGTATTGCCAGGTTTCTAGGGACTCTGGTGTGCTCACAATGGGTTTGTGCCTGGCAAAGGGCCCTGTGTTGTCCATGCCCTATAGTAAGTCCATAGGAAGCTGATCAGAGGAGTTGATGGCTGGCTGATACTGCCACAGGAGCCCTCAGGATTTGACTGTTCACCACTCAATATAATGCTTAAACATTAGCCCCACATATGTTGTAGCAAGCCACACTATTGCTGCAGCCTCTAGCGATGGCCTAACCAGGCATGTTTATAGCAGACTAGGACTGTTTATAACAATCTCAACCTCATGAGTAAAACAGAACAAGCTAAAAAAGGTTTTAATTCTTAGGTAGTTAGAAGGAGACATCCCCCAATGCCTGTCTGGTACTCCATACTATACCATACCAAACCTTTAATGGCATAATAGATTCAGATAAAAATACACAGAATATAAAAATTTAAACATTGGAGATAAAATCAAAATAAAACCGAGCTTACAGATGCATTCAAACATGGTCAGAATTAAATTTAAGGATGTCAGCCAGAAATTTTGCCACTGCCTCACTAACCACCCCCTCAGTATCACTCGATAAATAATAACAGGGTGGCAGAATAGACAAATCTGGAGAAAAAGAAAGCTTGCCAAATAAATCTTTACGGAGGTTGTGGTATAAAGAACAATCAAGCAATATATGCTGGATTGAGTCAGGGGTATTTGCTCGACAGGAGCAAAGTCTGTCGGCTAAAGGGACTCGCTGATATCTCCCTTGTAAAACTTTGGAGGGAAACGCGTTTAGTCTAGCCAACATAAATGCCCTGCGATGACTTGGAGTGGTTAGGTCTGATAGATAATTGGGCAAATACCTCCCCCTAAATTCACAGGATCTCCATTGCTGTCAGATGGCAATCTAACCTCTGTCTTAAATCCTCCAAGGAAGGAGAGCCCACCACCTCCTGAGAAAGCCTGTTCCAATAAGGAACCGCACTAATGATCAGGAAGTTCTTCCTAATGTTGAGCCGGAAACTCTTTTGATTTAATTTCAACCCACTGGTTCTGGTCCTACCTTCTGGGGCCACAGAAAACAATTCCACACCATCCTCTATAGGACAGCCCTTCAAGTACTTGAAGATGGTGATCATATCACCTCTCAGCCACCTCCTCTCCAGCCTAAACATGCCCAGGTCCTTCAACCTTTCTTCATAGGACTTTGTCTCCAGACCCCTCACCATCTTCATTGACCTCCTAGTTTGCTTTTCCATTGGCTGAATAGGAGCTCAGCTCTGCCAGGAGAATGTCATGCTATATTTGAGTTAAAGGGGATGCGAATAACAGCATTATATAGCTCAAAGACAACAAAAAGCAAATTTCTGAACAACAATCAGTATTATTTTTGATATGTAAACTGGCCACAACAACAAAGATTTTGATAAGACTACATTCAGAAAATCCATCATGCAAATATATTCCAATGTAGTTTGATCATGCAAGAGGACTGCATTACTTGTGAACATTCGTATATTCCCATGAACTCATAATATGTGAAGCAGTTTATTACATATTTTATGGGATTATGTTTATCACATACTTTATGAGATTTAAGGGGGGGAGCGGGGTAGGCAGGATCTGCAAGATGAAAAAGATCTTAGATCCATGCTACGCTTCAAGTATGGGATTATTTGGAGCTTGTGTTGTAGAACAATTTCAAAGATGTAAAATGTGCAACAGGTCTTAAATTTAACATAAAACAAAGAGAGCATATTTTTCCTAGCTTTGCTTGATTCTGCAGTTACTGACAAAGAAGTGAGTAACATCGGACATTCATTATGATGGAATGCTTTCTGTAATGATGTTCCCTACAGACAACCCAAGTAAACAACTTTTGGGAGAAATTAGCTGAAAGGAATGTAGACTGACTCAGCATTTCAATTGCACTTAGCCAAATACACAAAGTTCTTCATACCTAAGGAATAACTAAAGAACTGGTTAAGAGCACAAAAGATGACAACACTGATTCATTCCGCGAAAGAGGCACAACAGTTCCAAAGGACTCATCTAAGCTTGTTCCCTATCTTGTTAAGCCCTTTGGGTATCATTCTTTTTGATGTCACAGTGTGAAATTAATACACTGCAGCTAGTTTTTAAAAGTGATTTTCAAGTGGTAGAGTCATAGCACAATAGGGGATCATGGAGACTGAGTATGTGGTGATGCAAATGGGAAAACAGATGGATTTTAAAAACAATGTGGCAAAAAGATAGGACCTCTGTGGCTACATTCAGAAACTGATAACATCTGACCCAAAAGCACCTTATTCTTGTAGGTCTTTTCTATAACTGTTTAGTTAATTAAAATAAGGAAAAGCCCTAGACATTTTTTGGAACATAATGCTATTCTGGTGCTTTACTGTCTGTTTTTTTAAATTACACAAGGTGAAGCAGCAGGAGGTCAATGAGAAAAAAGAATGGCTCAGCAGCCAAGGTGCAAGCAGACAAGGGCATTTTCCAACCAAAAAAATTATCAGATTTTTCTATTGAAGAGGATTATGCTCAGTCACAGATGTTTCTGCTAATCATTCCCCTGTCTTCAGTGGTTTGAGAAGGACTTTCTTGATTCTGTATGAGTAAAGGTGAGTCCTACTTCCCAGCTGTTTCATTTCCCATAAGATGCTGCACCTACGTGTTTTTACTTCTGTTCTCTGAACAGAAGCATGCCAAACAAGCCATGTGCACATCAAAGTTTTATTATGATGTCAGGATGCAGCCTTAGAAAAACTGAGTTGGGTTGGGGGCAAAGGCAACATTCCTTATGCAAACGGAGTCACTGCAAGCTGGGTTGGGTAGGGACAAAGTGGGTTGTACTGGGTTGGGAGGGCAAAGGCTACATTCCATATCTCCTATTTGAAGAAGCATGCTTAAAAACAAACATCCCATACCCTTCCTGGTGATTCCAGGAAAGGGTAAAAAACCCTCAAAAGACAATATTGTCAAGCCTTCCTTTGCCCACCTTGAAAGCTGGAATGTTGAATGTATATGATAAAAATAGGGACATTTTCTTCCATCCTTCTGAAATCTGGCAAGCAGGATGAACCCTTGAATAATGGAACATAATTCCCAAGAATTTTATCCTGTTAGAACTGGAGGAAGGGTTGCAACTCGAAATATATTTTTCATTGTCACCAATGAAAACAAAGTCTAAGGGAACAATAATTGTAATAAAAAGAAAATTACAAATGGAAAACAAAAGTAAACCAAATAATATGCATATTGCCTCAGACCACATCCAGACATCATAATACAACTTTGACATGGCTTATTTGGCACACTTGCATCTCTCCTTCCTCCTGCCTTCTCCTATCAGGCATGAACCCTGAAAATTCCTGGTTTAATTTTGGTTAGATTCCTATAATATCCCTTCCCCCAAAGCAAGATTGTAAACCATGTTCAGCTTACAGCTCTGATTTGTGAGGAAGAAACAAAACTCAAATTTGCTAAAGTACCTGCTTTCAATTGTCATATCCAATTAAAGTGTGACCAAAGACTCCTAAGTTCAGAGCTTTGCAAAATGGTATATTTCCAAAACAGTATGCCCCTGTAATGGGAAATCTTGTATATTACAGCTCCTCTTCTCCTTCAGTTATTATTGCTTATCCAATAAGTTACAGAAGAATGTAAAGAAACTGGCATGTAATAAATTCTTATAGATGAATTTACTAACTCCCCCCTTTCAGCTTTTCTCTTGAAGCTTCAGTGTTCAAAACAAAATAAATGCATTGACTGTTGACTATTTCCTTCTCCAGTCTGTTCAGCTAGCCCAGTAGCTCCCAGTAATAACAAGTATGGATGCCCATCAAAGTATGGATAGGCTTTCCCAAATTTCTTAGCCTTACAAAATTCAGGGCTAAGCACTAGAGAAGCTCCTATAAACTGTGTCCTCTGATGTCAACTATGAGGGACAAGAGGCCTCTGCTCCAGCTGTAAACCTAATCTATTGACTAGGGACCTAGGACCTGTCTACCTCTGGGACCGCCTTTCCCCACATGAGCCTCAAAGAGCACTACGATAAAGCTCACAAAACCTCTTAACGATCCCCGGGCCAAAGGATGCCCACCAGGGCAAGAGCCTTTTCGGTTGCAGCCCCTACCCCCTGGAATGCTCTTCCTGAAAACATCAGAGCCCTGCAAGACTTGTTACAATTCCACAGGGCCTGCAAGACAGAACTGTTTAAACAGGCCTTTAACATCTAACGGAGGCATCCACCACCCCACAGCATTAGTATCCTAACCCAACCCAAACATAAATGTAAGGCTCTCAATAACATCCAATGACATCACAGTAGCAGCACTAATAAGAATCAATAATAACACCATCTAGGGATTAAAATTGTACACGTTTGAAATGTTTTAGTAACTTATTGTGATCTTATTGTAAAAGTTAATTTTATGTTGTTTTAATTGTTGTTAGTCGCCCTGAGCCCGCCAGGGGAGGGCAGGATATAAATATAATAAATTAAATAAAGAAATTGATGAAAGCCTTATCAATAACATAATCAAGCAAAGCAGCATAGCCGCAAACAACTTGGAAAATATTGCTGAACACATCTGTTGTTGCAGAGCTAACTTAATACTTTGCCTAAAATATATGACCCAGGCTTAACTAGGAAAATAACCAAAGGTTATTTCTTCTATGCAAGCTGAGGGCAATACAATTTTTAACTCAGAAAGATCAGGTTGGCCATTCTTTAGATACTGTGTCAATAGTGACACCTACCCAGCATATATTTCCTGTGCATTATTCAGGTCTCTTCTTTTTTATTGGTTAATTTCACCATCCTGTCTCAAAGTTATCACCAACAGGTACCCTAGTACAAAGGTATCCAGGCAAGAGCCAGCATACAATTAGCTAATTACTACATGAGTGAGTCCAAAGTTCTGCATAAATAGTCACTTTCCCACAGGCACTCAGGTAAATTAATATACATAAGAAGGGCAACACAAGTCCTTCCATTCTGCAGATAGATCTCCTACTGTCTTCCACTTTCCACAGAACACTGAGATACTGGACACCTCCCCTTTATGAAGAGCAGAGTATAGTTGTATTGTATTGTGCTTCACTCTTTTCTCAGACTTTAATTACTTTATCAGCAACATATTAGGATAATACTGTAACTTGCAGGTTGCTTCCCTTATTTTTTTCTGTATGTCAGAATCGCTGGGTGCAATCAGATGGGCTTTTTGGCTTGCCATAGCCACCCCCACCTCCAGATTATGTGGGCACAGTCACACATGCACATCTGGCCACTGTGCCACTCCCACCCTTACCTCACCCTGCGACGCTTCCTATTCACATTAAACAGCCACCACAAACTTCCTGGTAACAAAGTTTTGCTGTATCTCTGTGGTGCATTTCCAACCATCTGAACAGCTGGGGTGTGCCATGCATATACCATGCATGCACAGAAGCATTGTGAACAGGAGCATATGTGCCCTGTGCCTATGTCAGACACTTGTCTGATTGCTGCAGTGTGCCCCAAACAGCACCAGATTTTTAAAAGCTGGGAGACTACTGCAGGAACTTTCTATAAAACAAGTACCCAGCTTGCTGGGGGGAAAGTGTAGATGCCTGGGGAAGGCAATGGCAAACCACCTTGTAAAAAGTCTGCTGTGAAAACATTGTGATTCAACGTAACCACAGAGTTAGAAATGACTGGTGCTTGCACAGGAGACTACCTTTTCCTTTACCTTTACTTTACTTGTGCCTAGTCTGCACACATGTAAAGGGGTAGTCTGATGTGACAGGTAGGCTTCCCAAACCCCCCCTCCCCGCCCTGGCAGGGGACCCCCAAATTTGCAGCCTCTTCCCCCGCTCTCCAAAAATCCGGAAGCGGGTGGGGGGGGGGAGAGAAACAGCACAAATTTTGGTGCCACTCGCTCTGGGCCAGTGAGAGAAAAGAACATGCAAACTGATCCGTTTGTAAAATGTGTGCCTTTAAGGCTGTGCAGGAAACAGGAAGGGTTTCATTGGAAAGGGTCAGTAATAGTTTCCCTCCCTTTCTTTTGCTTTCGTTTTCACAGCAAGTAAAGTTCTGCAGGAAGAAGATCTAGTAAGTATTTGTGCGTGAGAGAGAGGGAGGGGGCAGGGGATTCCCTGGTTTGGAAAGCTTGGGGGGGAGGGAAATGTCTACTGGGTACTCTATTATTCCCTATGGAGAATGATTCCCATAGGGAATAATAGGGAATTGATCCATGGGTATTGGAGGCCCTGGGGGGGGCTATTTTTTGAGGTAGAGGCACCAAATTTTTAGTATAGCATCTAGTACCTCTCCCCAAAATACCCCCCAAGTTTCAAAACGATTGGACCAGAGGGTCCAATTCTATGAGCCCCAAAAGATGGTGCCCCTATCCTTTATTTCCTATGGAAGAAAGGCATTTAAAAAGGTGTGCTGTCCCTTTAAATGTGATGACCAGAACTCCCTTGGAGTTCAATTATGCTTGTCACACCCTTGTTCCTGGCTCCACCCCCAATGTCTCCTGGTTCCACCCCCAAAGTCTCCTGGCTCCTCCCCCAAAGTCCCCAGATTTTTCTTTAATTGGACTTGGCAACCCTAGTGACAGGCCCTGTTCAGAGACTGATCTGGGTAACCTCCGCTCAGCTTGAGAAAGCTATCCATGAGAAATGGGGGAAGCCACAAAAATGTCATTTTTGAGCAACCAAAATTCCATTTTTTCCAAACTGCTACACATAGTATATTGATAAAGCACCAACATTGACTTTTAAAATATAACCTTTCTACTCCAGTGTCATGATCTGTTCTGTGCTGTGAGACAAAGGCCTAGTGGGCCTAGGGAGCTTGTAAAGCCTGTGTCGCAGTAGGAAGAGACAGCCTACAAGCCCCAGAATGCTTGGCACTGGTTTCAGCTAATCAGGGTTCAAGTAGGGTCTGAGGCAGGGCTGGCCCTAGACTATCTGGCTCCCTAGGCAAAGCTAGGTTCTGGCACCCCCCCCCCCCCTAATTTATAAGCTTTCCTTTCCGTGAAGGGACCTGACTGTTGCCATGATCTCTAGATGACTAAAATCTCAGACAGTAAAGAGTAGAGATCACAATGGAAGGGCTGGAGCGCTTCTTCCATACCGACTGCACACCACATGCCAGCTACCAACAAATGGGAGGAAAGAGCACCAGTGTCCAGAAGAAAGCGGGAGGGGGAGAGAAAGAAATCAAGGACAGAAAGAAGAGGGGATAGGAGGGAAGAGCCCCTGTGTCCGGGAGAAACCGGGGGGGGGGGGGAGAGAAAGAAAGCAAAGACAGAAAGAAGAGGGGATGAGAGGGAAGAGCCCTGTGTCCAGGAGAAAGTGGGGAGGGAGGAGAAAGAAATCAAGGACAGAAAGAAGACGGAATGGGAGGGAAGAGACTCCGTGTCCGGGAGAAAGTGGGGGGGAGAGAAAGAAATCAAGGACAGACAGAAGAAGGGATGGGAGGAAAGAGTCGCCGTGTCTGGGAGAAAGTGGGGGAGAGAGAAAGAAATCAAGGACAGAAAGAAGAGGGAATGGGAGGGAAGAGACCCCTTGTCCGGGAGAAAGTAGGAGGGGAGAGAGAAAGCAAGGAAGAACACAGAAGTCCCCCTCCACACCCAACATGTTAGGGAGTAAGTGGCACTTCCCACCTGCCCTGCCGATGTGCCACAATGGAGCCTTAACTCTTCCCCATCTGCCGGCCCCCAATTGGCCCTGCAACTTTTGGGGGGTGCCTCCTTGCCCCCCCCAACAGGGGAGCTGGAAAGGGAGGGGAAAGTGGTCTCCGGGTGCACCCAAGAGCACCCCCTCATGAGCCCCCTGGGGGAAATCTCCTAGCAGGCACACACACATGTTCTGGGCTGTATTCCTCCTCCTCCATGTGCTGTGTGCTCTAGGGCCAGGGGCACAGGAGGAGGAGAGAGGCATGGCACATCTTGCTGCTGGCGGTGACTGCTGACCGCCCTGCCCTGGGTGGGACCAAATGGGCTGGGCCCGGCTGAAGTTCCACATTGGCACTGGGGAGGAGAAGAAAGCAAGGCAGGCAGACGCCGGATAGGAGAAGCCCAGGGAAGGCAGGCCGGCCTGCGGAGACCCTGAGTCACATGGGGGGGTGCTCAATTTGATGCCCCCTAGAGCTGGCCCTGCTGTGAGAGGAACTGTTTAAAAACTCTCTCAAGAGACAGACACTGTTCTTTCCTTCTGAGAGGCCAAGCAGGAAGGACAGTTGCTGTTTAGGAGGAAGACCCTCACTCTGAGGGAGAGAGTGAGCAGGTCGAGGTCTGGGGCCTAACAGACTAGGATCAGTTAAGTTTAGTTGTGTTAGGGACTTTATGTTTATTTTCCTTCACCCACGTTACTATAGTTTTAAAGCACCTTATCTGTTCACTTACCCTTTATTGATTTTTCTGTTTAAAATAAACCTTTTTGTTGTTCTTTGTTACTCTGCCTGGTCTATGCGCTTATCTTCTTGGCCAAAGCAAGGATCTGAAGGGCTTGAGAGTACTCTGGGCCTTCCCAAGGGACCCTAATTCCAGAGTGGTGGCAGTGTCAGGTGGCACCCCATCTGGGTCATGACACAAGGACAGAAAGAAGAAGTCCAGTTTTATAAGTATTTATAGACTTATCCTTTTGTTTGTTGATTCCATCCCTTCTTGGATTACTTTACTTTTTAGAAATCCATGCTTGTTATTAAGTGGTTAGAAGATATCAGAAGTGGGAAGAGAGAAAATTGTTGTGAGCTCAATACTTTCATTAAAAAAAAACACAACTGCCTAAGTCTGTGCCCAGAGTATGCATTTAAATGGTAACATGTGGTGATGGTGAGGGGAAAACAGTTTTGTATGAACTGAGGTGTTTTTTCCCCATCCAGAATTCAGCTCAGTTGTTTGGAAACAAACTCTTGGGCTAAGCCCTGTGGAGACTTGACATAAATTAAGACATCCACTCCAGAGACAAATAGTAAAAAGGTAGTTATGTTAGTCTGTTGTAGAAAAACAAAAATAAGTTTTGCACAGCGTTAAGAATTAACAGCCTATTTCATCAGAGTCATAAAATGAATGTTCAGTCTGTTGATTGCGTTACACATGTGGAAAAAAAGTGTGACCAGCGAGCATAAAAAGACATGAAATATAAAACATAGGTTATGACATTTCTGTGCAAGTCTCAAAAGTACAAAAGGTTTACAGCAGTCACAGATGTCTGCTAAAACCAAATTAATACAATTAACTCTACTGTCACATTCTTATTCAGCAAGTTATTCATTTAGCAATTACCTGTGCTACAGTAAGAGAGCAATTCAATGAGGCTTACTCCCAGAAAAGTGTTTTTAGGATGGCACTGCTAATGTTAGTCTTTGAGGTGGCAAAGTGACCATAATACACAATAAAATGCATCTGCTATGGAGCTCTGATTTCTTGCAAGAAGTTAATAAGTATTATATATTTAATGCTGCAGAAATTAAACTAAGAGCAAATTGTATCTCATAAAATTGTAGTTTCAGTTTCACATTTGACAGAGAGCTTTGACTCTCGGAAGCTTATACTCTAGAAATCCTGTTGGTCTTTGAGGCACTACTGGACTTGAATCTTTCTTATGAAATTTGTCGGCTATTTTAAATAAATACATGTTGTACTGTTTAGAAACTAATGGAGTCTGGTTGGTGGGAAATTGTACTTTGCTTGAGGTGGCAAAAAACTTTCAAATGGCCCTGAGTGGCAGAGTGCAATGCACAAAATAATAAAACATGCATCCAGGACCTCGTTAAAGTGCTTATGAACTACATGCTGATACCACACTTTTCTATCCACTTTACAATCCTTACAGCTTTGCTAAAATTTTCCAGAAGAAGATCGCCCTTTCAGATGCAGCCCTCCTCTATGCAATGCAAATAGTTGCATTCTTTCAGTAGTCATCCCACGAGTGTTTGAGTGGGAAGAGGGTCAACATATCATTGTTTTGTTTAGAGCCATCAAATATTATAATCTTGAGTTAGACAGAAAATTTTAAAGTACTCTACTGCAAGATGTAAGATGTAGAGCAACTCTCTACACTTTGAAAGTGCCAGTTAATTATGCACAGTGAAGACCCATTTGGGTTGGTTTACTGCTGTGCAAGTTACTTATCTTAATGATTTTGCTCCTTTCAGTTACCATTGCTAAAAGACTCTCAGAGCTGTGAACTCTGCTGTCTAAAGCCAGCTGTAATTTCCACTTCTCATTAGGCAGAACAACCATCTTTTTAAAAAGTTCATTAGCGAGCTAAAAAGCATGCAAACCAGAAAGCTTGGTGTAATCTTGTTCCACGATCCATAGTATCTTACAGCCACTGAAACACAATGTAGTAGTCCAGAAGATATCTCCTGGATTGAATCAAATACAGGGCTCCAATACATCAAATACAGGGCTCCAATACAGATCCTAATTGTTCTGAATCATCTGTGAGGAAACATCACTATATACAGGGCATCTCATCTGCAAAGGAAGATAAGGAGCATTTGTGGCTCCAACAGGCTACAGTGCTCGGATTGGTGCTTTGTATGGTTACCAAACTCAAGATGGAGTCTGGAAATCTCCTGGAATTGAGACTAGGGGTGTGCGTTCAAATCTACCCAAGCTGAAAATATACCTAAAAAATACCTAAAAATATACCTTAAAATCTTTCTTATGGATTTGTCAGTTATTTTAGATAAATACATGTTGTATTGCTTAGAAACTAATGGAGTTTGGTTGGTGGGGAATTTCCACTGCTCATTAGGCAGAACAACCAGCCATCTTTAAAAAATTTCATTAGCAAGCTAAAAAACATGCAAACCAGAAAAAAAAAATCAAATGGCCCTGAGTGGAAGAGCTAATGTACAAGATAATAAAACATGTATCCAGGACCGAAAGAAGACAGAAGACAGAGCAAGGATTAGCTGCGTCACCAGGGAGCAGACTGTTCCTGCAAGCTTGCTTTGGGGCTGACATCTCATGCAGTCAAGATAGAAACCAGTTATACCAATTAAAATATTTAGGATCAAAAGGCTAATATGACATAAAGAAAATGCAATACCAAACCCTACAACTGGTATAATGTTAAAGGAAAAGGTAGGGAGATGAGGAAGGAAATACAAATTTAAATTTTGAATTTTGATTAAAGGAAATTACCTCACAGAAAGCAGAAGTATTAGGGAACCAAACTTTGACCTGTATGTGACATCACAGGATTATATCAAGAAGAGGAGGGGAAGGAGGAGGAGGATGAGATTGGATTTATACCCCACCCTTCACTGAGAGTCTCAGAGCAGTTTACAATTTCCTTTCCCTTCCCCTCCTCACTACAGAGACATCCTGTGAGGTAAGGTGGGGCTGAGAGAGCTCTTCCAAGAACTACAACTGATCCAAGGTCAATCAGCAGGTGCATATGGTGGAGTGGGGAATCAAACCCAATTTTCCCAGATTAGAGTCTGCATACTTAACCACTACACCAAACTGGCTGAGCTCCCCCAAATCCCTGCTGAGCTCCTTCTGTTCTCAAACTCCTCCCTCCACAAGCACTGGTCCAAAATCTCCAGAAATTTCCCAAGCCAGACTTGTCAACACTAGGGTTTGAGAGTTAGACATGCATGTGAAACTTTAAAGTGGTTCTGATTTAAACTATACAGGGAACAATACAAGATGTCCCTAATATCCATATAATTAAAACTTCTTTACCATGTGGTGTCTTTGAGCATTCAGTAGGTTTCTCATTGGAATCAAAAGTCAATAAATATGTTTTGCCCCCCCAGTCGGAATGAAGAAGCAGACACAAATGTTGGGTTTTAAACCGGGCCGCTTTATTAAACTTAATTACTGAGAACTGGCAGGGGTGAAAACCTAAACCAGACAAGCCCTGGGGTCAACCCCGGACCCCGCCTTGTCCAAAGGGCGAGCCACCCTGCCCCCAGCACAAGCCCGCCGTATTCGGGTTGTAGCTGAGCGGCCAGGCCTCCAGCCATACACCACCTGGGCAGCATCAATCCCCATGGAAAGATCCGCCCCAGGTGAGGCTCCCTGTGATCTGCATTCCCCGCACTGAGCCGTGTAGCCCATCTACGGTTCATACAGACCACCGCACCAACGGTGCTAGGCCATAGGTGCTCCCCTGAAAACCTGTGGCCAAACCACCTCCAGCCTGCGACCATAACAAATACCAATAACAAACCTAACACTACTAGGCAGTACAAGGTAGGCGAAAAAACACCCCCACATGGGCCAATTATGTGGAAGTGGAAAAATTCCTACCTGGCCCCTAATAAGGCGACCAGCAGATGCCTGTACTGCCAAAGGGAGGGTGGGCGGGTAGAGAGCCAAAGGAGACTGCATGAGAAGGGGCGGGGAGCCGGGGCTTATATAGCCCCGACTCCCGCCCGAACTAAACACCCGTATATCGGGTGATGCAGCTCCTCCCTCCTTCCGGGGAGGCAAAAGCGGCCCCCAGCTCGAGCGCCGCGAGCCGGCTTGGCTGGGAGGGGCCGAACCTTGCCCCCCCAGTCGGAATGAAGAAGCAGACACAAATGTTGGGTTTTAAACCGGGCCGCTTTATTAAACTTAATTACTGAGAACTGGCAGGGGTGAAAACCTAAACCAGACAAGCCCTGGGGTCAACCCCGGACCCCGCCTTGTCCAAAGGGCGAGCCACCCTGCCCTCAGCACAAGCCCGCCGTATTCGGGTTGTAGCTGAGCGGCCAGGCCTCCAGCCATACACCACCTGGGCAGCATCAATCCCCATGGAAAGATCCGCCCCAGGTGAGGCTCCCTGTGATCTGCATTCCCCGCACTGAGCCGTGTAGCCCATCTACGGTTCATACAGACCACCGCACCAACGGTGCTAGGCCATAGGTGCTCCCCTGAAAACCTGTGGCCAAACCACCTCCAGCCACCGCCAATGCCAAGCCTCTGCTTAGGCATTAGCGCCCCACCGGGTGGCCCAGAGCCAACCGCAACCCCTGCCATATCTCGTCTAAAAAGGCCCGGTTGCCCAACTCTGAAAGATGAACACCATCCGGCCGATACAGGTCAGCCTGCTCTACCCGTATGGCCGGATGCGGGAGAAGATTCCCAGTCCCACTTCCATAGCTTTCTGAATGGCCTTATTGGCCTTGCGCCTAGCGCGTTCGACTACCGGGCCCTACGGCCTTGCGCCTAGCGCGCTCCATCCTCCCAGGTGAAAAAAGGGGGGGGCACCTCCGGTCTTGCATGGCGATCTAGCTGCCCCGACCGGGACCAGCCAAGAAGGACAAGCCCTGGGGTCAACCCCGGACCCCGCCTTGTCCAAAGGGTGAACCACCCTGCCCCCAGCACAAGCCCGCCAGATTCGGGTTGTTGCTGAGCGGCCAGGCCCCAAGCCATTCACCACCTGCGCTAGCGTCAATCCCCTATGGAAAGATACGCTCAGGTGAGGCTGTCCAGTGATCTGTAGTCCCCACACTGAGCCGTGTAGCCCATCTGCGGTTCATACATACCACCTGCACACATGGTGCTGGGCCATAGGTGTTCCCCTGAACGCCCAAGTGAAAGACCCAGATGAGCGGAGAAGGTGCCCTGCCTCACTCCGCACTACGGCCACACCGGCCCCTCGCGACCCAGCCATTCCCCAACTGCCCCGACGCTGAGGCCCAGCTGGGTGCCTGTTGAAGACCGCCTGGCCCAAAGAGCCGCCTGGACGCCCTGCTGTGCGCGCAGATGAGGACACGCTGCCACTCACTACGAGCCACAGCACCTGAAAAACAGAAAAATTGTCAGAACAAATCATGACCAAGAGGCGATAAAAACCCTCGCCCACTAAAAATGCCCCCTAGGCAACCAGCGGGCGCGCCTGGTTCAACAGGTTGCCTCCCTCCGCAGGCCAACCAATGTTGAATCCCGACCTGGGGCGCCCATCCCGCAGTGTCAGTCATTAGACTGGACTGCTAACAAGCTAATACATAGCACCCAAAACAAGCCATCAACAAGGCCGCATGAAGCAGCCGATCCGAAAGGGGGACAGCGTCCTGCGGTGCTACCAATTGCCCGGAAGCCGAATAGTCCTCCACTCCAACTTCTCTCACTGCGACTCGCAGGATTGCACAATATGCGCCGTCTAAATCGGCCAGTAATCCTGCAGCCAGCGGCCCCATGGAACTCCTGCATAGGAAAGCCGCTCTACTATAATCCCCCTGGAACTAGGTGCCAAAGCCAGCTGAATGTCCCTACCAGCTTCAACTTCCCAAATCGCCAAGGGTCCGGGGAGAATCGCGCCAGCAGCAAGTCCACTTCCGGGGCGAGCTGCCAAAAGCACCACAGCTATTGACAATATAGAGCGTCCGCCGCCCCATTACAGCCACCGGGTACATGCCCTACCAGGAACCAAATATTCCACCGGAGGTAATGAAATGTGAATAACCTAACCAGGGTCATTGCCCACACCACTTAGAAGTCCCGGAGTTGGTAACATATACTACCGCCATGCTATTGCCCCTGACTAGCCCAAGACCAGTCGGCGAGTAGCTCATACCAAAGGCAAACGGCTACTAGACTTGGGAAAATCCAAAAAATGGCAGAGCCCTACTGGACCCGGTGTCCACACAGTCGGCCCCTAGCGTCCCAAATACGCCTCAAGGAGGCCGCGCCAAGTGCCACCACATTACAAGCAAAGTTAAGGTGATCAACCCCCTACTGTAATTAAAGCGGCGACACCTTACGTTGCCCACTAAGAGCAGCCAACCGGCCCTTAAATCAGCAACCTTTTTCACCCGCAGCCGAAATGCCTGCTGGTGGGTATAGAGATCAATGCCCAAGGAATGTAAACGCCGTAGTGGGCCCCTCAGAATTCACGTACACTAAAGGTACCCCAACTTGATGGCCAACTCCTGAAAAACATGCAAGAGCCAGCGCATCACCTTGTACCTGCTGGACCGACAAAGGTAGGCACCCCGATAGTGCGCCACGTCATTGAACCCGGTCCTGTCCTATAATGCCCAGTCCAACAAAGAGCCAAAGCGCTTGAATGCAGCGCGGAAGACCGATGGGGTGCCCGGTCCATGTAAGATTTGCTCTCAAAACAAAAGAAAAACCCCAGAACTCAAAATCCTTGTGATAAACTGACAAGAGGCGAAATGGTGCCTTAATTGCATATTGCCATTGCTGCACCAACATCATAAACCCCACGCTGCTTTAACCGACAGGTCAAAGGAAGTGTGCTTCATACCGAACACAATTCCATAATTCACCGTCACCCCTCTGGGTAGGACGGAAAAGAGTGAGGCGATATTCCCCAGGCACTTCATTAAGCCCCACCCCGGGGGAAATATGCACAATGTGGGTCCTGGCGGCGTACCAAAGGGGGGTCCTAAGACCCCGCCTTCCTGGCACTCTTTGGCCATCTTAGCCCCAACTACGTGCTCCAGACCAGCCACTGACTAGCCATCAACAACGCCCGATCCATATAGAATTTCCCTTCAAAGGAAAGCCCTATAACTCAAAATCCTTGGGGCGGGCAGGCAAGAGGCGAAATGCTGACTTGGTGACGCATATCGCCATCTCGGCCCCCCAACCCTACACCCCGAACTACTTTGACCGCCTAGTCAAAGGAAGTATAGCACACTGAGCATAGCCCCTCAGGGCTGGCATCGTTCACCGATGTTCCCTTGGGGAAGACAGGTGGTGGATAATACGATAATCCCCTGCTGCCTTCTTGGGCACAACCCCAAGGACCCTGCTTTCCTGACATTCCTTGGCTGTTTTGCCCAGACCACCTGCTCGAGAACCAACAACTGAACGCAGATTAGGAGCAAAAAAAAAAAAAAGAAAGAAAGAAAAAGAAGGGGGGGGCCCTAGGCCCCCGGTAAGGAATTCGAAAACACCAGGTAAACCCATCCTGTGAGTATCGAACGCCTGCCATCCACGGGTATGTACTCCCCAGCATATTGAGTGCCGTCAGGCGAATGGGGCTGGGCCCCTTTTTCAAAGGGCTGCTGACCGCCACCGCCGCCACCGGGGCGCTTACCGCCCGCTCTGGGCTTTGATCTGCTACAGGCAGAAATTGCGTGGGCCCCGCTGCAGGGCGGGCACTCATGTCGGAACTTACAGGGGTTTCCTGGGGCACACACCCTTGGATGCGAACTCCCAACTAACAGCCAGATATGAACCGGCTGGCCCTCGGTAACGCAGGCCCCTGTGGAAAACCGTTGTTGCTGCAACCTCTGCACTAGATGGCTACTGTCAGATCTGTCTCCGCATTTGGTTTTGCTGAGGACATCAACTACAGCCGCAGCTGCTGATTTATTTGGCCCCACGGCATCCCAGGGTTGACGGCAGCCCTCATACTGAAGGCCACGTCGTATTGCAGCCATGCTGCACCGACAAAGTCCATATACGCCCTAGGAATGCTAGCATGAGGGTTCGGGGGGGGGTAAAACCACCCGCCACCCTGGGCCGCCGGCCATGCCCCTTAAAATTGAGCATACTGATGACCGCTCCAAGGCAAAATTGGCCGGAGGGGGGGACGAGGAGGCCGGGACAGCAGGCGGCGCAACAGCGCATGCCTGTTGGCCCACCGGGGAGAAAACTGGACTGGCAAGCGGGCTAGCTCCCTGAAAACCCCAAGCCCACGTCTGGCCAGGACCTAACTGCCAACAACTTCAACTTGCTCAGCGCCCCATGCCACCCCTCCTGACACCGGCGGAGGGGGGAGTCATTTGAATAGGACCCCACGGCCACCCTTGAACTGGCGGAAGAGGGGGCTTACCACCGTCACTCGGGAAAACTCCAGCCCCTCCAGGGGCCTGCTGCACACCACTACCCGATGTGCCGCCGCCCATTGCCGCAACCGATGGGCCCTCCTCTGGATCCTCCTCCTGGTCCGGTTCCAGCGATGATTCAGGGTCAATGGCCCACCCTTTCCCCTGTGGACTGTGCCATTTATGTACAGCTTGAAGTTCCTCATATATTTGCAGTTCTAAGTGTAGAGGAGGGCACCATGAAGATAAAAGAAAAGGAACACATACAAAGTAAACATGAGAGATGTGTGGAATAAAACAGGCTACAGGACAAGGCTGACGGCCTTTCATTTGGGCAGATCATTCTTCCCCAGTTGAATCACAATGACATCAGGAGGACCCTGAGGGCCCGACCTGACTGATCATCTTTGGCAGAAGAAACCAGCTTGCTGCATAGTCAGGAAAAAAAAAAAAAGATTGAAAAAGCAGCCTGGAATAAGGTGGCTCCAGTGGGCTCTGAGACCTTGAAGAGCCACTATCAGTCAGAGCAGACAACACTGACCAGTAGTCTGATTCAGGACAAGGCAGCTTCATTGAGATGAATGGTCATATGTTTAGGACCACACTGTTAATGTAGCACTATAGTCCCGCACTGAAATCTAGCACTGTGGGCTCCCACACAAAGGAAAAATCTAATAGTGCATTGCTAGTCAAGGACTGCAGCCTTAAAACAAATCCCTATTATGTTTACTCAGAAGTAAGTCCAATTCAGTTCAGCAGGATTTATTCTCTACAAAATATGGTAGGCAAATGACTGCTCCCTGCGGGCCTGCGCTAAAACTCCCCCCAATATATGGGAGGGGGGGGAGAGCAGCTAGCTCCAAGGGGCCGGCTACGGGCCAGGCCGCTACGGGCCGCACCAACAACGCCTACTATGAGGCAAGGAAAAACCATCCACTGGCCAGCCGCTTGAGAACTGCCCCGAACGGGAGCCGCTGCGCACTTCCCCCTCACCGAGGGGGAAGGAAGGAAAGACTCTACACGCCGTCACCAAGGGGCTAGCGAAAGCCCGGGGACACCGCGCTGGCTTCACGCGCTCAGCCCTCCCGGCCGAGTACCACCCACGCTGCGCGTGAAACAACAAAAACAACAAACGACTCAGCCTCGCAAGCGCCGCACGCGTCCCGAAGCAGCAGTCTCCGTCGTGCCGGTCCTCCGATGAAGGCCGTGACCTCGCTGCGACCAGCACGCGGCTCTCACACAGAGAGCCAAAGGAGACTGCATGAGAAGGGGCGGGGAGCCGGGGCTTATATAGCCCCGACTCCCGCCCGAACTAAACACCCGTATATCGGGTGATGCAGCTCCTCCCTCCTTCCGGGGAGGCAAAAGCGGCCCCCAGCTCGAGCGCCGCGAGCCGGCTTGGCTGGGAGGGGCCGAACCTTCTGCTAGCATTTTGTTGTACATATACATGTTTTAGTGAGGGGTGGATCAAAATGAGTTTGAAGGATTTCTGTCTTGCCTTCTCTTACCAGACAAAACTATTTTTGCTTTGATGGCTAAGAAGATTATTATGCCTAAATCCTTCCTCACCCTTTCTCAACCCACTGCCCACTCACTGTCTCTCACTGCATTCCTTTAGTGTGTGGGATTTACAAAGTGTGTAGTCGGATTACTCAAGGTGCCAGTCTGAAATATTTGGTGAGAGGAATAGACACACTACTTTGCTTGGCTGTTCAGACTTTCAAATAGCACAGAACAACCCCCAAAATGAACAAATGCAAAATTCTACTATACATCTCCTCCTTTCTAGGGTTGCCAAGCCCCACCTGGCCACTGCTGGGGGAGAAGGGATAGGGCTGCCTGATCCACGTTGAGAATCTCTTGGAGATTTGGGGATGGAGCCTTGGGAGGACAGGGACCTCAGTGATGTCCAGTGCCACAAAGGCCACACTCCAGGGCATCATTTTTCTCTAGGGGAATTGATATCTGTAGTCTGGAGATGAGTTGTAATTCCATGGGATCTCCAGTCCTACCTGGAGGCTGGCATCTCGATTTCTTTCAGGTATTCCAAGTCAAACACAGGAAAAATTCCCCATATTCTCACAGAGCAAAAATTTCCAGTGGGGGGGGGGACCCACCTAGGTTTCATGAGCAAAGCTATTTTTTTTCTTTGAATGCATACAAAGGAATTGCCTGCCAAGGAAACTTCAAAGCATTAGGAAAGCTGAAACTTTCCACAGAAAGCTGAGCCATGCTAATTTTGCAAATATTACACTTCGACGTTAGCACTTGTGATCCCATCCCCAGTTTCCCACATTCCATTTTCCATTCCTTGTAGAGAAAATAACAGCCCCTCTATCCAGCAACAGAAACCATGGATAACATCAAGATCTCAGAGCTCAGATGGAGGGTCATGCAGTACTACAGTCTGAACTAATTGCTTTGATAACAGGATGAGATGTCTCTGGCCACAGCTGTTGAGAGGCAGAACTAAGCAGGTGCTGGGAGTTGGAGGGAAAGGACAGAACAGATGTTAGCTACAAAATTTGGAATGCTCCTACAGCCCTCTTATAGCCCAATTTCCATCACAGTACATTGTACAAATCATTAATCTGAACCCAGAAAAAAATGATCTATTTGCATAAACACATGCCCAAAATACAAAAAAGCTTAACATGTGCCACTAAAGGAAAGTAATTTTCCTTGCCCTTAATGGTCTATTATTTTCCTTTTTCTGAGACACTTTTATTTGCAGTTTTCCCTCTCTCTTTTTCTCTTGGCTCACATTAGAGGTCTTCACTGTCAGACAAATAATTATTTGTGAAGTCTTGGCTAAAATCAGAAATGGGAAACTTCTGCATGCTTAGTGGCCATTTTGTTTTCCAAGGACCTGAAAGGTATTTTGTTGCTTAAATTGATCATGTTACAACTAGATAAACTCTATAGCAAAACTGGTGATATCTAGCAAGAAAGGATTCCAGTCAAGAAACAAAGGCACTCATACATAGCATTATCCACGAATATGAAAATTTACATATCATTGAAATGTTACATGCTAAACCCAGGAGAAATGTGCAGTCATATGTTTCTTATGTTCTGAGACCATTTTTCTTGTTTTAGGCAACTCTTTAATGTACAGTACCTTAGTTAAAATCTGGTAGGACCATCAATGGAGCTGAAGTGTTTCAAGTGCGTAATCTACCTCATTAATCATCAGTCCCCACTGGGGAAACCTATGTCTATCCCATCAGTACAAGCGCAGCTCATAGTTGAGCAAATAGTGACCCCAGAACTGTTTTTGGTCTGAGGAACTTTCTCCCCACATGCCACTGTCCTCAGGCCCCTTATGCACTTGGGAGCTGACTTCACAGCAGGGAAGTCTCAGTTGATGTCTGACTGGAAGCCGGAGTGGAGAGCCCAGCCTCAACCCAAACATAATGTGTAGTTAGGAGTGAAAAGACAATAATGGCAATTCCATAAATATAGACTTTTCCTGCTATGGACATCTGATTCTGATCTGGCCTTTCTAGGTCCGTAATGCAGCGCTCAGAGGCACTCCTACAATCTGCTTCTCTGCTCTTACCACCTGACATTAGTTACTGATGCCATTTTAATTTGAGTTTATATGCGCTGATCTGAAGTCCATAGAGCAGATGCTTGAAGAACACAAGAAGCTGCCTTACACTATCTGACCTGCTCCTGTCTCATTGTGACTAGGAAAAGCTCCAGGGTTTTAGGGAACAGCTTCTTCCAACTCTGCCATGGAAGATCTTTTTCAGCGGGAGGTGAATTCCAAAGTCTTCGCATGCATAGCTTGTGCTCTGCCACTGAGCACACCACACAAAGCAAAGTGGACCTGAGAGCTTTGAAAAAGCCTAGCTGATTTCTGTGGGTATCAATTTATATCCTTTTTAGAAAAAAAAAACAGGACAAAACAGAAAAAAGACCCTTACCTTTTTGACCTCATATTTAATGGCCAGCTTGATTCTGCTCAAACTTGGGCGGTGATGCTCGGGCCATGCTTGAATATTCACATCTCCATTCAAAATTGCCTCTACTTCTTCAGTGTCCCTGCAGAGATCCAGCACACCCACCACAAAGTCCTTGCATTGCATAGATAACTTCCTATAATCATTCTAATGGAATAGAGAGAAACAAATGTTGTTTTAGCATTGTACCATGACATGATATAACTTTTTGTCTAACTATTAAAGGCCTATGTTGAAACATACTGCTAATTATAAATTTGAAAAGGCCAGGATTGTTATGGGCAATGTATGAATGAACTTTCTGCCAACTGTTTTTTTTTTTTTTCCTGGCTGGGCTGCTGTGACTTTAACAGAAATATGACAAACAGAATTTTACAATAAAAAATTCCCCTTGTTATTCTATCACCACTTCATATGATGCAAAACTTCATACACTGAACTGCTAGACATACAGCTATTAAAAATGGAGTTCTCTTTTTTTGAAGTGACAACCCTAAAATGGTATTAAAATCAGACCACAAAATACATATCTAAATATGCATATTACCATTTATAGTTACCATTTATAGTTATATTACCATTTATAGAAAGGCACATATTACTCTGCTTAATATATGTATCTTGTGCTTTCAGCAGAATCCCATGAAGGCTCTGGAAACTGTGAACAGGTGTCTGGAGGTAGTTTTGGAATGGATGAGGGCTGAAGAACAGAAACCTGATCCTGACAGAATGGATATGCTACTGATAGGGGGGAAGGCTTAACCCAGGAATTGGAATATCTCCTGTTCTGGATGGAGTTGCACTCCTAAAGAAGTAGGTTTGTAGCTTGGACCTAGACCTCCTGTTAGATAAACAGGTAGCAGTGGTGATCAGGGGTGCATTTCAGGGGTGCAGGCTGTAGCGACGTGGCTCAGATTGAGTGGGCTGAAGCTGAACCCAGCGAAGACAGAGGTCCTTTGTGTGGGTCGCGGTGCCCTAGGAGGGGAAATAGCTCTCCCAACCTTCGATGGCGCATTATTGAAACCAGCGCGCCAGGTAAAGAGTTTGGGTGTTGTACTGGAGCCTTCATTATCAATGGAGGCCCAGATAGCAGCCACTGCCAAGTCAGCATTCTTCCATCTGAAGCGGGCAAGGCAGTTGGCCCCCTTCCTGGAGCGTCGCGACCTCGCAACAGTGATCCATGCAACGGTCACCTCAAGATTGGACTACTGTAATGCCCTCTACTTGGGGCTACCTTTGTGCCGGACCCGGAAGTTGCAGCTGGTGCAGAACGCGTCGGCCAGGCTACTGTTAGGGCTCCCGAAATGGGAGCACATACAGCCAGGGCTGCGCGGACTGCACTGGCTGCCAATTACATACCGAGTCCAGTACAAAGTGTTGGTCATTACCTTTAAAGCCTTATATGGCCGAGGACCAGCCTACCTAAGGGACCGTCTCTCCCCACATGAACCCCAGAGGGCACTGAGGTCAGTTGGAAAAAATAAAATGACTATCCCTGGGCCGAGAGAGGTCAAGCTCCAAAACACCAGAGCTCGGGCCTTTTCAGCTGTGGCCCCTGCACTGTGGAATCAACTTCCGGAGGAAGTGCGGGCCCTGCGGAGCCTTGACTAGTTCCGCAGGGCCTGCAAGACCGTCCTTTTTAAACAAGCGCACATCGACATCGACTGCTGAATTGCTGTGAATAAAGGATCCGCCATCTGCATTACTATGGAACTATTTAAACTGGCAGAACCAGCGTCAGAATATCACTATTGCTGCCAGATAAATTTAATTTAACTTAAATCATGTATTATAAATCTACTAACTGGTTTTTATATGTTTAATCTTTTAATTGTTAAATTTAAAGTTTTTATCTATTAATGTAAATGTATAAAATGTTGTTAGCCGCCCTGAGCCGCCTAGGCGGGGAGGGCGGGATACAAATAAAATCTATTATTATTATTATTTCACCAGTTTTGGTTTTTCCTGGGAGGGAAAGATCCTACCTCTGTGCTGTTTGTTCTGGTAACATCTGGATTAGATTACTACAATGTGCTCTGCAGGGAGTTACCTTTGAAGACTGCCCAAAAGCTACAGTTGGTACTGAATGCTGCGGCCAGAATACTAGCTGGAGAATACTGACTTGAATATTCACAGGAACCATATCACCACACTTTTTTCCATCTCCCAGTTTGTTTCTGGGACCAAGCAAAGGTGCTCTTTTTGACCTTTAAAGCCCTATATGACTTGAAGATAGCACACCTACTCCCATATGAGCCTACAGATTAACATCAATCATCTTTGGGTGCCCTGCTTTAAGTGCCTCCACCATCTGAAGCTAGTATGGAATGACCTTCCCATTCATGATACCCAAACTTTGGAACTCCCACTCCAGGGTGGTTTTTCTGTCTCCCTTTGTAGTCTTCTGCCAGCAGATGAAGACTTTTAAAAATTTCTGTTTGGTATTCCTTCACTAATTGTTATGGGCCCTTCTCCCTAGCTGTGTTGTTTTGTGTGTTAAAGGCTGGGTACAGATGGGCAGTATGGGGTGGCAGCCTCCTGACTCAGAATAAAAGCTGGCACAGTTCGAGATGCTCTGGGGCAGTCAGATAGCTCACACCCTGCTGCCGGAAGAGGGATGGGCTGTGTGCATTCTGGAGGAGTGGTCAGACCACGCAAGCACATGGGAGGTGCTTCACTGGTGCTCCCCTGCCGTTCAGAGGGCCAGGAAAAGTGACAGGGAAGCGCTTCAGATATTTGCTACCACTTAGTAAGTGGTAGCATTTTAAGGCAACATAGAGGCACCAGAGGATGACAAAAGGGCGAGAGTGAGGCAGGACCGAGATGTGCACATTCGAATGCACAATTTAAATCTGGCTGTGGGAAGTTCCTGTGTCAGCCCAAATAGGCTGTCTATATTCAGCCTGTTTATATGTTTTATTGAATTGTTTAAATATTTTATATACATTTATATTTTAAATGCTGTTTAATGTCTTGATGTTGTAACGTTTTGAAGTTTTGATGCATTGGGTACCCTATTTGGGAAGAAAGGCAGCAGAGAATAAATAAGAAAATGAATAAATAAATACATAGTATTTAAGAGAGGAACAATGTAGCTTAGTTCATCTGTTCCTGGCTTGTAACACATAAGACTGCAGGTGAAAGAACTACATGACCAAATGCAAATGAAGGAATGCATATACTTCTTTTAAAAATCACTGCATACAAAACTAGGGCAGTAGGAGAAGACCAGGTGAATGGTAGAATGTGCAGAAGCATTTAACCTGCAACTGGAAGTGGTATAACTCAAGAGCTATTTTTATTATTTTATCATTTATTGTGAACTGAGCCTAAAATTCTGACAAAGTCACCTTCGTGATATGAAATGACAGATTGCCTTAATTCAAAAATATTCATTTTAGGAAAAAAAGAATAAAGCAAACTTCTGTAGAACCTGATGTCTACAGCATCTCTGACAACCAGCACCATTTTAAGGAGTGAAACGTATCTGACTAAGAACTGTCTGAGACAAAGGACTGAAACTATTTAAAGTGCACCTGACAAATTAATGGATTGATCCTGTGAGCCACTACTTTATTGCACAATACTCTGGTGATCTGAAATGAAGTGGACAAGGAATGGGAGGACAATGGAAAACAAACTAAAGCCATTCTTTCCAGTTGCTCCAAACTATGGATGCCATCAGATGGGCTTTTTGACTTGCCATAGCCCCGCCCCCCCCTGGTTTGAATGTGCACAATCATATGCACATATCTGCTCCCTGTGGCCCCCTCATCCTTACCTCATGGTAAGATAACTCCCACATACATAAAAGAGCCACCGGGAAGTCCTTGCCACATCTCCATGGTGGCCATTTAATCGGCCCACGTGCACCATGGATGCACTGTGCACATGCAGGAACGATGTGAATGCTCCTCTCAGTGTGTGTGTGCAGGCCATGCCTGTGTCAGCTGCTGGGTGGGCATCATCTGATTGCAGCAGGGCATCTCTAACTGGAGCAACTTTTTTAAAAGTGGAGAGACCACCATGGCAATTGGCTTGGCTGATCCCACCCTATGATTAATACATTCAGACAACGGTAAAGATGTATGTTCAGATATTTCTGGGCCAAATATATATACTCCCAAAATACCATATTGGTATTTTCTGAGTATATTCTTATGTCCAGATGATATTTGAGATTCTCAAGAATATCAATATCCAGAGATCCTGAATGTTTCAGAAGTATTCAGGAATGTTTAAGAATATCTGGGGCTGGGACATTAAGGATCCCAGTCCTATTTTTTCCTCCCTTTTAGATGTTTCCTGATCAACAAGCTAGAGGGGGAAGGCAGTATCACCTAGGCAAATGAGATTACTAGAATTCTCTACCCAATCATGACAATTCTCTCATAGCCCATAGGTTCCTAAGCATGGACAAAGAGAGTAAAAAGTAGTATGGCTGAAGTTTGACTCCATTTCGGGTAAGATTGTTTAAGGAGCTGGTGTCCCTCTGGCTGCTCTGGTCTGTCTCTGACTTGGATTAATTCTGCTGCCTGCTGTTGTGTGTTTAGGAAGATAATCTTCTTGTTCTGTGCCAGGACTGTCCTTTTTTGGTAAAGTATTATTTCATGTTTTTTTAAAACCTGGTTGAGATCTGGCAAGACCGGCTCACCATGGCCATCAATGAGATCGCTCCACGGCGCCCTCTGTGTCCTCGTGCTAAGCTGGCCCCATGGTATAACCTGGAGCTGCAGCTGATGAAATGATGGCTCAGACAACTAGAGAGGTGGTGGCGGCATACTCGAAATGAAGCGACCAGAACATCTTATAGAGAGTTTATGAGGTCCTATGAGATGACAGCAAAAGCCACAGCACAATTCGCGCCCAGCACAATTATTTAGTATTATTTGGAATCTTACAACTCTGCCAAAAGGCAGACCAAACTGTAGGGAATTGGATATAGGCTGTGAGGCTTTTGCAACTTTTTTCGCAGATAACATCTCATTACTCCGCAATGACCTCCCTGCCACTGTTGAAACAGTAAGGGACCTTGAGGCTCCGTACGTCTTTTCCGGATCAGCTTTGGATCGTTTTGCAACACTCAGCATGGAGGAAGTCGACAGAATAACATGTGACCTGGACCCTTGCCCATCCTGGCTGATTAAAACTTGCCAGTTGGAGCAATGATATCCTAGACGGGATATCGTAAATAGGGGCTTTTTCCAGGGCCCCTCAAAGAGGCAGTGGTCCGCCCTCTCCTGACAAAACCATCACTAGATCCAGCCGAATTGGCACACTAACGGCCGGTCTCAAATTTGCCCTTTTTGGGCAAAATTATTGAGAGGGCAGTAGAGCTACAGTTACAGAGTTTTCTGGAGGACGCATCCATCCTGGACCCCCATCAGTCCAGCTTTCTCCCAGGTCATGGGGTGGAGACAGTTTCGACACAGTTGACCATCAGTTGCTGATTCACCACCTTGCCGACGCAGGGATTCAGGGGTTGTCCTTGCAATAGCTTTCCTCTTTTCTCTATGGTCGGGGACAAAGGGTGGTGATCGGAGGACAGTCATCCCAGAGACACCCACTTAATTAATCTTCATTGACAATGGAGCCCCAGATAGCCACTGCCAAATCCACCTTTTTCCATCTTAGGCGGGCAAGGCAGTTGGTCCTTTTCCTCAACCATGGTGACCTGGCAACTGTGGTCTATGCTACTATCACCTCAAGATTGGACTACTGTAACACCCTCTATAAGGGGCTGCCCTTGTCTCAAATCCGGAGACTGCAGCTGGTGCAGAGTGAAGCAGCTAGGCTGTTATTGGGGCTCTCCATGCGGGAGCACATACAGCCTGGGCTGCAGGAACTGCACTGGCTGCCGATACTGTACCAGATTTGCTACAAGGTGCTAGTTATTACCTTTAAAGCCCTATATGGCCAAGGACCTGTCTATCTCAGGAACCGTCTCTTCCCATATGTTCCCCAGAGGGTACTCAAATCAGGAACATGGAACCTGTTATCGATCCCTGGGCCTTCTCTATGGCAGCCCCCTATTGGTGGAACCAACTGCCAGAAGAAGCAAGAGCCTTGCAGGATCTTGTTCAGTTCCGCAAGGCTTGCAAGACAGCTTTATTTCAACTTGCTTTTAATTGATAGCCACATATGAGGATACTCAGGAAGACTGAAACTGAAATTATTGGACTGTATTATTAGCACCAAATTGTTTTTAAAATGTTTTAATTGTTGTATTGTTTAAGGTTTTAATTAGTTAATGTTCAATATCTGTACATGCTTTTACTGTTGTGAATCACCCTGAGCCTGCTTCGGCGGGAGGGCAGGATATAAATCCAATAAAATAAAATAAAATAAAATAAATGTTCTTCTGCATTGTTTGTTTTTGTCTGTGGGAAGGGTTGTAGTTGTGTGGTGTCAAAGCCAGCTTGGTGTAGTGGTTAAGAGTGGCAGACTCTAATCTGAAGAATGGGGATTTGGTTCCCCATTCCTCCATATGCAGCCAGTTGGGTGGCCTTGGGTCAGTCACAGCTCTCTCAGAGCTGTTCTGTATAAATTTAAATAAAAATTATTTCCAAATATAAAAAAGAGAAGTTCTCTCAGAGCTCTCTCATCCCCACCTACCTCACAGGATGTCTGTTGTGGCAATTGAAGCAGGAGGTGGGAGGGCCACACGGAGCGCTGGCGGGGAGTATCTTTGGCTGTGCGGAGGCGGTGGCGGACCCCTGAAGAGCTGGCACCCTAGGCAGCTGCCGAATGTTGCCTAATGGACGCACCGGCTCTGGGACTAGGTTCCCTGCTATTTTGGTGCCATTTGGCTGAAAAACAAGTTCCCCAGAAAAAATCTCCCCAAATCACAATTCCAGAATGGTATGGGGTGGGGGACTCAAATACTCTAGAATATCAGTGTGGAGCTGTTTCTGAAATCCAAATAATACCTTTTTAAAGGTGACATTCCTAGACCAAGGCTATATTTCCTATGAGACCCTTTGCCTTTAGCATGCAGCAGGGTTTCCCAGATTTTTTTCCCCATGGCCCAGTTATCTTTACACTTCTCCTTCATGACTCACTAGAATGTGGAGGTGGAGCCAAAAGGAAATGATGTACAAGCATGCTCAAACTCTTGTAATATTTTGTTTAGAAAAGGTAGGAGAATAGTGGGATTTTGCAATGCAATTTTAAAAATAAAACATCAAGAAAAAGCACAAAGATCACACAGCAGAAAACTAAAAATATAAAATGCACACAGCCTGGGAAAAAATGAAATGGCAGGGCATTTCAAGCTTCTCCCTCCCTCCCCAGGTCTACTCAGATTACCAATGGCAAGGAAGGAAGGAAGGAAGGAAGGAAGGAAGGAAGGAAGGAAGGAAGGAAGGAAGGAAGGAAGGAAGGAAGGAAGGAAGGAAGGAAGGAAGG